>NC_081414.1:417214539-417576414 GCF_030272615.1 Cryptomeria japonica
GTAACCTAGGGTTTTGGCACAACTCTTGGTAGGTATGACATTAGAATCAACAATATGTGCAATGCCCTAGAATATATCAATTCCATTCTTAGCACTTTGAAGCATGTGCTTAAGACCTTCAATTAATGGAAGAGCTTCACTATTAGAGTATTCTTGGGACATCCATTGTTGAAAGCTATCAAATTGATTGTCCAACGTGGAAAGTTGATCTAAAGAAACCCTAGTTAAAGCCTCTTCTTCATCATGAGATCCATCAATGGGCACACGATTAGGATGGGAAAAATTAGCATGATCCTCATTAAAGAAGTCACCCAAATTAGGCTCCATCTCCTTAGTAATTAAACCTTGGGAAGCCTCAATTCTAATGCTTCATCTAACGGGGATAGAATAGGTAGGACTAATAGTGGTAAAATCATGCACTAGAGGGAAAATTTGAATTTTGAATTGTAGGACAAAGCTTACAAAATTGAGTAATGCAAAATGTAAGGAAATAATGATTACACAATTTGAACTTTGTTGGAGGAAGGGAATGACACAATTTCCAAAAATGAAAGGAAATTGGAATTTTAAAATTAGGGCCAAGGGAATACCACTTAATTTTAAAATCAGGGCAGACAATAATTAACCTCTTAATTTAAAAAATATATATCTTGAAAGTTGAAATGTTGAATTTTGAAGGTATTTCCAATTCTAGAGGGTTCAAAAATTGATAAAATCAGCCAATCTTTCAGATTTAGGCTAATAAATACAATCATAACAGTCTCTTGAAATTTTAGGAAAAAAGTCGAGGATCGTGGTGGGAACGCACATGGTCCGACCAACTTTTTTTCGAAATTTTCAGGGATGGATATTATGATGATTTTAAAGCTAACCCCAAAAAATTAGCAAATTTTACGATCTCTAGATGGGCGAAATGAAGGCACAAAGGTGAAAATGGGACCCTATGAGGGTTTTGGAGAAAAAGAGGAATTGAAGTGCAATTTTGAAAAGGGTCAAACCTAATGGATAGGGACACCTTGGAAAATGTTTAAGAATCTTAATGTAACTAAAATTAATTTGAATTCACACAAAATCCAATTAATTTTAAAAATTAGGGTTTGATAACCTAACCACTTAATTTTGAAATTTGAATTTTGGGAAAAAGGGGGGAAATTGGAAATTTGAATTGTGGGATTGAAGACAAATTTGAGAATAATCAGAAATCTAAAAATTAAGTTGAAATCCAATTTTTTGCACAAATTCAATATGATTTTTGAAAATTAGGGTTTTAACAAGTAACCTCTTAATTTTGTAAATTTTAATTGTAAATTGAACAAGACAATGAGGAAATTGAATTTGACAAACACAACAATTTTTCAGATCTAAGACAAACACAAACAATTTTTACAAATCACAAGTTCAATTTTAAATTTAAAAACTAGGGTTTTTAATGAATTAACCACTAAGTTTGCATAAAGTTGAAACTTGTAATGAAAAATATGCAATGTTGTTCAAAGGATAGCATGCAAGACGTCGGGTTCACCAAAATGTGATGGTGGGAAAATGATGAGTGATAGATCAAGAAGAAAACTAACCCTTTCTCTCAAAAAGAGATGATAATTTCACTATTGATTATACTTCAAGCACTTTTCACCATTACATTAGGGAGATAAGGGGTAATTCACTAGATCCAATCTCCACACAAAGATGATAAATTGAATTATGAATGAATTAAGGATGTTCTGATTAATTAAAAAAACATGTTTTCAGGACCCGAAACCTTTAACACAAGATATTAAGATAAGACACCAAAAAGATGAGTGCTTAAGAACCGCATACAAAAAACTAGCAAGAAAGCCAGCGAACTGAAAGGACAGCAAAACAAACAACATCAAAGAAACAAAGAAGGCGCTACACAGTAATTTTCTTCAACAGGTCCTCCGCCTTTATCACCAGCTCATCGTAAGTGGCCCCGACAGCTTTAAGGTCTTCCAGATCCTTATTAGGTTTTTTGTCCTTTTCGCCTCTAGTACGGGTTATGGGGCCTTGAGCTTCCCCTGTTCCTTCAGTCTCCGGGTCAATGTCCAGGATTTCCTTTTCTTCATCCAGTTTGCTGATGAGAGTGTTGGTGTTGTTAGCTGAAATCTTCAGGATTCTTAGGCTCTATTCAGCAACGTTCTTCACACACTCCTCAATTTTACCCATTTTGCTAACAGTTTTTGAGAGAGTGTGGTCGTTAGTGTCAGCAAGATTTTTCCTTTCCAACAAATCCTTCTCAATTTTTTCAAACCTGGGGTTGAAAGCATCTCTTATGTCTTCGGCTTTGGCAATGGTGTTTTTCAGGTCCTCTATGTAGTTGGCCATGGTCTTCCCTTCCCCAATATTGATGGTTTCCAAGATCAAGATTCTGTTACAGTTTTTGGTTTTTGTCCACAGCTTTCTTGTAACCATTAATAAGCCACTCCATAGTTTCCATGAAACCTTGCAAACCGTCGGAGGGAGGGTTAGAGGGGGGGTCAACTTTTCCAGGGGTTGCCTTTTCCTCTTTAGGGGTGTGCTAGGTGGTAGTTGTGTCAACAACCCTAGGAGCCTCTTCCATGGTCTCTTTTTCCAGATTCTGATCAGCTTCCAGGGCCCTTACCTGCTTGTGGGCTTCCAGTTCCTTAACAGTCTCCTCTTTCTTCTTGTGCTTTTTCCTAGTCTGGGTGTGAGCTTTTGTCTTCTTCTTCAGCAGCCCTTGAGGGTTCTCCTCCTCAGAGTTGTCTGAAACCTCATCTTCCGAAGAAATGCTAATCAGGGGTCTACCTTTAGGCTTTTTTCCCTTAGAGGATGAAGGTCTAGTTTTGATGTATTTCCTTTTCTTCCCACTTTCATAATCCAAGACATCCATGCTGTCCTCAGTGTCAGTCGAAGGGTCACTTTCAGACTCCTCTTCCTCCGAGAAGGAAGGGTCAGATCCCTCATCCTCATAATCCATAGAGGGCTGCATCCGAGAAATTTGGTTGGCCTTAAGATGGTCATAAATTAGGACCATAAGGCCTTGATGCATGGTAGTATCATCTAGTGGGTTCTCTTTGTAGGCCTTAAGGGACGCATTCATTGAACAAAGCAGAAAATAAGGGAAGTTAACCTTATCATTGTGCCTAAAGTGATTCAACAGAACAAAGTGATAACCATAAACTTTTGTGAACCTACCATCTAGAGTGATATAACACATTAAAACAAAGAGGACCTCCCGCCAGGGTTTGGCAAAAGCCCTAGGTGGGTAGTAGGTTTTGCTCAACTTTACCAGTCGTTTTTTCTCTTTCTCGGTATCTGGGTATCTTTCAATAGCTTCCCTACCGACTTTGCTATCTCTGTAGAAGTTGCACCCTTCTCTTGTAAGGCCTGTAGCTTGAGCAATTAAATCTTCATCAATTTCTACAGTTTGGTCTCCCATTTTCAGCATTCCCTTTTTCCAATTTTTACAGAAAAAACTAGTGACCATGTTGTCTTGACCGTGGAGTCTTTCCATGAATTTCGAGAAGCCACCCTTCTACAGAATACCCCAAACTACCTCCTCCTGTTTCCATTCTTTACAGCTACTTGGTTCATATTGCCTCATGTTACCACCCATGTTGTCATTGTTCAACACCAAATTTTGAAACTTTCAGAGCAAATTAGCTAGAGAGCTTTTCGGAACAATCAAAGTTACCCAGAAAGCGTGGGAACTTATGGCATTGGTATTATAATGAATGAGTATCTCATTATTATAATGACTCGAGGTACTCAAGTTAGTTCTTTTCATAATTATCCTGTCCATCAAGTATTTTTGGAGTACTTCTATAACGATCATTGCAAATTATTTGCCTGACATCTTCGGGGAGTCCTTATTCTCCCATCCACGTGGTAATTACTTCTTTGTTAACCACTGCATTGGCATCCCAAACAGCAAAGCCATTGGCCTCCCGATAAATGTGGAAAATGTAGCTTTTTTAAAAGGTGCTAATAAGGTCTATAGCAAAGATGATTATGTTGTAGATCGACCATGAAGGTTTTGAGACCCCCTTAAGACAATTTATGATATTGTTTGAGTCCCCTTCAATCCAAAGGTAGGGACAATTCCATTTTTTTGCTAGGAGGATACCTTGGAGAGCTGCCATAGCTTCAACTTTATGGTTAGTTTGGGTTCCAATAGGGACAGCTACCATTTCCTTGCAAATTCTTTTGTCATCTCTTAGAACAACTCCACAGCCTGAAGGACCCGGGTTACCTTTGGCAGCACCGTCAAAATTAACTTTGAACCAATCATGAGGGGGGGGGGGTTTGCCAATTGGCTTCAAGCCTTTTATTATGGTTGAGGTTAGGACTGTCGTTACTCTTCATATTCCACACCCTTAAGATATTTGATTCTAGAGAGTTGTTCGAAAAATAAGGACCCTCAATGATCCCTATATTTTCCTGAATTGCCCATTGGATTTTCTGGAACACAATGTCCTGATTAAGGGAGACATCCCTAAAGATTTGATTCTTTCTTTCTTTCCATATTCCCCATAGGATGTGAGGAAGAGAGAGTTGCCACAAAGATCTCAAAAAAGAGTTAGTCCATTTTATGTTCTAGGAGGAAAACAGATCATTAATGGTTTTGGGAAACACCCAAGCAATGCTAAAACTTTTGAGAAAACTTTCCCAAATTGAGGCTGAGAAGGGGCAGTGGATGGCAAGGTGGTCCACAGACTCTTCTTCCTGAAGGCACATAGCACATCTATTAGGGAAAGCAAAGCCTCTTCTTTTTAGGTTGTCAAGGGTCAAGATTTTATTATGGAGGATGGTCCAAAAGAAGAAATTGATCTTGGGGGTAAGGCCTTTAATCCAGACTTTAGACCAGTAGGGATTACCTAAAGGATTGGGGGACAGAACACAATACATAGAGGAAACAGTTAGGGTACCTTTGGGATCATGTTTCCAAATCAGGGAGTCTACCTCTTTGTTCAACCATACCGCAGACAAATGGATCTTGAGCTTAGAAAGGCTTGGATGGATGCTTTCAATATTCTGCCATTTGTTACCAGCCCAGTACTCAACAACTAAGGAGCCAAAAGATCTTATACAAGAGGGAGCATGGGGGTCCCATTCATTGATTTCTATCAAAGGTTTATCAAAAAGCCAGGGATCCTCCCAGAATTTAACTTTCCTACCATTACCAACTTTCCAGATCACTCCTTTGGCTATACTTTCTTTGTATTTAGAGGCATAATTCCATATGTGGGAACCATTAATACTAAGATCCGAATTGATAAAAGAAGAAAGGGAGGAGGACTAAAGAGAGTACTTACTTCACCAAATTTTACACCATTCGGTATCTAAATGAAACATTCTCCAGACTTGTTTGGACAGAAGAGCTTCATTTAGGGTTCGTATCCTCCTTAGGCCCAGACCTCCATGGCTCTTTGGTTTACAGACCTGGTCCCAGGCCACCAAGGATATTATTTTCTTGTCCTCAACCCCAGACCAAAGAAATCTTCTTTGAATTTTCTCGATAGCATCAACATACTTAACTGGGATTTTGAAAAGGCTAAGAGCATATATCGGAATACTTAGCAGAGAGGATTTAAGAAGTTGGAGCTTTCCAGCCTGACTTAGGAGGGCTCCTTTCCAGCCAGCTAACTTTTTCTGGAATTTGTCCACAAGAGAACTCCAGAAGGAGTCAGGAGGGGCAATGCCCATTGGGAGACCAAGGTAGTTAGCAGGAAGATCAACAATCCTACACTCCAGGATTCTACTGATTCTCTGTTGTCTTCTATCCAGGGTGTTGATGAAAAAAACTTCACTTTTTGTCCAGTTGATTAGCTGACCAGGAGGCAAACTTGCAAAGAGTACTCTTCAAAATTTTAGCTTCGGAAATACTAGATTCCCCCATGATAATAGTATCATCGACAAATTGTTGATGAGAACAAACAAGATCCGTAGAGGAAGGGTAGAGACCCTTAAAGGAGCCTTGCATAACCAAAATTTTCATACTCCTTCCAAAACATTCTGCCATAATAATGAAGAGGATGGGGGAAATAGGATCCCCTTGCCTTAGACCTCTAGAAGCTTGGAAAAAAGAAGAAGGGGAGCCATTGATAAGGACAACAAAAGAAGTTGAGGTGATAAGTTGGGTGATGAGATCCAAAACTTTGGAGGAGAAACCAAAAGACATGAAAACCTTCAAGAGAAAAGACCAGTAAACCCTATCATAGGCTTTGGAGAGGTCAAGCTTTAGGATGAGACCCTGCTTCTTAGCTTTAACAAGAGAATGGATGTTCTCATGGACAGTAATAATAAAGTCAAGAATTTGATGACCAAGGACAAAACCATTTTGCTGGAGATTAATAAGAGCAGGAAGGACAGACAATAATCTAGAAGCTAGAACCTTAGAGATAATCTTATAAAAGGAATTGCAAAGACTGATAGGTCTAAATTTGTCCATAGAGTCAACGCCTTGAGATTTGGGAATGAGAGCCAGAAAAGTGCCATTGATTTCTTTCAAAAGTTTCCTAGCCCCAAAAAATTCCTTGACCCCGTTGGAAACATCATTCCGAACAATGTCCCAAAAATCTTGAAAAAAGAACATTGGAAAACCATCCGGGCCCGACGCTTTGTTACCATCGAAGGAGAAGACAACATTTTTGATTTCTTGATTATAAGGAATGGAAGAAAGGGAGGCATTCTTATGATCATCAATGAGACAAGGGATGTTATGAAGAAAAGAAGATTGAGCTTCAGCATCCAACCTATGATCCCTCTTTAGCAGTTTCGAAAAAAACCTTTTAGCTTAATTCCTAATTTCATCCTCCTTGGTAATCTCCCCGTTATCCACTATGAGTTTGGAAACCCTATTAACTGCTTTATGCTTGATAGTCGACATGTGGAAGAATCTTGTGTTCCTGTCTCCTTCCTTAAGCCAGATGCATCTAGATTTCTGCTTCCAAAAGGCTTCCTCTTTAGCAATGATATCATAATATTTTTTAAGAGTCTCATTTTCATCAGCAATGGACACAGTTCTGAAACCATCTTTTTGGATTTGAGTTTGTATTTTTTTGAGGTCTTCCTAGACTTTTCTTTTGGCCTAAAAAATGTTCCCAAAATTGGATTTATTCCAGAGTCTTATGTTATCCTTTACACTTTTAAGCTTCTTAACAACTCTATACATAGCAGTTCCCTCAACTTGAATGCTCCACCATTTCTGGATATTACTTTTGATGTCTGGGTGGAGGGTCCATATTTTTTCAAATCTGAAGGGGAAGTTTATCCTTTTGTTGATGGAGTCAGCAATGAAAGTGATTGGAAAATGATCCGATCCAACCCAAATATGGGCCGACAGAGAACAAAAATAATGGCTATACCAGTCATTAGAAATGAGAGTCCTATCAAGATGAACTTGGATAAGATCATTACCAGTTCTCTTGTTAGTCCAAGTATAATTACATACCTGTATTTCCAAGTCATTGAGAGCCTGCAAGTTAATAAAATCCATAAGGGCCAACCTACTTTCCAGCTGAGGGGGGCTTCCTCCATATTTTTCCTCCTCTCTCAAAGGAGTATTGAAGTCTCCCATAATCAGCCAGCTAAGATTTCTAAAGCTGTCCCTAGCTTGAATAAGTTTTTTTCAGAAGGAATTTCTAGCCTTCAAAGTGTTGGGGGCATAAATGTTGGTGAGGACCCATGAAGTACCATCTTTAAGGTGCTCAAATTTGATACAAGAGAAATTGTTGTCCTGGATGATAACATGACCTTTGACAGAGTTAAGATTCCAAATGGTAGCTATGCCTCCTGAAGCACCTTCAGAACTATCGCCACTAACATTTCTGTTTTTGAAAAACTTCAAAGATTCATCTTTTTCTTTACTCATTTTGGTTTCTTGAATTAGGAAGATATCAGGTTTATTGTCCCTAATCATGTTCCTGATAATGTCATGCTTATGGGGATTATTAAGTCCCCTAATATTCCAAGAAATAATCTTCATAGTTACTTACCAATTCCTAACTCCTTAAGAGTCTTCTGGGTTCCATCTGCAATGTTCTTGCTTGCCTCCTTTTTTTTGACTGTATGATTAGAGGGACGACCTGGGGAGAAGGAGGTATACCTGACATCCACTTGAGCTATTCTGCTAGATTTCCTTAGAAGATTCCTTTCTTATTCCTTTGCTTTGGTATTTTCCACTCAGCATCTATCTCAGGAGCCGCTACCAGGTTGTTGAGGATTTTGGAAATTTCTTCTTCGTTTCCCCAGTTAGAGGTTCTGGAAGCATTTGAATCATTTAAATCACTATTAGATGATTTTGAACTCCATTATGAGTCTGAGAGGTTCAGGCCCGAAATTGCACATTTTTGGGCTTCTTGTATTTCAAGAGTAGGCATGAGTAGAGATGAATCAGTCTTTTCTTCTTGGGAGACAGGGATTTCTCCTTCCTCTGGTTGATCTTTTTTCTCTTGCAGTTCCTTTCCTTCATAAGTATCAGCCACCACTTCAACTATGTCATTTGGGTAATCAGTCTGATCTTTCTGCTCCCCTGTTTGAGAAGTAACAGGAAGGTTAACAATGGTTGAATCATTTCTCAAAGCTTCCTGGGTAGAAGGACCGGAGATAGAGGCTAAGGGTACTTCCTTCTTCTCCCCCAAGGGATTAAAACGATTTGAGTTTACTTCTTTATTCTCTGAGTTTTTAGCTTGCCATACCATTTTTTCTGGCGCCCTTTGTTTTCTCAGAATGGGGCTTAGGCTGCCTGGAGTTTGCCTTGGGTTTGATGGGACAGGACTTCGCCTAGTGACCTGCTTTTTTACAATGAAAGCAAGCAAATGGAATAGATTCATATTCAATATGTTGCTTCCATGTTCCCAACTTTGATACTAAATCTATCTGTTTCAGCATATCTGCATCATGGGCTATCCCTACGCAAAACCTAACATGAGTGAGTCTCCTTTTTGAAGCTGTTACTGGGTCTATAGAAAGCAGTTCACCAAAAGAGTTTGTGATTCCAGAGAAGATGCTTTTTGCCCAATATTCCAGAGGCAAGCCTGGCAACTTTACCCAAACTGGAACTTGTGTCAAGAGAGAGTCATTCATATTCAGATTCGGTTGCCATTTACGAAGAACCAAAGCTGTCTTTCCTACCAACCAAGGACTCCCACAAAGAATCATAAGTTTGTCTTCTTCGCAAGAGAAATAAAAGGACAAAAGGCCTTTGGGTAAGGCGAAAATTTCTACATTACCCTTTAAGGGCCCATTTTCGTTTGACATAGGCCCTAACAACTTCAATGTTAGGACGCGGTCCCATAAATTTGCCTACCAAGGAGTTCGACATACTATTTATATTATGATCCAAAACTAGATCAGGGATAGAGATAGCGAACTTACCTCCAAAAGGATCAGAAATATTCTTGACAGGAGGAAATGATGATTTACCAGTTGGTCTAGTTCCAAAGAGGGAAGACCATTTTTTTTATTCTTTTCTGCTCTCCCCGGAGCCGTCACGTGGGATGGGCCCCCCACCGGTCCCTTCCCCCAAGGGCCCAGAGGAACCCACTGTCTCCTCTGGCAGAGTACCACCAATCTGCTAAATAGCAGCAACATATGAAAAGTCTGGAGGCTTATCCTTCTCTCCTATGGGACCAGCTACAATCTGGCCGCTCCCACCATTGGAACCAGAGTTCCCGCCTTGTAGAGAATTTGAATTTTGAATTTCCCCATTGCCGCTTCCTGCTCCTTCCCCCATTGCCGCCTTGCTTATCTTGTTACTAAATTCCCCCATTGCCGCTTCCTACTCCTTCCCCCATTGCCGCCTTGCTAATTAAGGATGTTATGATGATCCCCTTATTCCCTTTTGTTTGATTTGGAAAGGAAATTGATTGAATTATGTAGTGCAAAAGTGATAAAGAATCAATTATAACTTGAGATCTGAATATAGGATGAAGTTGTGCACCTGGATTTGGCAGTAAAATGTCGAGACGAAGTTGCTCTACAAATTTGACAAAAAGTTGTTCGAACCGTGGCGGGAATGTACACAGTTCTCCAAAAAATCCTCGAAATGAAAAGGGTTTTTCTGCCTCTACAAATGAAGCCTAAATCCAAAAGTACAGTTGCGCACCTACAACCTACACACAGAAAAGAGAGGGAAATGTGTTGGGATTGGGGGTTTGCCTCTAGGTCAAACCCCAGTTTTGGAATTAACCAAGTAATGAAAGAAAGTACTTGCAAGTAGATGTAAATAAAAGACTGGATTGTAAATCACCTCAAGGGAGGTTGTAGTAGTAATGTTGATAGAAATGCTTGTGTAGAATTGAATGTTGAACATTGATGACAAGAAGAGCACTAATGGAGGTGCATTTTTTCTTGGAGATAGGATTGTGTCATGGACAAGCAAGAAACAAAATTGCATACTCAATCCACAGCTGAGGCAGAGTATGTGGCTGCTGCAATCAACTGCACACAGATAGTATGGATCAAGAAATTATTGGAAGGTGTCCAAGAAAAGGTGACTGAACCGATAGTGATTCACTGTGACAACACCAGTGCCATCGACATATCCAAGAATGTGGTGATGCATTCCAAGACAAAGCATATAGCTATCAAATATCACTACCTCGGAGAACAGGTTCAAGACAAGGAAGTGAGGTTGGAGTATATACCAAGAAAAGAATAGGTGGCTGATATATTCACCAAGCCACTACAGAAGGACACCTTTGAATACCTTAGAGGTAAGCTAGGGGTGATGCCCCTACCTGCAGTAAAGTAAGTAAAAAGGGCTTTATATCAATCTGGTATGATTTATTTATGAAAAATCTCTAAGACTAGATTGATAAGTGTGGACTACTCCAGTTAGGGGGAGCAGTCTTGTAAGTGTACTAAAATTCATCTTTGGCATTGTTGTCAAAGGGGGAGATATGTTTACAGTGTTTGAGAATTGGTAAGTAGTGATTGAGCTGAAGTTGTTGATGGTAAATAGTGTTGAGATGAAGTTGTTGAAACAAAGTATTGCCAGTGTTAGGGGGAGATATTCTTTACTTTGAGCAGAAGTATATGCAGGAGCAACTGATAAGACAAATTCAGAAGTTTTTCAATCAATGCCAAAGGGGGAGATTGTTGGCATTGACAAAACTGGTTAATCCAGAGAACCGATATATTTGCTGAGATTTGTCATTGATGTCTAACACTGATCGGTGGAGTGGTACTAGTGGAGTGGTGTATCTTAGTAGAAAAGGTGATGACTTATAAACAACTTGGAAGAAACATAAGAGACAAGTGATCAAGGTTCAATTAGCTCAAGGGAAGACAAACTAAGCTAACCGGTCTGTTACTCAAGAAGATCGGTGTTGAGGTCAGATCTTTAGGTTGGTCATTATGATGATAATGAAGTCACCAAAGGTGACTTAGGAAAGAAGACTTGAGGTTGTATGCAAACCAGAACCTCATAGGAAAACAAGAGAAGAGACTTGATAGAAGCACTGCAAATCGACATCAAGGGATGAACTGGCAATGAAGAGCATAGTGGTATATCGGTACACCGGTTAAGCAGAAGGAAGATATGTGTTTGCCTAAAATCTCAGAGTGATGATCAGTTATTCAGTTGCAGTGGCAAGAGGTGAGTTGGTGAGCTTGTGTCTATGCCAAACTAAAGGTTGGTGAAGTCAACTTCAGTCATCATGCAGTCAAGCCATGATTACATGTGGATTTTCTAGTTTGCATTTAAAAGACTAAACTCGACCTAGAAGTCACTATTTTTGGGGGATGCGGTGGCAGAATTAGTTAGCAGTTGGTGGAATTGTTGTAGGGCATGCAGAGAAAGAGTGGGAGATTTTGAATTTGAAATCCTTTGAAATCTGTGATTGCTTTGATTGAGGAAACACCTGAAGGTGATGACAGAAAATGTATAAAGTATTTTTGAGTTCATTAAAAAATTCTTGATCACAAAATTTGCAAAGAGCAGATCCTATAGAGGGCGATCCAAAGTGCAGAGTAGAGTGAGAGGAAGTGCTAAAATATTTAATAGAGCAGAGAATGTATGGAGTAGACCGACAAAGTGCAGAGATGAGGGTCAGAGGACTGACAAAGTGCAGAGCCGAGGGTCAAAAGATCGGTAGAGTGTAGATTCGAGGGTCAGAGGACTGATAGAGTGCAGAGCCAAGGGTCAGAGGACCAACAGAGTGCAAATTCGAGGGTTAGAAGACTGGCAGAGTGCAGAGCCAAAGGTATAAGAAGAAAACCGGTGTTGTATAGAGCAGAAACAACCGGTACAAGTAGATTATGATGTTCATTGTGATCTGATCAAGCTATCAATAGCTATCCCAACAGATAATCTTTCTATTGCTTTCTAACCATTGCAACTCAAATCCCTTAATCGAGTGGACTTTAACAGGTCCCTTTGTAAAATCCCTTAACCGAGTGACATCTTAATTGATGTTCCTAAGTCCTTTAACCAGGATACCTTTAACAAGGTAAAGGCACTAACATGCCTTAAACAAAATCCCTTAACCGGGTGGCACCTAACATTGTCTTTGTAATCTCCTAATAGGGATGGCTCTTCACTGAGCGTACTCCAGAAGAGTACAAATTTTGTGATTTCCTACTCACACCATGGTTTTCTCCCATTTGGGTTTCCACAAGATAAATCTTGGTGTCACTGTATATCTTTTTATGCATGCATATTCTTCTGCAGTAATTATGTGTATTGATGAATATTAAGTTAGTGCAGATTTAAGTTAAAAGTTTTTGTAGACGTATAAAAATGACCATATTCCTAAATGAATATTTTATGTTCATTTCTCTATTTAATTAAATCCAATTTAATTAAATTACCCGCATTCCTCTATTTAATTAAGCAAATTACTCAATTAAATTCACTATACCATTTAATGAATAAATCATTTTATTCAATTAAATCCCCCCTATCCACTTTTAATTAAATTCAAAATTTAATTAAATAAGTTATCCTAAATTGAATAAATCTAATTTATTTAATTTCCCCAAATTGCAACCAAATTGAAGTAAATTCATTTTATTTCAATTAAATCCTATTATCCCTCCATCCACTTGCATTTTCCTACATCTCCCACTTGCTTCCTAAACCCCTTCCTAATTTCTTCTAGACCTTTCTAATCACTTCTAAATTAACCTAACCCATCTTCTAAACTTTGTTACATTCCTAAACAAAGGGAAGTCACTTCTCAAACCCTTAAAGTCTTTGATAAATTAAAGGCTTCAAGTTTTCAACCACTTAATTTTCCAAAGTCTACCAAACCATTAATGGTTAATTCTATTAGGGTTTCAAGCAGATCCGAAGCAAATATGAACTAACAATTATATGCAGATTTAAATACGAAAGATAAAGAAATAAAACAGGACACAGATAACACAGAGATTTAACGTGGTTCACCCAGAATGGGTTACGTCCACCATACACAGCCGTCCAATCTTTCTTATTATCCAGCAAAAATAGTACATCAACATTACAATGCCTTAAGCATCCCAGCCGCTTATAACATGCATTTTTAGGGAAACAAACAAAGTTGGCCTTTTTAGGGTTTTATTACAATGTCGGTTTTCATCAACGAAAAACGGCAAAAAAAAATTTCTCGGGGGCTGTCGCCCCCGAACCCCTGCCCGGCCTCGGACCCCAACGAGGATACGTGCTGAGTGTATAGTACTTTGCTGATCAGTCGCCACAATTCAACAAATTCAACCCTCTTACATGGTTAAAGACTTTTTGCCTAACTTAACCTTCATCCAACCCAAGGGTCTCTTCAAGCATTTATTGCTTTGACCATGATTATTTCTTAATCATTTGCACAAGAGTTTATCCTTGGATTAACTCTTAATCTAATGGGTAATCTTAACTTAAGCTTGACCCTTACCCTCTGGATAACCATGAGGCCTTCTCAGACATTTAATGCCTCCAACCCCTTCTCTCAACCCAACCCTATGTTGACACTTGTCACAATTTCATTGGTGCAAATTGCAAACATAGATTCCCAACTTTTAAACTCAACCCTTGATCAACTCTTTCAATCCTAACCATCCATTGCCCTATTTTTGCTATAAATAGAGCTCTCATTCCTCCATTTTTAAGATCCAAGTTTGTAGTATCATACTTATGTTCAAATACATTCAAGTTTTCATTTCATCCCTGCTCATCATTTAGCCTCTCTTTTAACTAGGAATTAGTCTAAATATGCATGTTTAGAATACTTTCTTTATCATTTAGCTCAATCATAGACTAATATATCATGTTAGGATAAGTATTTATACTAACCTTGTCATCTTATAGTTAGTTTATTGCATTTCTAGAATCATGCATAGCTTAGGATGCATCTCATATTAAAACCAACAAAAAACATCCCTTGTTCTTGCATTTGCCATCCCTAAACCATTTTGCTCAGTGATCTGAGAGCAAAAACATTGGTTTGAGAGACCGTGTAAGATAGAGAACCATGGGACCCACCTTGGGAAGCTGAGTGATACTTCATTACTCCATAGCTTGCACCAAGAAGTCCTGTGAGTGTGTGAGCAAGACTCCCTAGAGCTCCATTTTTCACATATTGAGTTCTATCGATCCGCTTTTCCCGCATACATTTTTGGTGCCCACCGTGGGGCTCTACCCCATATATCTAATCAATTTTGAAATATATCCACTTTTGCAGGCACGCGGGAAAAATGAATTAGCGCATTAAGTTAACTGTTTAGCGCATCCGGTTAACAGCCTAGCGCATTCGGTTTACTGTTCAGCGCGTGGAGTCCATCATCTAGTGCGTAAAGTCCATTTATTAGCGCATAAGATTACTAATTTTTCCTGTAGGTCTCGACGCGGAAGAAAAATAGAGCAGCGCTTTCGGCACACAGAGTAGCGCATCCCGAAAATAGTGTAGCGCATCATATCCATATTTTAGTGCATCTTTGGTATATTGTAGCGTGTACAGTTTGTTCTATAGCGCATCACAGACATAAAAGAGAAAACTAATTTGTAACAGAAACTAAAATTTAGACTTGTGGAAGTCCACGAAATTTGCCTTTTTGCTAACAAATTGACTGGTTTTCTGCAGGTTACTGACAGTTGGCTGCAGGTTTTTGAATCCATTCTATTTAGGCTAGAATTAAAGTAGTTTAAATTTTTACTAACTTTTCTAAGTTAGCCAAAGTTCAAATTTCTTTCTTTTCTTGTTTAAATAAAATTGAACTCACTTTTATTTTGGGCAAATAAAAACGAACAACAAATCAAAATCTTTTCTTGCTTTTCTAGGAGAAAATTTCTCACTTTGGGCTCTAAAAAGAACAACACAAAATTTTATTTTTTTTGCAACGGGCTTAAAAAGAACCTCACCATCCTTTGGTGCATAAAAGGATTCACTTTTGAAATTTTGCAAAGGAAAGAACCTCACCTCAAAAAGCTTTGTTGCAATTAAAGAGGGAAGTTATTCCCCTTTTGTTTACCGATTTTTATTTGTTGACCAAATCGAACCTTTTGCTTTGTTGACGCAATTATTTCCTTAGATTAAATAATCATTGCTTTGAGGAAGTAAAATTAACACCATGCTTTTCTTAGAGCAACATCTCCCAGTAGAGATTAGAAAATCACTGAATTGAAGGTTTAAAAAGAATTTGTGATTGTCTTGAATCGAAAGAGGAAGGTATATGCTCTCCCCTTAACTGGGTGATCCAAAAAACCAGACCTCTCTTAAAAAGATTTCTTTCAAAAGCATTTTACATCCTTTAGTAGGCCTGCCTTCCCGAGGAGTTGAAATAAACTCTTAAAGCCGTTTATGGCCGGTGTGAGGGGAATGACTTAAGTGGGAAACGACTTTGACGCCAAGTATTCCAACCCACTATAATCAAAAGTGGAAAGTGACGAAAGTCCTTTTCAACGGTTGTGCGCAGCGATTAGTCTTCCCCCAGTATCCTCGAGATACGTAAAGCCTTTGTTCTAAAGGTTGGGAAGCCTCCTGAGGGAGTTTATCACTGACGGCCGAACAGGAAGCCTGATTACGAACCATAGAAATAGAAGCTTTGAATTGAGTCAGTAACCAGACATTTATAACATCATAGTGCAAGGGTGGGGAAGAATCCGCCCCCAAGATTACTCACCATATATCTCCCAAGATAACTACTCAACTGTGAAGCGATTCATTTTGAGTTAATTTCTGGTAAAAGGCAAAAAAATGGGCGCCCTCTAGGGGGTGACACGACTGTTTGAGCTAACGGAGTATCAAGACTAGTGGGCTATGATGTTATTTATGACCTTTGAATAAAAAGTCTTTCTGAAGTGTATTATTCGTATCCAAACCTGTTAAAACATTGGGGATTTGAACACATCCTCGCAGAACATACACTTTTTGTTAGATTAGGCAAAATGGTTGTACTTTTTGTGTCGTGCTTGCATTTACTACTTTAGAAAATCATCCATCAAACCTGAAAAATTCACAAAAAACCAACCAAAGGAAAAATCAAGGTAGTTTAGCGTGTAAGAGCAACTTCTTAGCGCGTGAGGTACTTTTTGTTAGCGCATCCAACCATCAAGTTAGCGCATCTGTTCCAAATAGTAGCGTTTTATCTCAAAATCAAAACAGTGTTAAAACATTTAGCACATCAGAAAACCAGTCTAGCGCGTGGAAGCATCAGCTTAGCGTGTAGCAGCAAAATATTAGCGCATCAGGTTCAAAAGTTAGCGCGTCACAGGCCCAGGCTAGCGTATGACTTTTTAAATGGTAGAAAACAATTTTTTTAACAGTCAAAACTTTAGCGCGTGTCTGGGGGCAGCCTAGCGCGTGTGGTCATTATTTTAGCATGTGGAGTAATTTTGGTAGTGCATTTCGTCCCTGTTTTAGCGCGTGATCAAAAACATATAAACAGAGGGCAAAACAGTGAAGAATTTTAAAAATTTTGAAAACATTTTCAAAAACCTCTCATTATCAACAACATTTTTCAACAAAGCGGAGTAGCGAAAACAAACCGTTAAAACTATTTTTTGAGCTAAATTTGTGTCAAAACAAACGTTGTAAAAATCCTAAACTGATCGCACGCTAAAACATATCTATCTTATCATAAAATCGGAAACCTTATCATCAGTATCAACATAATCCTTTACCATCTTACGGATTTCATCTCAAAAACACTTGTTTAAAAATTTCACGTTGTCAAATCAAGTCTCTATATCGGAAGGCTTTTATCCATATCATTTGACACGCTTTGTCGTGAAGGGGCATCTAAACCTTCATTTTGATAGAGTAAGACTTGAAATTTTCCAAACAAGATCAACTGAATCCAAACAAATCAAAGGAAACCATTGATCACTCATGCATGACTAATTCCCATATTCTGAGAAGAAAGAACCTTTATCGTAACATCACGTTGAAGAAACAACAACCTAATTTTTCCAAGTTCATCAAAAGAAATAAGTTTTTATACATCAATCGTCAACTCTTCAAATCTCATCGAGTATTCCTTCATCACGTCAAACGTTATATCCAAAACAAATCCAACGAATTTGACAGAGAACCCTTAAAAACAAGAGCCTACTGTCAAAAGTCTACTTTTAATCAAATCATAAACCACGGAGGAAAAATCAATCCGGCATTCTTGCCTGACGAGTGTATCACTTATAACACATCTCGACCAGAACCACCCACCTCCGAGCAACATATCAACAAGGATTTTGTCTTCTTTGTCATTGAAAGTTTCTACTAAAATGCCTGTTACTCGCTCTCAAAGAAACCAACAAAGCGAGACACACGCAGAGTCTAGTATGAATCGAAGGTTGTCAAATCCTTTTGAAGTTCCACACTTAGAAGAGACTAAAATTTCTGAAGCGCTTCTTCAGGAATGTCAGAAAAACCCTTCATTCCAAAAACTTGTAGAAAGGCTTATGGAAAATGACAAAGAAAAGTATCTGCTCATGCTCACAAGTAAAGGCGTTAAACTTCCAGAAGATTTAGACACAAACATCTTCAGAACTGGATCTCGACAATATGCATATCAAGAACAACAACGAGAAGAGGAAACTCGTAACCTTGAACAACACATACCTGAGCAACACATTCCAGAACAACATATACCAGAAATGTGTATACCTGAGCTAGAAACTCCAGAGCAAAATATACCATTTAACACACCTTTTCAGCTGAGAACTAATACAAGGGAAGAATTTATTCCTTGGAAAAATAATGCGCCTTTGGTTGCTCTTACTCAACAAATGCAAATGTTACAAGGACAAATACATGACATACAACAAGGGACAACAGTGCGAAACTCTTTAAACGAAATCTGTCCTTATCCATTTGACAGAAGATTGAACATGGTGCCTTTTCCTCTAAACTCAGACGTTCCCAAATTTGATAAATATGATGGGAAAAGTGATCCCCAAGATCATGTTCGAGAATTTTGCACAATGAGTCTTGAATTTGCTCATGATGACACCTATCTGATGAGGTTATTCCCAAGAAGCCTGGGAGGGCAAACAATGGAATGGTTATCCAAAATTACACCACCTGTCAGATCATTTGATGAATTGGTTAATAAATTCATAACACAATACTCCTATAACATTCAACACGCCATAACCATGCTAGATATTTGCAACACCAAACAAAAGAACAACGAAACATTCATGATATTCCTTCAATGCTGGCGACGTATGGTATCCAGATATCCTCGAGATATTCCTGAAAAGGAGAAAATGGAAATCTTCATTGATAATTTGAATGGTGAAATGAGTTACAGGCTAAAACTTCAATGCATACCGTCCTTCGCTAAATTAATTGAAAATGGCATCCAAGTAGAGGAAGCGTGTGTCAAAAAGGGAACACTCAAATTCTACAAGGAAGGAACAAACTCATCAAACTACAATAACCAAAACAACACCAACCTAGACAAATCTTGATTTTGGACTCGAAACAAAAACGAAGGCAACAATGAATCACATGATCCCAAATCTAAGCAACTAGTGCTTGCATTATCCGGAAATCCTCAAAATACGAAAAATCCTAAAAATGCTAATCCAAATGCTAACACATATGCACCAAACACCGATCAAGGACAACTCAACACAAACAACACCAATGATACTCAAAGAAAAAACATGATTCCAGGATCTAACAACAATTCATGCAACAGCACGAACAATTTCCAAAAGCGTATCTTCACACCATTGGGGCAATCACTAGAATCAGCATTCAGAGAACTTCTGGCAAACAAAATTCTCTCCTTGCCTGCAATCAGCAACTATGAACCCCAAATCAAACCACCTTGGTGGAATGATTCACACTATTGTGATTTCCATCGTAACAAGGGTCATCAGATGAATGATTGCATGAGATTGAAACACATGGTGCAGGACATGATTGATCAAGGTGACTTAACGGTAGATGGTCTCAAAACAAATGGTGATCAAGGAGCCTTTAAAAATCCTCTCCCAAATTATAACAAAGATGGAGCTTCAACCTCAGATGATACATGCGGAGCTCGTATCAACCATATCTACAACAACACCATAAATCACATATCAGCTGAAGATCATCAAGTAAATGTCATCACCATTCGAGATCAGCGTAATCATGAATCTATTAATGTGACAACCCGAACTCAGAAATATGTCTTAAAAGGACATACTGCACCTACAACTACTACACCAAAAATCCAATATGACTTGGTTAACCAACTACGCAAAACTCCAGCTCAGATATCTATACTCGAATTGCTGACACTATCACCAAAGCACAAAGACATATTGGAACAAGCGCTATTGGAAACCAATGTATCTCAAAATCTGGATACAGATAGATTTCAAGCCATGGTCGCCCATATGACAGGACCTCATAACCTCACCTTCTCAGAGCATGACAATGCTTCCTTGAGTCATCCGCATAACACTCCTCTCCATATCGAAGTCATTGTTTGCAAACACCGAGTAAAAAGAGTCTTAATAGATGGAGGAGCCAGACTTAATATATGTACTTTAAAGCTTATCCATGCATTAGGCTTCTTCGAAGAGTCTATTGATCCTTGCAAGAAGATTACCATAAAGGCATATGATGATGAGGAAAGGCCCTCTAAAGGAACCGTGATGTTACCTATTCAAGTGGGACCAGTGCAAAAGGATACTATGTGTCAAGTCTTAGACATAGATCTCACCTACAATATTTTGTTAGGGCGACCCTAGATACATGAAATGCAAGTAGTACCTTCTACGTATCACCAGTGTGTCAAATTTCGTTATGATGGACAAGAAATCTCCATATCTGCTAATCACAATCCATTTCAACATTGCAACGCAATGGGGGCAGCCCAAGATAGTTTGATTCCTCATAATAGAGAAAAGCAGCGATCTTCAACATCAGATATACAAACAACAAAGCCCAACTCCTTATTTGGAGATTTCAAGCAGAAAATGCAAATCAAAGACCAAGGCATGGGAGAATACTCTTTGGAGCCCTTATGTTTGGCCAAATTGCCAACATCACCTAGATCTCATGGATTGCCTACTACATCAACGCATCTGGTCACTCAGCCCATCACCAAATTTGATGGTACCTTCATCCAATTGGGCACTCTAGCACATGAATCAGAAGACAAGGATATTCTTAGCTGGTTATACAAAGACGAGGAAGAAGATAATAGAGCAGCTGCTCTAGACATTGTTCTACCAACACACCTATAAGGAAAAGGATACTTAATCATGCAACAAATGGGATATGACGGTAAAGGACCTATTGGGAAACACAAAGAAGGAGTCACTAAACCCATACATCTTCCTTCGCAGTCCAGTAGAAACAAAACAGGATTGGGTTGTGAGCTCACTTTCCTATTAAGAAAGCCGCCTCGTATAACTGCAAAACCTTAATGGAAAGTAAAGAAGAAGTACAAAGAAGAATCCTGGCAGGAAGCACTCTTTGAATCAGCAGAAATAATCCGCAAGGCACGGGAACGTCAAGACCAGAAGTTACATCAGGAAAAACTTCTAAGCCACAAAAGGGCCATATCGGCAGTAGTAGCTCATGTTCAGAATCCACTATTTCAAGAACCAATAAAATCATCTTCGGATACCATTATTTCTCCCAGAGGAGGCACAGTCTATGAACAAATACAGAAAGTAGAAGCAGGATCTGACACCGAATCAACAACAACTATCAAAATGGTATCCATCATCAAAGATTTTTTTTCACCATACAACATACCAGTTTACAGCACTGATAGAATCTGGGATGATGCCTCTGAGATTGATTCCAATGAATATGAATGGGGTACCTGTTCCAATGATACTACAGATATCCCTAATGATACTGATTCCATATCCCTTTCTCAAGAAGAACATAACGCAGAAGATAGACCTCTTGAATTTGGACCGTAAAATATCTATGACGCCAAGGAAAGCGAACAGAAACATTATGAACAAGTCTATACGGAAGATAATACCATCGAATACCTCGACAAAATCCTGGACTCCTTTGCAACCAAGAACAATCACGATGAAACCTCTGTCTTGACACTTACAGTAGCAGACCTTAATCCACCAAATGATTCCTTACCACTCGTCTTTCCAGACCTCATTGACTGGGATGAACCTGAAGTCCATGATATACCAATTTTCCCAGATGATAAATCTATTATCCATTACCTATGTACCATAAATCCAGAAACAGGCTCTACCAGTAAACAAAGTAATGATGTCTGCCAATCAGGGAGTGCCAAGTCTCTCAATCGCAAAAATAAACCAAATGAAAGATCTGATGCTGAAAACCAGTCAATGGCAGCTCTAGATCACAAAAAAGTAAAAATAAAGGACACATCTGAGGGTGAAAATCTTTTTAAGGCACCTAACGATGGGAGACTTGACACTCTTCCTGAGCACTTCCATGAGCGATCACCCATATTGATTGAGTCCACTCAATCAATCAACATTGGTACCACAAAAGCAGTCAGAAACATACACCTTGCAAAATCTTTGACAGAGGAAGAAAGATCAACATTCATCATTTTCTTTAAAGAATAACAAATTAACTTTGCTTGGTCATATGTCGATATGCCCAGAGTGGATCCACACTTAATCATGCATCACTTGTCCATCTCTCCAGGAGTTAAACCAGTCAAGCAAAAGCTACGAAAGATGATTCCACAGGTAGCACTCATGGTCAAAACTGAACTAAAGAAACTATTAGATGTCAGATTCATCCGACCCATTGACTATGCAGAATGGATTTCCAACATCGTTCCAGTATCAAAACCAGATGGTAGTATCAGAATATGCACTGACTTCAGAGACGTCAACAAAGCTTGTCCAAAAGACGACTTTCCTCTGCCCAGTATCGACATAATTGTAAATCTCACAGCCGGCCATGCAATGCTCACTAATGGACGGTTTCTCAGGCTATAATCAAATCAAAATAGCCCCAGAAGATCAAGATAAAACCGCATTCACCTGTCCTTGGGGAGCGTACTGTTGGAATGTTATGCCTTTTGGCTTAAAGAATGCAGGAGCCACTTATCAAAGAGCAATGACAACAATCTTTCATGATATGATGCACACATTTATGGAAGATTACGTGGATGATTTACTAGCTAAGTCATTCACCAGAGCAGAACATCTAAGCATCTTAACAAAGATCTTTGATCGATTGGAGAAATTCCAAGTCAGGCTCAACCCTAAGAAGTGTGTCTTCGGGGTTACATCAGGCAAGTTACTAGGCTACATAGTTTTAGCTAAAGGTATCGAAGTAGATCCAGTAAAGGTACAAGCCATTATGGAAATGCCACCACCAAAGAATATCAGTCAACTTAGATCTCTACAAGGATGACTTCAATCAATCAGGTGATTCATCACTCAGCTAGCAGATAAAAGTCTACCATTTAACCATTTACTACACAAAAATGTACCATTCAAATGGGAGACCAAGTGCGCAGAATCTTTTTACCAAATCAAATAGTACCTGATGAATCCACCAGTTCTAGTACCACCAGTCGCAGGAAAGCCACTTATCCTATATATCTCAACAACAAATATATCGCTGGGGGCACTGTTGGCACAAGAAGATCAACAAGGAAAGGAACGAGCCATATATTATATCAGTAGGACATTGAATGGCTATGAACTCAACTATACATTCATTGAAAAGGCTTGCCTAACAGTGGTCTTCGCATCTCAGAAGTTCCGACATTATATGCTAGCACACACCATTAAGCTAGTCGCAAAAATTGATCCTCTCAAATATCTACTCAGTAAGGCAGCTCTTACAGGCCGATTGGCTAAATGGGTCATGATTCTCAGTGAATTCGACATTCAATACACAAAAAGACGAGCCATCAAAGGACAAGCAATTGCAGATCAACTGGCTGAAGCACCGCTACTAGGAAAACAAACCATGGAGATTGAATTTCCAGACAGGGACGTTCTTGCTCTTTCTACCAAACAATGGACCCTATACTTTGACGGATCCTACACACAACATGGTTCAGGTGCTGACATTCTATTCATCACTCCTGAAGGACACACTATACCAAGATCATATAGGCTTATGTTCCCGTGCACAAAAAATGTGGCTGAATATGAGGCATTTGTTATAGGCATCAAAATGGCTGTAGAATGGAAAATCACAAAGTTAAAGGTCTATGGAGACTCACAACTAGTCGTCAATCAAATCAATAACGACTATCAGACAAAGGATGACAAGCTGCTACCCTACAAGTGAATGGTGGATGACTTCAAATAGTATTTTGTGCACATCACCTTCGAGCAAATACCAAGGTTGAACAACAAAGCAGCTTGATGCAATGGCTACTATCGCTTCATTACTACAAATTCCAGAGCAACAAAGTCGTTATGAGTTTCTGGTAGAGCAACTGTTCTCCCCCGCCTATGACCATTCTGAATCCCATGTTATCTATGCCTTGATTGGTTCAGATTCTCCATTATATGGACCAATATACGACTACCTCAAGAACAATATCTTACCAATTGACCAATCCCGTAAGCAAAAACGTAACTTTATCTGGCAAGCTGCCCGTTATACCCTTCTTCGTTGCCTTGATCGTAATGATTCTGATTCCGCTTTACACGAGCTTCACGAAGGTATTTGTGGCACATGTTCAAGTGGTACTACTCTTGCTAAAAAACTTCTAAGGATGGGATACTACTGGCCTACAATGGAGAAAGACTCATATCACTTCACCAAGAAATGTCCTAAATGCCAGATCCATGGTAATCTGATACATGCACCAGCACAGGAACTGCAGCCATTTACAACATCCTGGCCCTTTTGTCAGTGGGGACTAGACTTAGTTGGCAAAATTCATCCTTCATCTTCAAATGGACACAAGTTTATTATAACAGCAACAGAATACTTTACCAAATGGATAGAAGTAGTTCCCATGACCACAGTGACTGATAAACAAATTGCCTCTTTTATCCTAAATTATCTGATCTGCATATATGGTATTCCAAGTTCAATCATCACAGATAATGGACGGCCTTTCAAAAACCAAGATGTACAAGAACTATGTGAAAAATTCAAAATCCAACATCGGTTCTCTACACCATACTACCCATAGGGAAATGGTCAAGCAGAAGCATCTAACAAGACAATACTAAAAATCCTAAAGAAAATAGTGAATGATGCAGGCAAAGATTGGCACGTCCAACTCAATCTAGCACTTTGGGCATACAGAACCAGCATCCGCACACCTACAGGAGCAACACCATACTCATTGGTATATGGATCAGAGGCCATTTTACCTCTGGAAGTAGAAATCCCATCTCTCAGAGTCTCTTTAAAAGGTTTAATCCCAGATGAAGAGTATCGAGTTAACCGACTGCAAGAACTTGAACTATTAGATGAAAGACGTCAGCATGCTTACACTCATCTCAAAGCATATCAACAACGTATGTGTAGGAGTTACAATCACAAGGTCATCCCTCGCAACTTCAAAGTTGGTGACCTAGTCCTCAAAGAAAATCCAAGAAATCAGCAAGATCGAGAAAAGAAAGGAAAGTTTGAACCTAACTGGTTGGGTCCCTATGTCATCATATCCGTCTATGGATCAGGTGCCTATCAGCTAACAACTTCAGAAGGAGATGTGCTCGACGAACCAACTAACAACATCCATCTGAAGAAGTACTACACTTAAGTAGCCTAGTGCACAAAAAAGGCCAAAACAAGCAAAAAAATAAAAAATCTAGAAAAAAGCAAAAAAACAAAGTACAATAAAAACAAATGGTGAAAACCTGGTAAACAGGCGCTCTTGTGAAAGAATGGCTCCTCTATCTATCTCCATACCATTTTATCCATATCCTTAAAAACACTATCGGCCATCACCCGACACTTAGCACATATCCATTCAGGACATACTTAGCATAGTCACTATCCTGGTTTATCCATATATATCCTCTTAACACATTCCACCATGGCTTGGAAATCATTGTACATATTCACATCAAGAGGCACACTCAGCTAGGGGCAATAAATCGTCAAAAACTTGCAAACATTCAAGACATCAAAACTATTTACAAAACTCAGAAGCATGACATCCAACAACCAAAACTATGCTTCATCGCAAAACAAAACAAAACAAAAATCACATAAATACCAAGGATGGATGATTTTCTGAAGTACTGAATGTTGCATTATCGCATTATAATCTTGACTATTTTTGCATTTTGAACTTTTTAAATTATTGGATTCTCTTCCTTTTCTCACTAAATGCTTCAAAGCTAGAGATCATGGGGAACTTCCAATATTTTATTAGTTTTCTGTCTGGGAGGCGATCACTTGTACCGTGTGAATACTTGCCTCAAGATGTGATATATCAAATATCATTGAAGGTCTGATTCCACTTCACGCATACAAATGATTTAATCTTGTATGTTTACGCAATCCGCACTCAGGTCGTCCTGGTTCAATTATACCTTGACGCTTGTCCTATCTTGCAAAATCAAACATCATGTAAATTTTTCTCAGGTCATTATGGTTCAATTATACCATTGTGCTTGTATAAATTTTCAACATATCCTAAACAAATCAATGCTCAATGATGATACCTACAAAGAAAGCAAACAACATATGGCTATATCGGATGACAAATACAGAATGAGGATGCTACCAAAAACATAGTTGCATATCATTTTAACATAGTTGCATATCATTTTACAATTAGTTGCATATCATTATCATACATCTCATTTTCAAGATACATCTCACATACATATCAAATTATACATCCTGCATCATACATTATATCATATATTTACGCATTGCATCATCATAATGTAATGTAAAGAACACATAAGCACATGCATCCATATAACCCACCACATGATCAAAGATAATGATGCCGTATATATATATATATATATCTCCAAAAATTGATCAAAATGTACAAAATCTGTCATCTCTGTGTCCAGTACAAAGAATACAATGATCTAAAATACAACAGAGACCACGTCTCTCAAGTATGGCTATCCCCTGATGGAGATGGTCTAGCTCCAGATGTCCCCACTCCTGGATCTCCAGGGGGATCCTGTCTCGATGGCCCTGTCACACCTCGGCTCTCGGACCGTGACCTAGTATCTCGAGATCAACTAGATCTCGATTGTGTAAAGCTCTGTACTCAACGATCCTTGGGTACCGCAGCCTCATAGTGCTGGCAGTAGTACTCCACCTCCTAAGCTCTCAAAGATAGCTCTCTCAGGGTGTCTCTCATCGGACCACCCGTCGCTGCCCTCTGCACGTTCGATGCAAGCTCCTCTGCTCGACCCCTCCGCTCTATCTTCATGTCCCACTCAGTGGTCAATTACGCAATCTGCCGTTGATATGTCAAAACTTGTGCCTGTAGCTGCTGTACAGTCACCTGAAGGGTCTGAATCTGTGCATCCTCAACATGAGTGGGGATCCAAACCCGTAGCGGTACCTGCGCAGGGACATCCCCTCTAACTTTGCCTATCCTCGGTGTTGGAGGTGGGAGCACATCCGTCCTCCTTTGCGCTGGCCGTATTGTCTCGTCAGTACCCCCCACTATAGCTAGAACCTCCCCCACCCTCCCCTCTCCACCGGCTCCAATAGCCAATCCGCCTCTCCCCCTGTCTATCACCGCCCGTCTGACTGCTCTCTCCAAACCTCTATCTCCTCTCCTCCCTCTATCTCCCCTCCTCCCTCTAACTCCTCTCCCTCGTCATCCTCCTCCACCATCTCCATCATCATCATCATCTCCCTCTCCCTCCTCATCATCATCATCGAATGCCGACCGCATCTCCTCAGGATCCGATATCCTGGCCACTGCCCGCGCGGCAAACAATCTCGTGAACTTATCCGTCATGCTCGCATCCAAAATCTCAGAGGCATAATCCCATATCTGGCCCGTCAAACCAACAAACTCCTACACCGCCACTGCACTATCAATAGTTGGGCCCCAATCTGATATATCCTACCTCCGCCGTGCATATAAACAGGCCCCCTGAGGTATACCCTACTATCAACCAAACTGTCGCAAAACTCTGGTCACCACAAACCTCTCAATAACAAATGGGGTCCTCCCAATCAGGTATCTCGTCATAAACACATAGGGCATCTCCAGCCTGTCCTCCGCCCATACCTCACACCCTGTATACGGTCTCCATGTGACCGTATCGATGTCATCCAAAACTCTCCTCCAATTCTCTAGTTTGCCTAGCTTCCGCTGGACAACTAGACCTTTGTATCCATAAGCATAGGCCCGTCCAACAGGCCTATCTCTGTCTGCTAATGGCCTAGCGGCCGAAATGTGCTCCCAGCACCATACCTATAAGAGTGTCACGCCAGCTGACAAACTGTCGTAACCTAGGTATACCACCTCGTGCAAGTCCCTGTATAGATGGGCTAGCATAGCCGATCCCCACGCGAACCTGCGGCCCTGTGTAACCATGTCCTCTAACACCAGCCCCCATCCCAGAGAGAATCCCTTTGACCTACGATCAGGACAAAGGAATCCACCGATAAACCCTGCCAGTACTGATGGAAGCGGTGCATAATCTAGGTCTAAGAACTCCTGCCATGGGATCTCGTATCCGCATACTGTCTCATCATGAAAAATATGGTGAAGTGCCTCTGTGCCACCCTCCTCCGACTGCTCATATGGTAGTAGTGCACCTACTAATGGTATGCGCAAAATCCTGTAATAGTCCTCTGGTGTGACTGTCATCTCACCTATGGCAAATGGAAGGTGTTCGTGTCGCTGTGCCACCTCTCTACGAGCTCTGTAAGTAGCCCCCGGTTCACAGTGAACCGAGGCATATCCAACAGGGATGTCAACCCGCATCTCTCAATAATGTCCAGGTCGGCCTGTGTCAACCGTGGTATCAGAGTCCAAGGCCTAGAAAATTGCTCACGCGACTGCACCACGCCCAATCGCTCCTGTCAACCAGCAAAACAAGTCCAATATCAGTTTCTACATCAAAACAAAGATATCAAAATCAAACTCACATCAACAACATGAAACAATTTGCTCATCTACATCAAGTTCAAAATCCTATCATTTCATATCAACTTGTAAAACAACTCAAGTTATCAAAAACCATATCAAAACTTGTAACACAACTCAAGTCTCCAAATCACATAAACTTGTAAAACAACTCAAGTTTCCCACCCATATCAGCTTGAAAAACAACTCAAGTTTCCAACCCATATTAGCTTGTAACACACATCAGGCTTCACACATTGAACTTGAAACAAAGTGCAAAAACAAATCATATTTTGATCAACACAACACATTGATATCTATGCATAACTTGAAATATTGCAAATCAAAACAAGTTATATCGACACTCATATTGGAAAAATCAATAAAACCCATAACAACAACACACAACAATTTCACAAATCACCTCATCTCACAAAATTTTTCCTAATGCGCTAAAACAGATTTTTGCTGCGCTAAAATCTACCCATGCGCTAAACTGTTTTTCCCACTTGCTACTCTATTTACCCTATGCGCTAGACTGACTCTACGCGCTAGTCTTTTTCCCCCATGCCCCACCTAACCTACCCTATGCGCTAAAACCTATCTATGCGCTAACCTATACCTCGCTAACGCTACCTATTTGACCCTATGCGCTAGGTCTACCCTACGCTCTAAAACCCCTTCCCCATGTGAACCCCTGTGACCCCTATGCACTAGGTCTACCCTACGCGCTACCCTGTTGACCTGACACGCTACCCTACGTTCGACATGCACTATTTTCACTCCCTGCGCTAACCTAGACTTTCTATGCGCTACACTATTTTGTTTTGGACGCAGCCCTAAAATTAAGCTTCATGCGCTACCTAAATCTTCGTATGTGCTAAATTGAGACTTTGACGCGCTAAAACGCTAAAACCGAATTTCAAAAATAAAAAATGACCAAAAACAACAAAATCAAAAATCAAAAAAGGGTCTGTTGGGTCTCAAATCAACAGATTGGATAGGTTCTAAGGAAATGCCAGCTCCTATGATCAAACCCTCCAATTGACTTGGCCAACTTATAGAGTGAACCTATTTGGTTACTAACTCTCTCACTTTAGGCTCTGCAGGACCTAGGCGGGTATACCTACTCACTAGTTGTTCCTTCAACTAATGCTTTTTATAGCATATTTAGTGTCTTAATCTGATGTCTCCTAGTCTCAGAATGGCATAAGTTTCTTAAACAAACTGACTTCAGATGTGTGTACTGATCTATGTATTTTACAAAAGTATATATGTTACACTTTGGCTAAATTACCTACTATACCTACTCTACTAATCCTAATGCTTAAAAGTAAAGGGTAACTGGTATGGTTAAAGGGTTTGTTTACAAATGATTAGTGCCTTTCCTCTTATTTGGGCTACAGAGTCTTATATTTCTTCAAGACTTATTGTGTAAACTTATGAGACAGTTTTTAAACCCACCACCTCTCGGTGAGTCTGTCAGATACTGTTTCTTATGAGCTCTACTTCAATGTCTATATTGTAAATTGCTTGAATGGATTTAACCCTAACTTTTAAGAGACCATCCAAGGAAGAAATACAGGGAACAATTACAATTCACGAGTAAATCTTTTTGATCCAAATCTACAATATGAAACACATAATTTTACTGGAAGAACACGAATAACCTTATCCACTTTTAGATAATATCATAAGCAACTACCTTCTAAAAATATGTTAACTCTCAACACATATGAGAAAGAAAATGCAACTAGTTATTTTTGATAAAAAGTTTTAAAGTACAAAATTGCCTCCATCTCTTCTCTTTGTTGTTCTTCTCTCTTTACATTTTACATCACACATATATATGTGTTTGAATGGTTTTCATACCCCTTTGGGTGAAAAGACACCCCCCTTTTAAATAAAAATAATTCCAAATCCCGAAATTGCCTTAGTTTATGTAATTAATTGTCACTTTACAAGTTGTTTAGGCATATTAGAGGTATTTTAAGGCTATTTTATGGGTATATAATGGATAAATGGTCTTTAAATGATGTAAATACCCCCTTTGGTGCTTCACACTCCATTTTTTATGCCTATTATTGTGTTTATGTTATGGTTTCATATTGTGCAACAAATATAAAATATATTACTTGTACCTATTCAATATATATATATATTTAGAATTTTTCTTGCTCCTTGTCTTGGAATTTGGAATTCTAAAAATTGCAAATTTTAGGGTTCCAACAAGGTCAAAAGTGTTGATTTACTGGTGGTCCATATGCGGTAGGTCTCCGATACCTCCGAACGTGCTCAAAACGATGCCTGGAATACGGAATAGGCATTTTGACTTCTCTCCAAATTCTCTTTCTCCAAAGTCAACAATGCACAAATGAATCAAATCAAAGCCCTTTCCCCCTTTTATAGGAGGAAAATGAAATTAGGGTTAGGGAACCGAGCATGTAATTTGCTCGCGGTCTCCCTTATACCCTACACAATGTAAATTATCGGGAGATGAATCAATTTCAACATTTCACATAAACAAAATCATACACCCCACACACAAATCATCAAATCCAATCAAAATTTTCAAAATATTGATTCATCTCCCGAGGGGGCATCACGCATCAAATCAAATCTGGGGCACGACATGAAGAATAAGAGCGACACAAATATTTCATTTGATCATAAAATCACGATAACGCATCATTTTCTTTGAAATAACATGTGCACACACGTCACTTCAAAGAGGGGCAAAATGTAGACGTATAAAAATGACCATATTCCTAAATGAATATTTTCTATTCATTTCTCTATTTAATTAAATCCAATTTAATTAAATTACCCACATTCCTCTATTTAATTAAGTAAATTACTCAATTAAATTCACTATACCATTTAATGAATAAATCATTTTATTCAATTAAATCCCCCCTATCCACTTTTAATTAAATTCAAAATTTAATTAAATAAGTTATCCTAAATTGAATAAATCTAATTTATTCAATTTCCCCAAATTGCAACCAAATTGAAGTAAATTCATTTTATTTCAATTAAATCCTATTATCCCTCCATCCACTTGCATTTTCCTACATCTCCCACTTGCTTCCTAAACCCCTTCCTAATTTCTTCTAGACCCTTCTAATCACTTCTAAATTAACCTAACCCATCTTCTAAACTTTGTCACATCCCTAAACAAAGGGAAGTCACTTCTCAAACCCTTAAAGTCTTTGATAACCATTAAAGGCTTCAAGTCTTCAACCACTTAATTTTCCAAAGTCTCCCAAACCATTAATGGTTAATTCAACCCTCTTACATGGTTAGAGACTTTTTGCCTAACTTAACCTTCATCCAACCCAAGGGTCTCTTCAAGCATTTATTGCTTTGACCATGATTATTTCTTAATCATTTGCACAAGAGTTTATCCTTGGATTAACTCTTAATCCAATGGGTAATCTTAACTTAAGCTTGACCCTTACCCTCTGGATAACCATGAGGCCTTCTCAGGCATTTAATGCCTCCAACCCCTTCTCTCAACCCAACCCTATGTTGACACTTGTCACCATTTCATTGGTGCAAATTGCAAACATAGATTCCCAACTTTTAAACTCAACCCTTGATCAACTCTTTCAATCCTGACCATCCATTGCCCTATTTTTGTTATAAATAGAGCTCTCATTCTTCCATTTTTAAGATCCAAGTTTGTAGTATCATACTTATGTTCAAATACATTCAAGCTTTCATTTCATCTATGCTCATCATTTAGCCTCTCTTTTAACTAGGAATTAGTCTAAATATGCATGTTTAGAATACTTTCTTTATCATTTAGCTCAATCATAGACTAATATATCATGTTAGGATAAGTATTTATACTAACCTTGTCATCTTATAGTTAGTTTATTGCATTTCTAGAATCATGCATAGCTTAGGATGCATCTCATATTAAAACCAACAAAAAGCATCCCTCGTTCTTGCATTTTCCATCCCTAAACCATTTTGCTCGGTGATCTGAGAGCAAAAACATTTGTTTGAGGGACCGTGTAAGATAGAGAACCATGGGACCCACCTTGGGAAGTTGAGTGATACTTCATTACTCCATAGCTTGCACCAAGAAGTCCTGTGAGTGTGTGAGCAAGACTCTCTAGAGCTCCATTTTTCACATATTGAGTTCTATCGACCCGCTTTTCCCGCATACAATTTTAATTTTGTAAAACTGGTAAAGTGTTGATTCACCCCTCCCCTCTCAGCATCGGTTGGTACAACAACATGTTTGTCAAGAATGAAACAATGTAGACTAAACAATACAATATCATTTAATACTACACACTTTAAAAAAAGATATGCTTACATATTATCCAATTTGAAGAAAGAAAAGGCACAAGGAGAGAGAATAAGCTAGAGAGAGAGAGAGAGAGAGAGAGAGAGAGAGAGAGAGAGAGAGAGAGAGATTAGGCATAATATCTATGAAGTGCATAGCATTTATAGGTTCTTTGAGAGTCATACCTTTCACATCTGCTATCTTGCAGGCACCCAATCCATAGACTTCGACAACGATGTATGGTCCAAGCCAATTAGGACTGAATTTCCTTTTTCCTTAGGTAAGGCATTCACGTTGCACTGATTCTATGGAGAAGGAACATTGGATGACTTTATCATTGTAACTTCATTGTAGTTTTATGATATGCTTGAATATGGTCAAGAGCATTTATGTGCTATTCGCCAAGCATCTCAAGTTGTTGGAGCCTTTGTTCTCTATAGGAATCATCATCCATTATACCCTTAAAAAAAACTCTTAAAGATGGAATTTCTAACTCGAAAAGCATAATAACATCAGCACCATAAACAAGATGACAAGGAATAGAACCCGTAGCAATACGTACGCTCATTTGGTAAGCCCAAAGAGCATAGATTAACTGAGTGTGCTAATTCTTACCATGCTTATTCACAGTCTTACGAAGAATTTATTCGATTATTCTATTTCAAGATTCGACTTGACCATTTGATTGAGGATAGTAGGGTGTAGAAAATTGATGTTGAATATGATATTTCTTGAGAAACTTCTTCACGTCTTTGTTTTTGAATGATGTTCCATTATCTGAAACCAAAGCGGAAGGTATTCCAAATCGGGAAATAATGTTATTTAAGATGAATTGACAGATTACTTCAGTGATAATAGATCAAAGAGGAACTTCTTTTACTGACTTTTTAAAGTAATCAATAGCGGTTATGATGAAAGTATGCCCCTGAGATGAGGGAGGAGATATTTTACCAACGAGATCCAAACTCCATGTAGAAAACAACCAAGATGCTACTTGAGATCGGAGTTCTTGGGCGGGAGCATGGATCAAATTGCTATGTTGCTGACACTGATGACATTTCTTAACAAATGCAAAGGAGTCCTTTTCCATGGTTTTCCAATAATATCCCATTTAGAGCACTCTTTGAACTAAGGATTTGCCCCCAAAATGCCCCCCTCAAGCACTTGGATGTGCTTCCTCAAGAGCAATAGGGATTTCGGCTTTGGTAAGACATTGAAGGAGGAGACCATCATAACCCCTTCTATAAAGAGCATTAGAAAGGATAATGTATCTAGTGACCAACTTGTGAATCCTAGGCCTAGCATTCTTGTTTGTAGAATCAAGAAAGTTACCATCACTCAAATATCTCGCGATATGCGAATACCATTCATCAGAATCTATAGCGCAACAATATGCCACATCACTAAGATTGTCCGCAATAGCCAGAGCAGTGAGGTTGTGAATAATAAATTTGAGATCTACCAAGGGGTCCTCTAAAGATACAAGAGAGGCCACACATGTCATTGCATCAACATGTCGATTATCTTTTCGAGGAACAGGCTCCATGATATAAGAATCGAACTTTTACAACAAGGATATAGCTAAATTTCTATATTGTGATAATTTATCTTGCTTAGCTTGGTAAATTCTTGTCACTTGTCTTATGATTAATTGAGAATCCGCATAGATATGTATATGTTTCACATTTAATGCTAAGGCTGCTTTAATTCCAGCTATAAGAGCCTCGTATTCAGCAATGTTATTGGTACATAAGAAATTGAGATGATATGATAAAGGGATAAGTTTCTTTTTAGGAGAGATTAAGACAACACCTACCCTTGATTCTGTATGACACCTAGAGCCATCAAAATATAATTCCCAAGTTTCATCAACCTCAGCATAGAGAATGAATTCATAGGGAAAAGACTCTTGGTTAGGTATGGGGAAAGGCAAAGGAGCCTCAGCTAAGTGGTCGGTCAATGCTTGGCCTTTTATTGCCTTCTGTGAAACAAACTTAAGGTCAAATTGTTCAACATCACAACCCACTTGGCTAAGCGTCCTGAAAGGTCAATTTTGGAGAAAAGATGATTTAGAGGATTGAATTTAATGATAACATGAACTTCAACATTCAAAAGATAATGCCTTAATTTTTGGGTTGCGAAGACTAAAGAAAGACATTGTCTTTCTATTGCAGAATATCGGACTTCATAATCGAGTAAAGTGCGACTTATGTAATAAACCAAACATTCTCTACCATCCTTATCACGTTGTGCCAATAATGTTGCAAGAGCATGAAGGGAAGCAGTTGTGTATAGAATAAAAGGTTTGGAAGAGTCAGCGGGTTGAAGAATGGGAGGATTGGCCAAATATATTTTTAAGTCTTCAAATGCTTGACGGTAATCCTCATTCTAGTGAAAGGTGATATTCTTTCTAAGTAATTGGGTGAAAGGAAGAGTACCATCTGCAAGTTGGGAAACAAACCTACGAATAGCTTGAACCTTTCCTTGTAAACTTTTTAGTTGGGAAGCATTTTTAGGAGCTGGCATGTTAACAAAAGCATCTATCTTCTTCGTATCCACCTCAATTCCATGATGGGAGACTACAAATCCTAATATATTTCCACTATCCACACCAAAAACACACTTTCGGGGATTCAAGCGCATGTTGTACATATGAATTCTTTCAAAGACTTGACGAAGGATCTTAACATGATCTATGCGAAGAATGGATTTAGCTAAGATGTCATCAATGTAATCTTATAAGATTTTATGCATGTAATCATGGAATATGAGGATCATAGCACATTGATAGGTAGCACCTACATTTTTCAATCCAAAAGGCATCATAACCCAACAAAACGTGCCCCAAGGGGTGGTGAAAGTAGTTTTAAATTGATCTTGAGGATTAATGAAGATTTGATTATATCTTGAGAAACCATCCATGAAGAATAACAAAGCATGGCCTACTATAGAATCCACTATCATATTGATATTTGGGAGAGGGAAGTCATTCTTCAAAGAAGCTTTATTAAGATCTTGAAAATTCATACACATCCTAATCTTGTTATTAGATTTAGCCACGACCACAATGTTTGAAATCCATGGGGAATAATTGATAGGGCGGATGAATCTGGCATCTAATAACTTTTCAATCTTAGCCTTAACAAGCAATGCTATTTTGGGATTTATCTTTCTATAGCGTCGTAAATTGTACGCACTTGCTAGGGTGGTACAATTTCACACCTAGTTTAGCACCCGCCTTGGCGCATTTTGCATTTTGCATTGCATTTCCCCTTTAGCACTTAATTAATCAAATTAATTAGGTCTAAGGTTCTATTTTATCATCTCCTACATCATAAAGTTGGGCCCCTTTCATTAAAGTGTGCCCTTTTCATTTTATTCTTCCAATACATCATTTAATCAAAAACCCTAATTAGGTCCTATTTTGAACTTGGGGGCTTGATTTCGGGGGTCAAAACATCTCAAAATCGCCTGTAACTTCAGGATTCTCTCTAAAATCATCATATCCGACGGCCTTGAAAATTCGGTGAAAAGTTGTCGGGACCGTGGCGCCCGTGCACATGGTCCCGGACATTTTTCCCAAAATTTTAGGAGCGCGATCCAATCATAAAATAAAGCTTAACCCCAAGAAATTGGCGGGATATTCAATCTCTAGGTCGGCCAAAATATGAATTTAAGACCTAGGGTTTCATACATAAGAGCTCTCTTTCTTCATTTGAAAGGATCCGATTTTTGGCTTTCAAGGACCTTCTATGCAGCGAAAGAGCAGATCCTTGAAGACTTCAACAACATTCAACATCCTTCTATCAAGCATTTATCAATTTCATTCATCCATTTAGGGCTTGGAAGACATTGAAGAACAATAGGAGATTACCGACTGAAGATTGGCTTGTACTCCTCCCTTGAGGGTTGGGTATGATTTCATGTTGTTTTCATGTCTTTGCATAAGCTTCAATATATCATTTATTCATGCTTTAGATCACTTTGCATCTTGATTTAGAGCATTCACATTATCATTTACAAGCAATTAGGGTTTACTTTCTAGGTTGCTCTAGTTTGCTTTCTTGCATTTAAGGACCTTGCACACACACTAGGTCTGCACACACATTACTTTTACAATACAACTTGGCTATTCGTGGAGGTGGAAATCACCAAAGCGGGGGTTTGACTAAGGTAAAACCCTATATAGCCACCCAAAACACCTTTTCAGATATAAGTGCAGGTTTCGGGACTCGGACGACGCCGCAGGTTGCAGATCCGGGAGAAGCAGACTGAGACAACACCACACACCAAATTTCAGAGAAAAAGACCAGGACAGGGGCGTGGGGCGCCCTGGTCCTGCCAGGACAGGGGCGCCCTGGTCCCTTCTGGGCGCCCTGGTCCCTACTGGGCGCCCTGGTCCGACAGCATTTTCAGCATTTTTGACAGCTTTTTCCAAAGTGCAAAAACAGCAGTTTCCGGAGCAGTTTTAGGGGTAGAATCAGGACAGTGGCGCTCGCGCCCCCGTCCCGAACATTTTCAGTCATATTTTAACTCCGGGTACGCATTTTCATTCTTTTCTTATCCTTGTGTTTACATCTTTCCATCATTTAAGCTCAATTTTGCAATCTTGTCATTAGTTCCTACTTGCATTTTGAGGTTAGGGATTGAACTTGCATCATTTTATCTTTCAATTTCAACAAGGGAATAGAAATCCTAATAGATATCCCGTGGCTCTCTCTTTCACAAAAAGAAGTAGCCAATTGTGCGATATCTCTAGGCTCTTTCGTATTCCGTAATGTGTGTCAAAAGGTAGGATTAGGGCATGTTAACCTAGTCTCACTTTTTCCCCTACACACTTTCGAAACTTTTATTTCATAGGTTTAGCATCAGGAACTAAGACAATGATATGATTGACAATCTTAGGATCAATGTCAGACATATCAGAATATATCCAAGCAAATATTTTAGGTAATTCATGTAATAATTTAGAATATTGTTTTTGTTCTTCTTCATCCAAGCATTTTCCTATCTTAATGACTTTGTCTTCAATACGACGACCCATTCTGATATAAATAGTGTCACTTATAAGGAGATTGCTTTGTTGAGGAGTGTCTTTCAATTGAGGGAATTCTTTAACTATCTCATCATTATTTCTTTCTTTCCCAAAGTAAGCTTATGTATTTAAACAATAGGGAAAACCACGATTATGGTGATAACGAGGAAGGTTATCATAGGCTCCTAGGAATTCAGCTAAGGAATCATCAGTGGGAAAAACATCCAAAGCGAAGACACTAGAAGAGTAGCAGTCAATATACTTTGGATAGCTTATGGAGAGAGAAGTAGAGATAACATTAACACTAATAGATGGTCTCGTGGAAGTTTTAGTATGCTCAAAAGGATCATAGCCAAGTCCAAATGTTGTATCATGAAAGTTATTTTCCAAGGGAACTTTTATCCCTTGTTATTGAGCACCACAACCATTACCATTATATCCACACTTAGATAGGATGTGAAAACCAAGACCATAAAGATTAGCCATTTTTGAAAGAGAAGGGGGTTTTTCATAATGTAAGGGATCAAAATCCTCTCAATCGAAAACAAGGGGAGATTAAGTGTAAGAAGCCACCACGAAGTTATTACTCAACGGATCGAGTAAAGTGGGCTTCTTTTTAGGTTCTTATTCTTCTTTCTTCTTTTCAACCTTGGGTTCTCTAGGGGGAATTTTGTATTCTCATATGAAAGTAGGATTAAAGTCAAGGGATCGCCAATCATCTTCTGCAAGAATCTTTTTAAGAGAGAAGACATCTTTAGTGGTAGAATCAGGTTGAGAAGGCTTATCTTAAGGAACCTTAAGTTCATTTGAGGAATCAATGGGAGATGAACTAGAGACAGGAGTTATATTTGAGGAAATAGACACATTAGTAGGAGGATAGGTTTTGGAAGAATCATTTGAGGTAGTTGGGGAAGAACTAGTTGAAGAGGATTTGGATGTTGACATTTGTAAGCAAGCTTGGAGATTGGTATCACCTAGCAAGGTATATGTCTTATTGTTGTAAATGAATTTAACTTTCCTATGAAATGTAGAGGGGACAACTTGCATGCTATGAATCCAAGGTCTCCCTAATAACAGGTTATACATCAAATTTCCAGGCATGACATGAATAGGTGTGGATAAAGTAACATGACCTACCTTAATAGGTAAGGTAATGATACCTAATGAAGATTTAGCAACATTATCGAAGCCTCGAATAGTAAGAGAATCGATCTTAATGAGAGATGTATCGACATTGATTTTATGCAACAAGTTAATGCTACAAACATTAAGGCTAGAACCATGGTCCACTAGTGTTTGCCTCATTGCACTTTTATTTATGATAACCACAATTATTAAAGGATCATATTGATGTTGAATTTCACTATTAGGTAACTCATCTTGTGTAAACACAATTTGAGCCTTAGGAGATGTGATAGAATCAATCAAGGAAGCCATATAATTGGATGTCACTACAGGTGGGATATTCAAAGTTTTCAAGGCATCTTGTAACATTACATGATGAGCTAAAGAAGTTTGAATTAAATCCTAAAGGGATATCTTGGCAGGGGTTGCTTTGATTTGTTCAATAAGATCGTATTCTTTACCAAGAGTTTGTGAAATGCGAGGTGCTTGAGGAAGAATAGGTTGAGGATTAGGAAAAGAGGTTGGGATAATCGAAGGAGGATTTAGTTTCCTATTTTTTCTTGTGATATAAGTGTGGGAAACCACATGATGACTCTGCTTAGTTAGTTGTTTAGCATAACTATAAGGACTCTTAGTGGGATTTCCTCCTTGCACAGTAATGACATGTTTGTTAGGAGTACTAAAGGAATCATGACTATATCCATCGTGAACAGTGAAAAGGGGTTGATTGGGAAGTTGTGAAGTTGATGAAGGATGGGCACCTTGGACTACAAAAAGAGTCTTTCTATGTCCATTCACATTTATCATGGTGATTAATCTTTTAGACGTATTATTTTTGTTTGAAGATTTGGACAAAGACATAAATTCATCAAGGGCATCATCCAACAAGGCATGGTCATATCAGTTGAAAGGTTTATCTTTTGATTCGAAAGGAGACATCTCCTTGTTGGTCCTCACAATTGGAATAGCAACTAGGTTCTAAAAAATCAACTCAGGGATTGAACATCCTTACCGAGTAGTTACCTCTCATGTAGCAAAGGTTCATTTACTTTATCGACTAGGGACGTAAACTTGAAATGGGTTAGCACTGTATGTGCACTAATCTCAAATTGCAGCCATTCTATCCTACTACTGGAAAAGAAAATTCTCTGAAACAAATATGTAGAAACATAATGACTTAACACTTTATTAAAACTCACAATTGAAGGTAACTTAAGCAAATTCTACTAATGACAACATTCTGGTCGGTGGATAGGAACTACTCTGCCTGCTTTGGCTATAGGAACAGACACAAGAAATGTTTCCAGTGGCTGCAGGAATAGTCAAATACCAAAACAACAACTATAACAAAACATAAACTAACTAAAACACACACAAGGACTACTCACCAAGTGGGCCCGCTTGAGTGAGTATATCCAGAACTCAGATAACAACTGACAAGCTCAGAATACCATTATTTTATTTACTTCAAATTTATTGCACATACATAAGTCTAAAAACTGAATACTACTAACTCTATGGTCGTTTTGTCTACCCGCGTGAGGAGATAGAGACCTTTATTTATAAGAAAACTTATAATAAACTCCTAACTGATCAACCCATGTCTCAAAGGAATATGTAAACAAGACTTATTACACTAAAAGAAGAAGTCAACGTATGAATGCAGAACATCAACAATTGTCCTGCTGCTGAGAAAATATAGTGCAACCTCCTTCCTAGATTTATGTTCCATCGGGAACAATCATGAATGCTCCACAAATCTCTTTGTTGAGGAAGTGGTCAATTGGTTATGACCTTATTCAATGCCGCTCCACTTTGACTGGGTCTGCATCAAGTGGCACATTGATGTGTCTTTTAACCGCAATCTTAGTCATCCTTTCATCTTGGTTGACCCTGCATCATGGCGTTGATGTGTACAAAAGCATGTGTATCTATTGATGTTAACATAACATAGATTCAACCATATTTTAAGATTAATTCAGATAATTTGCATAGATTGTCTGTATAAAGATCATTAGATAACAACCTTAGGTCTAGGATAAATCAGGTCCAAAAATACTAAAAATACATCAACCAGGAAAGTCCTATGACCCATACATTACCCAAACATATGACCAAAGAAAGAGTTCTATGAAAAAATTTGACAAAACAAAGCCATTATTTTGGCTCATCATTACCCCCCAACCTAGCTTCTTGCTAGTCCTCCAACAACAAGAAAGTTTCTAATCCTAGCATTAATTCTAAAATTTCCAAGGGTAACCTGTCCAGATCCCCTTGTAGTCAAGCTCCAATAGAACCCTTTCATTTTTTCCAACCGTGTCTACCTGGAGCACTCTGCTGCTTCATCATAAGTCGGGTCATTATCCCTGCATCCCATTAGTGGCCATAGAAGAATGGGTGGCTAGAAGCTAAGGGGCAACTAGTGTTTTCCTTTTGTTCTACCCAAATGTATATATTTGGGTGTTTGTCTTAGTGTTGCATGATTATTTGACAAGGAATGCGGCTCAAACTACTTCAATTCATCAAGTAGACTATTCCAACACTGTACTAAATGTCCAATTACCACCTGACCCTCAACCGTAGCCATCTACTCATACTCTCTGAATACTTCTTCTCTCAGAGGTAGAATGTTATTCCCATAATCTGATCGATATAGAATTTTCTTCCAATCATAATAAAGTCATCTCAGATCCCTTGATTCAACTCTTAATGGAAGTGGGAGATCAATTTCCTCCTTCTTGTGTATCCTAAATTGTTCTCCCCTAGTATTTTCATTTTGAATCCTTGACATAAGAGCCCTTAGTTGAATATCCCCAATGTAGAACAGGGGATTCTAGTCAACATCATTAGGGACAACATAATTATGTAAATAGAACTCCCAAAGCAATTTTTTGATGGTTGCAGGAGATGTTTCATAGACATGGTAAAACTCTTGAGGTGTTTCTAAAGAAGGACTTATATCTCCAACAATTCTCATCAATTGAAAACAAATATGCTACTCTTTCAAATATAGGGAGTAGACTCAAGGTGGCACTCTGCACTGCATTAGTTGTGGTATCATAGTGACTACCGTATCCATTTTATTTTTGAGCTGAGCAATTTCCTCATCTTTTTGTTCAATCACTTTCTTCTATTGATCAATAAGTTTTTGCATCTCTACTTTTTCTAACTCCCATTCTCTGTAGAAGGCAAGAGCAACAACATGGCTAGTAAGAGAAGAGGGTGGTCTGTTAACTGGTGCTCTAGGTTTTGACTTCCCAGCTCCGCCTTCTGTTTCAACAATATGCCCTGCGATGATGACCAAGTTGTCAAGCCCATCCAAGCCCACACCTTCTTGTGGCTGTTCATGAGGGATCTCTTCCCCTTCTTTTCCCCCTTTATCTCCTTCTTTACTAGGTTATTCAGGTTCCTGAACCTCCTATAGCTCCATAGGTGAGGACAGAGGAATAACATCCTGGTAAGGATTGCTCGGTTCTTGCTCTGGGGAATGTACAAGAATGCTGACACTCAACTTCTCTAACTGCTTTGTATTTTTAGGATTTTTTTGAAGCCTGCCACTTCTTCTCAGAGGCATTTCTTTGGTGGTTGTAGGATGGTTTTCTGTATCTAACTCTTTAGGTGTTTCTGTAGCTCCTACGGTGGCTGCAGGAGAATCTTCTTTTGCAATTCTTCTTTTCTTTGTGACAAGGGGGACTAAATCCACACTTTTTCCCTTCTCCATGTCAATTTCTTCTCTTTACCTTTCTCCCTCTGTGCAGTGACCCTAGTTCTCATTGGGGTTTGCGATGGAACCCCTATCGAGAATTTTGCTGCTTTCGATAAGGTTTCTTCTGGTGAGGGTTCCTCTGCTGCAGAAACATTCCAAACTAGTGACATCTTGGAGGATGAGGGCTCAACGGCAGGACTAGGTCCTTCTAAATTTTCCCCTTCTTGAGATGGGGGTTATTCTGCTGGACCCACATTATTCACTCTAAACCTTCTAATTTTTACAAACTCATCTTGGGTCATTTGGGAAACATCTCTCAAAGACCTTTCAACCAATAATTTGATCAAACAATGGTGAGTAATAGAGTGAGGCCTACCTTTTTGTGTCTCTGATGCACTTATGGAAAGAAGATTATACAACACATTCAGAACATTCATTCTCCTCCCATGGCGTAGATGACTCAGGAGCTTAAAATAGTGGGAATGCAAGAATGAGAATCTCCCTTCACAAGTCAAATATTTTATGATATATAGCTCTACTACTTTCCATTTGGGAGGAAGGGATTCTCATCAGGACCCCTGCTTATCTATTACCAAAGGTGGGTCAACCTGTCGTGTGAATTCTTCCCTCGCACTTCATGCGCCTTTTGTTTCGGGGTATTTTTCTTCATTTATTGGCAACCCTACTACCTCTGCAATTGACTCTTCTGTCGCGATAACTCTCAACCCTTTCGCCCGAGCTTCCCCATCAGAAAATGTATGGGTGAATTCTCTCACAATATCCTCATTGAACTCATTTATCTTAAGAAAATAGTCTAACCAGCCACTATTGCAGAATTCAGGTTCACAAACCTAGTCTTGCAGAAGGACATCATTCACTGTAGGTTCATGGCAAACTGGTAGACCACCCATTGTAACACTGGCACTTACAACTCACCATTTGGAGAAATGTACCCAATTTCGTCTAAACTCTGAAAATTCTCAAAAGAAAATATGTTCTACTTGCAAATAATCCAGCCACAACTTCAAAACAACTCAAGGCAAGCGGAAAAAAATGGCGGCGACAGAAGGTATAACAATAGGAACATAGTGCATAATGTCACATCAAATTGAAATAATTTAAATTTAAACTTTATTTGAGATGACATAACAATTATCCATGAGAATAATTCACCATCGTACTTTCCCCCCAACCTAAGGTGTAACAGGTGTCCACACATGCGGAGGATGTACTATGCAAATATTATTATGATACAAAATATGGTTTAATAAATGTACGCAACAAAAAATAAATACACACGAGCGTACCTGATACCGTGCCATAATGGCAGCAGTTGGAGAAATCCATCATACATGAAGTTGATCTGTAATGTGCAGCGAGTGAGGTGGAGAAATGAATTGCGAAAGTGGAATGATATGGAAGAGTGATTGGTGAGCACAAAAATGGAATATTTATTGCGAAGAAGGGTACTTCCATGGGATATTGAAGTATTTATTATGAGCATGTAGCAAAAAAATTGGGGAGAAGGTGGGACGACAAGTCCGCCTTCTTTTGCTATAGGAATCTGACACTTTCCTAAGTAGTGAATTGTTGTAGTAATTCCTCTTTGGAGAGAGGCTTATGATAGAGGCACAAGCGATGACCATTTACCAACAATTTGAATTTTATAGGATCAATAGTTGCCAATCGTACTGCACCATTTGGAAATGTTTCAATCACCTCATAAGGCCCTAACCAATGCATCTACAGTTTGCCCAAATTATCCTTATACCTGGAGTCATACAGAAGGGCCCAATCTCCTAGTTTGAATGCTTTGTCTTTGATGTATTTATCATGCCATTTCATGCGTTGATTCTGAATTGTTTCTGTGTCTTGTAGGGCGGACTTCCTGATTTCATCTAAGGCATTAAGCTGTAGGATCCTATCCTATTGAGCTGCAGAGAGAGTCATATCCAAGGCTATGGTTGTTGTAAGTGTTTTATGCTCAAACTCTAGAGGTATCATAGCCAATTTCCCATGCACCATCTCAAAGGGTGTAAAACCTGTAGTTGTTTTCCATGTGGTCCTATATGCCCAAACTGCTTCAAACAACCTACTAGACCAATCCTTACGATGAAGGCTACTATTTTGGTCAAAATAGATTCAATCTCCCTATTGGTGATTTTAGCTTGTCCATTTGCTTGAGGATGGTAGGGGGTTGACTTTCTATTCCTTATATTATATTCATTAACCAAGGCTATAATCAAAGTGGAAGTAAATTGTGCCCCTTGATCAGTCACAATCTCTCGCGAAACTCCATATCTTGTAAAGATATCCTCATGCAAAAAATTTGCTACCATGTTATCTTTGGCATGCGCGGATATTTTCCCCTCAACCCATTTTGTAACATAGTCACTACACACAAGAATGTATGATCTACTATTTGAGGGTGGATCAATTGGCCCAACAAAATCTAACCCCCATTTATCAAATGGTGTAACAACTACTTGTGGATGAAAAGGCATCTCATTAGACCGAGTAGATTTTCCCATTCTATGACATCTATCACATTTTCTGGTATACTTGACTACATCTCTGTGCAAAGTCGACCAATAATAACCTATATTCAGTATCTTGATAGCTTTTCTCTTGGCAGCAAAGTGTCAACCACAAGGCTCGTCATGACAGGCATGAAGGATATCATAAGTTTCATCTTCGCGAACACACCATCTCATAACTTGAACTGGCCCTATGTAGAATAAGCAATCTGCTATCCATGAAAAATTGAAACTCTTTTCTAAAAGTAACCTTCTATCTTTGGGTGATAAATGAGGGGGAATTTTGTTAGCTGCTAAGTTATTAGCTATGTCAGCATACCATGGAATATGCACATTAATTGAAAACAAATGCTCATCTGGAAAGGAATCATCAATGACTACATGATCATCCTTTTTCTGAAGTCGGGACATAAAGTTTGCCACTACATTTGCCTTACCTAGCTTGTCTATGATAGTGATGTCGAATTCTTGCATCAGTAATAACCATCGAGCCAGTCTGCCAAAAATAAAACTTTTATTCATAAGGTATCTGATGGTTGCATGATCCGTATGCACAAATATCTGATAGCCACTGATGTAGTGTCGGAACTTATTGAGGGCATAGATAACAACTAACATTTCCTTTTCTGTAACAATATAATTTAGCTTAGGTCCCTGCAATTTTTTGTTGATAGAATAAATTGCATTCTCTAAAACTCCTTGTTTCTGTCCCAAGACTGCTCCAATTGCAAAATCGGATGCATCTGTGTGAATGTTAAAAGGGAGAAACCAATCAAGTCCTTTGAGCACAAGAGCTTAAGTTAAAGCTCCCTTGAGTTTGAAAAAGGCCTCTTCACATGCCTATGTCCATTCAAACTCAGCATCCTTTATCAAGAGAGAATATAGAGGTCTTGCCATCTTACTAAAGTCCTTTATAAATCTTCTATAGTACCCTGCATGGCCTAAGAAACTTCTTACATCCTTTTATTTTGCAAGGGCAAGGAGGTTAAGTATTACCTCAATTTTGGCAGGGTCAACTTGAATACCCACTTGAGAAATACAATGTCCCAATACTATCCCTTCTTGCATCATCATGAAGCATTTTTCACTATTTAGAGACAAATTATGATCCTCACACCACTACAACACTTTGCTAAGATTTTTTGATGCTTCCTCAAAATTAACCCCATAAGCAGTGAAATTGTCCATATAGATTTCCATGCAATCATGAGAAATATCTAAGAATATACTGAGGACAAACCTCTAAAAGGTTGCAAGAGAATTGCATAGACCAAATGGAAGAACTGAATAAGCATACGTTCCCTAAGGGTAGGTGAAGGTTGTCTTTTCTTGGTCTTCAAGAGTAATTCTAATTTGATTGTAACCACTAAACCCATCCAAAAATGAAAAGTATTGTTTTCCTGCTAAAGAATCCAATACCTGATCAATGAAAGGAAGTGGGAAATGATCTTTCTTAGTAGCAGTGTTGAGCTCCCTATAGTCCACACAAACTCTCCATTTACCTCCTTTCTTAGGGACTATAACCAAAGGAGATACCCATAAACTTTTTGATATAGGGTGAATGAACTCTACATTAAGTAACTTTTATAATTCTTCCTTGACTATTTTCCTTAATGCAGAATTAATCCTTCACTGAGGTTGTCTAACTGGCTTACAATCTTCTCTGATATAAATCCTACGAGTACACAATTTAGGATCTAATCCCTTCATATCATGATAATTCCATGCAAAGGCATGTTTATGGGTCTTGAGGAGTTCTATCAAGGACAATCTTTGGTTTACTATAAGCTGACTATTGATATTCAGGTATCTTCCTAAAGAAACCTCTACTTTAGTAGTTGACTCAATTTTAGATACTTTAGGTAAACAAGGGGTTTGGATTTCCTGCGACAACAAGGTATGAGATATATTTGTGGCTGTAGGAGAATCCAAAGAACTGGTAGATGGAAGGAGAGTATGCAAAGGACATGTTGGAAAACTAGGTAACTGCTGAGCTACACCATAACGATTTTCTATGATATTAGAGAGTACCTTATCATCTTCTTGGAGTTCTATGAATGGTTCCCTGGCCAACATCATAAGTTGTTGAACATAATTAAATTCCTTTGTTTCTTCCCCTACATCTGGCCATACTACTTGCTCTTGATCAAGTTGCGGTTGTGCAGGAGAATAAAGTGCAAGAGTTTTAGTTGTGGTACCATCTAAAATGGTCATATCTCCTGATCTACACCCTATATATGCATCAGTTGTAGCAAGCCAAGGTCTTCACAAAATGATTGGATATCCCCCCAATGTTGCTTTAGGAGAGAGTATCATAAAATCACCTGGATATTCCCAAGAATCTAATGTGACAACAATATCCTCAACCATCCCACCAGGTCAGATACTGGAGCTATCTGCAAGCTGCAGGACTATTGAGGTAGACCGAAGAATAGAAATACTGAGTTGATGCATGACATCCTTGGTCATAACATTTATAGCTGCTCCTAAATCTATTAAGGTATTCTTAATTTGAGTTCCATTGATGACTACTTTCACAACAGGACTGCCTGGGTTAGAATACTTAGGGACTATAAATTTTCCTAACATAATATCAGTCAGTTGTCCCATTACATGGATTGTTTGTGGGTCCTTTTTCTTTCGTCTAGGTTTCTTTAAACATGCCTCCTTAATAGCTTTACAATATATGGGAATATCCTTAATATCTTGGAACAGTGGAATCTTTACACATATACATTTTAATTGATCAATAAGATCAGAATCTATGTCATCTTGCTGCCTAGTCACTTCTACCTGCAATCTTTGAGGAAATGGAGGTGTTCTAACAGTGCCTATAGTTTCAGATTGAGGTACCTGTTTAGGAACTGTAGGCTGGTCAGGTGTAGTATCTTGTGCAATCTCCTCAGATGGTAATTCAATTATAAATGGAGGAGATGGGGCAAGCAAATTTGTTCCTGGCTGTAAGTGAATATCGTTTATACTGAGAGAGTATGTAGATATTGATTAGGATCGGCTGAATAAACTTGTTGTTTTTGCTGAGGTTTTTTATTAGGATTTGGCACAGGCTGTGTGGGCAGTTTAGTTGACTTGGGTGGAGTAGCATTAGCAGTTGGCTATTGAGACTGTTGTGGTGGCTGCAGGAAACCAAAGGATTGGTTTCACCATTGCTGACCTCCCCTCCATTGAGGTGACTACTGCCAATTACCTTGAGGTTGTGACCAATTTCCTTGTGGATGTTGCCACTGAAAGGAAGGGCTTTGATAATTGGGCCAAGGATTTTGGGAGTTTTTCCAAGACTGAGGAGTATAATTCCCAAAGTTTTGGGAATATGGAGGTTGCCATTGATTGTTTTGTGCATTCATATAAGGACCAAAAAAAGACAATGGATCTTGTGGCATACCTTGCCTTGGGGGCCATGGTGTTCGTTGTGCAATATAGAAGAGTTGTTCATCATCTCCATAAACTGGCTTGAAATTTGGAGGAGCCTGTTGACTATCAATTTTAGCAAGGAGCTTACATTTGCAGTCCTTTTTCTTTTGCCTACAATGAGGACAAAATTTACCAAGAATTGCCTCTGCTTATTCATGCTTCTTCTTTGCTTAAAGTGTATCCAATTGAGTAGCCATGTTATTAATAATATCCTCCTTAAAATCCTTTAGCAAATGAGTTATCTCCATCCTTGAAGCTGTTGTAGATGCTTTTGCTGCTGAAGATCCAGGCCTATAGTATTTACCTTTCTTGTCAGAAGCCCTGGAGTATTTTTGATAGATCTTCTTGATGTCATCCCATTGAGTTTGAGTAATATCTCCTCCTCCCATGAGGTCTGATGATTCAATACAGTCCTCATTGATTCCCCTTAGAAAAATCAATTTCAAGGATTCTTCACTCAAGGTATTATACTTAGACTTCTTGACGACACTGAACAAAAACCTATCAAGATAATCTTCCAGACTTTCATCTTCTTTTTGTGTCATTCGAAAGATATCATCACCATGTCGATCAATTCCTTTGCAGTAATCTTTATACTTCTCCAAGAACTTTTCCTCATTTCATCCCAGGTAGTTATTACATCTCTACCTAAACTCATAAACCACCTAAGAGCAGCTTCTTTCAGAGTAGCAGGGAATAGCTTAAGTTTATGGGCATCTGTGGTATAATCAGAACTTCTACAGAGAATGTCAAATTCAAACAAAAAGGTATCTGGATCTTTTGTGACCAAGCCATAGAACTTTGGAAGAGAGGAGGTTGGTATATTCTTCAAATTTGCATTATCATGCAGGTCCGGAATAGGGATTTCAAATGTTGGGTTCACAGGTGGAGGTGGAGGCCCACCTCTGCCTCCTAGAGGATTTCCTGCCATGGGTCCTTGATAAAGAACCAGAGGTAAAATATTTTGTTTAGGAGGTTCATTTAAGAAATCAAGGTCTCCTTTTGATAAATCAAAACACCTTGGTTTCTAGCTTGCACAAAAGCTTCAGCAAAAGGATTTATATCTGGGGCTTGATTTGAGTTTATTTCAAGAGCAGAATGTGAGGGAATAAATCTTCCTAATGCATCTCTTCTTCTTCTATGCATGTTGATTTTATGAGTGAATTCGAATAACTAATTCTAAAGAAAAGTGAAAGATTTAAAAGTAATGGCTACAACAGGTTCTTAGTTTGGCACCATCCTCGACAACGACGCCAAAAATGTTGGTCCTCGCAATTGGAATAACAACTAGGTTCTAAAAACTCATCTCAGAGATTGGAAATCCTTACTAAGAAGCTACCTCTCCTGTAGAAAAGGTTCATTTACTTTGTCGATCAGGGACGGCATTGTATGTGCCCTAAGCTTAAATTGTAGCCATTCTATCCTACTGCTAGAAAAATAAATTCTCTAAAACAAATATGCAAAAAATAATGACTTAACACTTTATTAAAACTCACAATTGAAGGTACATTAAGAAAATTCTACTAATGACAATGTTCAGGTCGTCAGATAGGAACTACTCTGCCTACTTTGGCTGCAAGAACAGACATAGGAACTGTTTCTAGTGGTTGCAGGAATAGTCGAATACCAAAACAACTATAACAAAACATAAATTAACTGAAAAACACATAGGGACTACTCACCAAGTGGCCCCCCTTGAGTGAGTATATCCAGAACTCAAATAACAATTGATAAGCTCAGAATACCATTATTTTATTTACTTTAAATTGATTGCACATACATAAGTCTGAAAAAATGAGTACTGCTAACTCTATGGTCATTTTGTCTACGCCCGTGAGGAGATAGAGACCTTTATTTATAAAAAAACTTATAACAAACTTCTAACTGATCAACTCATGTCCCAAAGCAATAGGTGAGCAGGACTTATTACACTAAAAGAAGAATTCAGCGCATGAATGCATAAGAACAACAACTGTCCTGCTGCTCAGAAAATATAGCACAACTTCCTTCCTAGATTTATGTTCCATCAGGAATAATTATGAATGCTCCACAAATCGCTTTGCTGAGGAAGCTATCAATTGGTTATGACCTTCTTCAATGTTGCTCCACTTTGACTGGGTCTACATCCAGTGACACGTTGATGTGTCTTTTAACCGCAAGCTTAGTCATCCTTTTATCTTGGCTGACCCTGCATCATGGTGTTAATGTGCACAAAAGCATGTATATCCATTGATGTTAACATAACATAAATTAAATCATATTTTAAGATTAATTCAGTTAATTTGCATAGATTGATTGTATAAAGATCATTAGATAACAACCTTAGGTCTAAGATAAATCAAGTCCAAAAATACTAAAAAGACATCAACCAGGAAAGTCCTATGACCCATATATTACCCAAACATATGACCAAAAAAAGAGTTCTATGAAAAAAATTGACAAAACGAAGCCATTATTTTGGCCCATCACTCCTCGTAGAGGGAATTGTTGTAGGCAACCATGTTGCTAGATTTAGTGGAGGAGTTAATAGGAATGTACCCGTGAGAGGAATCATTCAACTTATCTTTCTCATCACCACGAAATGGCACAGTAACAAGGCTGATTAGCTTTTGACAAAATGAGGGTTTAGAAGGCTTAGGGTTCAAAATTTCATCTAGAGCTTCATCTAATTCATCCTTACTAAATTTATAATCAACATAATTGCATACATCATCAAAAGTATGAACATCTTGCAAATAAAAATCTGACATTTTGAAATTGAAATTGAATGAAATTTAAACACACAATGCAAGCAAATAGAGGAAATCTTTTTTTCTTTTTCTGGAATTTTTCACCTTTTTTAAATTTTTTTTATGTTTATAAAGCAAATGAAGGATGCTAAATCAATATCTAACATTGAAATGTAATGAAAATAAGATTAGTTTCACATCAAGTTCACCAAAATGTGTAGGGGAAAAAGTGGGACTAAGCAAACAAGCCCTAATCCCACTCTCATGTACACACTGTGGAATACAAAAGAGCCTAGGGAGGAAAAACACTTTGGCTACTTCTTGTGAGGAAGAGAGAGCCAAGGATTACCTCTTAGGGTTTATATTCCTTTGTTGTAAATGAGGGGTAGAAGTGATGCGAAGTACATATTTGAATGATCAACCTAGAATGCAAGTATACACAAACAACCCTAATCTGAAAATGCAGAACTGAAACTAACTGATATGCAACTGAAAAGTACATATTAGGAAGTAAGTTCAGAAGTGCACATGTGCCATAAATATGAGTCAAAATGTCTGGGACATGGGTGCCATGCCCTTGTCCCGATTCTACAAACTAGAAGCTGAAGATCCTGAATTGCTGCCCTCCCAAAATCTGCCTAAAACTGGGAGGACCAGGGCGCCACGCCCATGTCTCGGTGATTTTTTCTCAAATTTGACTCTCGAGACTGTGTCTGTGTGCTCTGTCGGTCCTGAAATTTGCAGCGATGATCGGATCCCGTACCTGCACCTGTAGCTGAAAATGGGGTTTTGGGTGGCTATATGGGGTTTTTCCTTGGTCAAACCCCTATTTTGGTGGTTTCTACCTAATAAAATAGCCAATTTGTATAGTAAAATAGTGTGTTCAAGAATCTTGTGTGTGTGCAAGACCCTAATTGATGAATGCAAACAATCTAGAGTAACCCTATGCTTTCAAGAGTAAACCCTAAATGCTAGTAATTGACAAAGTAAATGCTCTAAATCAATGATGTTAAGTGATATAAAGCATGAATGTAAATAAAATCGATGTAATGAATCTCATACAAAGATATGAAAACAACATGAAATCATACCCAACCCCAAGGGAGAGGTACAAGCCAATCTTCAATTGGTGATCTCCTATTGCTTTCCTACATCTTCAAAAATCCCCCAATTGATGAAAGAATGCTTGATGATTGCTTGATATATGTTGTTGAATGTTGTTGAAGACTCCAAAAGATCTTCTCTTTTGCTGCATAGAAGTCTCCTTGTGATTGCTAGCTCTTTTTTTGCTAAAAACTTCCAGGCCTTCAAATGAAGAAAGAGAGCTCTTATGTATGAAACCCTAGATCTTGATTTCATATTTAGGCTGACCTAGGATTTGAATTTTCCACCAATTTCTTGGGGTTAAGTATTATAATATCATATAATTATGCTCCCGAAAATTTAGGAAAATGTCGAGGACCATGTTGCACTTGCACATGGTCCGACCAACTTTTCACCAAATATTCAGGGCCATTAGATATGATGATATTAGAGTGAATCCCAAAGTTACAACTGATTCTGAGATGTTTTGACATACAAAATCAAGCTTTAAAGGTTGAAATAAGATATAATTAGGGTTTATGATTTAATGATTTATTGGAGGAATAAAATAAAAGGGGTACACTTAAAGTAAAAGGGCCCAACTTTATAATGTATGAAGTGATGAAATATGAATTTAGATTAAATTAAATTAATTAATTAAATGCTTAAAGGAATTAGAAATGCAAGATGCGAAACACACAAAGGCGGGTGCTAAACCAAGCATGAAATTGTACCACCCTAGCAAGGGTGTACAATTTATGATGTTACACATACATGTAATGATAAACACATACAACAAATACAATTATTTTATTTCCATTAACTAATCAATATTCATTTCTTTGAGTAGCACTCATATCTTATTCTACTACTAGAGTCGTAACCTCATTCCACATTAACTAGAACAATCTAAATCATTTTATTAAGGTTAACTACTTCTCTTACCAACTACTCATTCATTCTTACAATCTAGAAATATCCATCTATCGAGAATATCAACCTTTCAATAAGAATATTCATTCAATATTTGTATATACATCCATACTAGAAGATCATCCTACTATAACATTACAATCCATTATAACATATAAATATTTCATCCAACTACGAGTCCTAATACCTATATCCATTGAATGTAAGTTACATAGCTACATTTACCTTATCATCTTAATTACCATATCTAATTTCCTATTCTTTTCTTTTAACCAAAGCATAAATTCCTATTGCATGACCTCAATACTCAAAACTCATGAATCCCTTTATGAACCAATACAAGACAACATATCTGTTAACATGAATTGCATTCTATTTCAAAGATAATTACATTTCAATACATCTCAATATCCATCTTACAAGTTATATGCCCATTTCCTAAACATCATCTACTATATAAATACACGATCTTTCAACAAGAGAATAGATCTCCTAATACATAGTCTCATCTACAACTTATACATTATGATTACATTACATAACCTATGTTATTAATTTTATTCATCTACTACAATAATCAACCATAAGCTGCAATGAAGAAGAATGCACATCCACGCATAAGAATCCAAGAGAATATCCCAATGGATGAAAAACACCAACCACCCAACCATGTGGAACCAATGGAACCACTCCCCATGCTAGGAGATGACACAAGGTCCCAACACACTCTCTCAAGCACAAGTAATCTCAAGCAAGGATCAATCACAAGCAATCACAAGAAGAAACTCCCAGAGGCTTACGAATCATCAACTACCAAGGACCAATCACAAGCAATCACAATACAAGGACTCCAAATGACACTAGACTACCAAGAGACTAAACAATACAAGGACTCTCAAGCAAGGACCAATCACAAGCAATCACAAGAAGAAACTCCCAAAGGCTTACAAATCATTGAGTCACAAATACATATCAATAAGGGGACACATGTAGGAGTGGAGTGTCATCACGTGCTATCCTCCCTAAAATAGACAGACAACCCTTCAAGTCTCATAGCCCCGATAGACATGTAGATCCATCTCAACCTATGAGAGAATCAAAGAGAGATTGAATTACCACCGCAGTGGCCTTCCCAAGCTTATCCTAAAACATCCCCCAAAGGATCAAGTCATGGGGCTCAACTATTAATTATCTTGATTAGGTGAGTCCTAATTTCCTGATCCATCTAATTCTTTATTAATGTTATCACTTGATTACAATAAGGAAAACTTCCATTGTGCCTTGGCGATCTAGACTTCAACATCCTTACAAGGAACCTCATGCAAGCCTATCTCTCATGATCTTGGTCATCACAAGGAAGCCCACTCCCCGTAAAACATTCCCAAACAAAATCTCAACAAGAGGCTCGCAATCAACATGTAAATCTAAAAACCATAAATGCCATCATGCAGCCATAACTCATGTATGATCATCCAATTGCCATAATGCCAAGTAAACCAATAAAGAGAGTCATAGAAAATTAATACATCAAGGACCACAAAAAGGCCATCTAAATCCGCCACAAATACAAAATGAAAGCTATAGCAAGGCACATTCACTTGCTGGTTCGACAACAATATAACAACACTCACAATCTTGGCTCATCAACATGAAGAGAGTACAAAACCTCAACAAGGAAGCAAAACAACAAATAGAAGCAAAAACCACAAAGATCATTAAATTTGATCAAACTTAAAGCTGTAAAATATCAACAGACCTCCACAAATGCATATGGTACGACATCAAATCCATAAAAATAAATCAAACTGAGAAAATCGATCAAATTACTAAATACAGGCAGTTTAGCGCATTTACCACGCAGAGCAGCACATTTGCTAAACCCCGCAACGCCTTTACTAAACACTACAACACATTTGACAATAAAAAAAATACAAATGAATTTATCTGCAATGCATAAGATCAAGGTTTCAATGCTTTTGTTTTGAAACAATGCATCTACACATAGTTACAACGCAAACACTGAACAATGTAGCACATATACTGAAAACAAACTCGCATTCACAAAGAGAAATGCCCAAACAATACGAAATGAATGGTATACACAAGATATAAAACTATAAACAATAGTGAGTGCAAATATGAAAACAAAAACCCCACAACTTATAGCTGAAACTCACTCAGAGAAGCACAGAGAACCAAAATGCCTCCCGCAACCCACAAGACAACAAAAGCTCTCAAGGATAAAATGCCAAAGCCTTAAAAATTCACATTCAAGACTTTTACAAGAGCAGAATCCCAAAATCCAATACACAGGAAGCCATTCATAGAGCCGGTATACTCATGACAACAATCTTCAGACCGCTAACAAAATTCCCAAGGAAACTATATTAAAAACCATATAATAAAAAGCTTTCCCCATGAAATATTTTTCCATAACTATTCAAAACTATATAATAAGATTTATTTCTCGTAATACACCTACACATAGTACATTTTTCTATAGACACGGAGAAGACATGGAAAATAAAAATTTTAAGGAGAAGAATCCCCAACTTGGGATTTGAAGTGATGGCCACAAGATTCGATGAAGCGCCCACAAAATCTAAACAAGCTCCAAGGCAAAAATCCAAAGATCCCCAAAACAAAGTTGCAGAAGAAATTCTCAAGAAATGGTAACTCAACACAAAGCACAAGTTGCCGAAAAAAATAAATTCAAAACCAAAACACTAGCCTCAAAACCGGCAAATCAAAATAATCCATAAAATAATATATCTTACCTACCCATCATATATTATATTTTATTTCCCCAGTACACATACAACCAATAGCATTTAACGGTAGGTAGGGATAGTAATAAAACTCATTTACCCTTGTAACAAGATAAATGTAATAAAATATCATAAAATATTATTCACTACATAAATAAATAAGTAACCAAGGTATGAGCAAATAGATAAATAAAAGTCATTAATAAAATATTAATCAACACTAGAATATAAAAGCAATATTAAACAATAAATAAATGAATAAATATTATTCAAACAATAAATACCAAATAAACAATAAATCAATAATTAATAAATAAACACTAAATCCAAATAGAAGCCATCAATAAAATATAAATCAACATTGAAATATAAAGGCACTATTAAACAATAAATAAATAAATAATAATTAAACAATAAATATAAAAAAAAAAGAAAAAAATATTAATTAAACAATAAATCGATCAAATTATAATTAATCAAATTAAACAATAACTAACCACCAACTGAATTAAACATTAATAAACCATAAAACCACACATTAATTAATTAATAATTTAAATAACCAAATACTCACAATCACCAAGAGACCATACTCACTGTCTGACATGGCGAATTACGCCAAGACACTGACGACTCAAGGTAGACATCTTAAGCCTAGAGTATGTGAAGGGAACTCATACCATCTCCGATAACTTGCCATTGGGATTTAAAGACATGCTCAGATCTGTGGAGCCAGGTGGAGTCGATGTTTGGTACTTGCAAATCCTACAACCACAAAGCCACGATACAACACATACAAATATATAATAACATGCAAGTGAGAGAGAATCACGATGACATATCATGCTCACAATGAGTGATATTACATTGTCTCTACTCACGAAGACAACCACACAATAACCAAATACATCATAGCACCAACTCATCACATATAGTCAAGAAGTAGGATTAGCATAATCATAATGCTATCACATCCATAATTCATATAATCCATCTAACATAGCAAGTGTATATAGAGTCCGTTAATATAAATTCATCATATCATGATCATCAATAACAAGTATCATCATAAGCATCTGAAATATAAATAGAGTCAACACATAGTATAATACCATCAAATATTATCATAAAGTAAACTAAGCTATGCCAATAGGGTCTAGGAAAGTACAAGGAGAAGGATGAGTCAAGGTGAGGCACTACTCTCTCTCTCTCTCTCTCTCTCTCTATATATATATATATATATATATATACATATACATATACATATACATATGTATGTATATGCATGTATATATATATATATATATATATATGTACACACACACACACATATATACATATATACATGTACATGTATACATTACATATATATATATGTGTGTGTGTGTGTGTGTATGTACACACACACATACATGTACATATATATAGATATGTATATATAATATGTATATGCATGTATGTATATATATATATGTGTATATATACACACACACACACATATACATATATACATGTACATGTATACATTACATATATATATATGTGTGTGTGTGTGTGTGTGTGTATGTACACACACACATACATGTACATATATATAGATATGTATATATATACATGTACATATGTACATATATGTGTGTGTACATACACACACATATGTACTACATGCGCATATATATGGAAAACTAAAAATATTTACATATATGTATATTTACAGCTCATTGGAGGTTTTCTGTCTTTTCAGGTGGGTGTTATATGAAATCAAAAACATCAATCTTAAGCAACGGTCTTTATCTTCCAAGATGGAATTTATGTAGGTTAATGCTAAAGATTTGTCGTATGGTACTGTGAGTGCTCACCCTGTTGACATTGGTAAAGAGATGGTTGAGTGTACTTTGACAAGTGCCTTATGGACTAAAAGTGAAAAATAGGTAATGATAGATTGTTTGGCCAAGAATATGGAAGCTACTCAACGTGTTAAGGAAATATTTGACAAAAAAATTGTGGATATAGAGGCCAGAATTGCAAAATGTGAGGCTACCCTCCGGGGAATTACGAAAACTAGTCAGAATATTGTGAAGGAGTCTGTAGATACTATGTCTACCATGGTCAACAAGCCAGAGAAAGCTCACATGGATAGGGCTGTTGTGGACGTGGATAAGGAGATGGTTGCTGGTGTTGATGATTCGGGTCCTCTAGGAAAGCGCACTCGAGCCAATATGAAGAAGAAATCCATTGAGTTGTCTCAGGACATTCTGGACTTGAAGAATTCCACCAAGAAGATGCACCATCTTAGTGTTGATGTTGAGGAGAACCTTAAAAATCTAGGTTAATCTTTTTCTGTTGTTGGTTGTGTGTTGATTTTTTGCTGGCCTTTTGCTATTTTTGTGGGCTGCACAGTCTTTTGTTTGTCTTGTGCTGTCTCTCAGTCCTGTACGGTTGTTTTTGCTGTAATTTTGTTATGAATGGACTTTATTTGATCTATCTTTTGTAATCTGATGTAAAGGGTTTTGGGGTCCCTTCAAAACCTTTTTTTCCCATAATCAAAACTAATATGGTTTCGTGATTAAATTAAGCTTAGTAAAAGAAAAGAAGTAACATTATATATATTTTACTACATTTATTGATCATTACAATTGACTATTATTCTAAATAGAATTTTGCAAGTTCACTGCATTTCTCTGCATGGTTGAAGACGATGGTAGATATCGTCATTTCTAAATAGCAATACATTCACTTGACTTAGTGTTTATGCACAATATTGTTAAAAAACCTAGATCATTTATAATTGCCTTCTCCATTATCCACTATTCATGCCATTAGATTTATAATGCTTTCTTACAATTGAATATTAATAATTATTTATAGTAACATATTCACTTTCCATATGTTAAATCTCTTGTTTAAACCTTTATACTTATCAAACTTAAGGTTTTAAATAACTAAAATAAAATACTCATACCTACATAAGTAACTTAATAATCTGCTTATGATGCTTTAAAGCAGTTGATTAATCTGCACAAAGATAGAATTCTCAAGAGGGCAATAGAACATCATTTGCAAACTCTAGGTGAATGCATGGCATAAAAAGTAAGAGTTTTATTATTCTTTGTCCTTCCTACTCACTCATGTTCAACATCTGATTGTTGTTCCAGTTTTGAATAATCTAGCTCGTCAACCCCCTTAGGGAGATCTCAACCCTTAAGAAGGGCATGGTGAAAATTTTGTAGGAATTGAAGACAATTCAGTTGAAGTTCTTCCCATGTTGGGGTAGCATTGTTGACTGCCTCAGTTTTTTAGTACACCTCTTCGATAGGGTTTTACACCTTAAGCTTCTAATGCTTGCAAATGTTTTTTGAGAAGAAGGTTATCTATATTTTTCTCCCACTATTTAGTCTCCTACTCAAGGATATTTCTAAATCATTTTGCTTATAATTATATGGTCTATGTAATGGGTTGCTTATATATAAGCTGTGAAATATCTCTATCTATCGAGCTCCCTTTTATGTCTATTTGGTAAGCCTTCTCAAGACTCTTCTCTATTTGCATCTTCTGGCCAAGTGGCCTTTTCTAGAAAAAAATTCTTGTTCTTGTTGATTCTTAGGACTCATTCTGAGGACCAAGACTCTGATTTCAAAGTGCCTTCATTTCAATTTCTTGTTGTATTTTCTTCGGAGACGATTCTGATAGGATTGTAAATGAGCAAGAGCGGCCTGACGTCGCTCATCCAATATTTATAGATCATGTAATCTGGAGATCCTGTACTCTTCATCGTTTATAATGTTGTGCAAGGAGACTCTTAGTGAAGGGATTTTGACCTCAAGGGGAAGAATAAATTATGTTCCATAAACTAGGGAATAAGGTGTAGCACTAGTAGGGGTTCAAATACTAGTTTTATATGCCCACAGAGCAGGATTTAGCTATACATGCCAATCATAGGCAGCATCATTGACATTTTTCTTAAGAATTTTAATAATGGTCTTGTTAGATGCCTTTGTTTGATTGTTACTCTATGGATAGTACAGGGAGAAAAATTATGTTGGATATAAAACTTGGCACATAGTTCCTTTACATATTTGTTCTTGAATGGGCAACCATTGTCAATAATAATAGCCATAGGGATTCCATAGCGACATATAATGTAGTTAAGAATGAACTTGTAAATTTGGATGCCGATAATATAGATCATGGGAATTCCTTCAATCCATTTGGTAAAATATTAAGTGGTAGTGATAATGAACTCGTGTCCATTGGTTGAGGGAGGATGAATCTTTCCTATAAGGTCGATTTTCCACTGAGAGAAGGGCCAAGGAGATGTAATAGGTCAGAGTTCTTGTGCTAGTGTGTGAATCAAGTTTCTATGAATCTGGCATTTCCAACATTTCTTTACAAAGGCACAATATTCCTTTTCCATGGTCGGTCAATAGTATCTTTCTCTTTTTAGTTTCTTCACAAGACTTAAACCATTAAAATGACCTCCACAAACACCATCATGGACCTCTTATAAATTAGTTTGAGCTTTCTTTGAATCGAGACATCTAAGAAGGGTTTGGTCAAAGGAGTGACAATACAAGGTGTCACCAATGATGACATACCTAGTGGCTTGGTGGATGAAGGAGTGGTGTTGGTTTTTGGATAAGTCAGAAGGCAAAGTTTGGTTTTTCAATTAATTGTATATGTATTGATACCAAGGGGAATTGGGACCAACAATTTCACACATGAGTTCAGACTGTGAGATTTCATAGGCCATAATTAATAGTTGTTCAACTAATAATTCACATTTAGTAACATTCTCAGGTATATCGAGAATGGAAGAAATAGTAGGCATGGTATCTACAGGCTTGTTTTGTAGTTGTGGTACTTGACTAAAAGTGATTGTTGTAAACTTGGTTTTGTATAAATCAACTAATTTTTTGTAAGGAACAATCTTCTCATCTTTTGTCTCATATTCATCCATTTTTTGTCGGATAACTAACTAAGAGTCACCATAAACTTCTAGGTGCTTAATATTCTACTGTATTGAAATCTTCAATCTTGTAACAAGGACTTCATATTCTACAATATTATTTGTACATTGGAAACTAATTTTTTATGACTTAGGAATAACATCTCCCTGTTGAGTCAAAAACATGACTCTTGCCCCCAAGCCATGTTTTTGATTAAGGAAAAATATGTTTAAAGGGACCCCCAAGCCATATTGTGTATGTGAGATATCAAAATATAATTTTCATTCAAGAGGAGAGGTAACATTGAACAAGGATTCATCTAGAAAATCAAACAGTAGTGGGTGACCACTTAGAAGAGGTGCCTCTGTGAGCTGATTAGCTATTTCTTATCCTTTTATTGCCTTGCAATCAACATTTTGGATATCAAATTCACTTAGTATCATAACCCATTTAGCAAGACAACCGATGAGTATTGCTCTATTGAGTAAATATTTCAAAGGGTCTATCTTGGCAATGAGTAAAGTCCTATGACTTAACATATAATGTCTCAATTTCTGAATGGCAAAGACAACTGTGAGGCATGCTTGTTCTGTTGGTGTATAGTGCAATTCATAGCCAATTGTAGTTCTGCTAATATAGTACACTTCTTATTATTTCCCTTGTATATTATGTTGTGCTAGAAGAGCTCCTAATATTGTTGCAGTTGCTGATATGTACAACAAAAAGGGTTTATTTTCAATTGGTGGCATCAATATTGGCGATGATAGTAGATAATCTTTCCATTGTTGGAAGGCTTGTTGACATTGTTTAGTCCATTTTAATGTCACTCCTTTGTGAAGAAAATGTTGAAAAGGATGACATTTATCAGCTAACTAAGCTATGAATCATCTAATTGACTGTAATTTTCCTTGTAGACTCCATAACTATTTAAGATTTGATGGGGGAGGCATATCCATGATAACTTTCACCTTTATTGGATCAACTTCTATACCATAATAAGAGACAATGTATCCTAACAATTATTTAGAGGTTACCCTGAAAACACATTTCTTAGGATTGAATTTGAGTTTGTACTATTCTATTCTATTAAAGATCAAAGTGAGGATACACGGATGACTATCTTTGGTGAGTGATTTGTAAAGTAGGTCATCTACATAATTTTCCATTAGGGTATGCATGAAATCATGAAAGATAGTAGTCATATCCCTTTAATATGTTGCTCTGACATTTTTGAGGCTAAAGGGCATAACATTCCAGCAATAGGTGCCCCAAGCACATGTGAAAGTTGTCTTAGGCTGATCTTCAGGATCTATCTTGATTTGATTATATCCAGAGAATCTATCCATTAAGGACATCATCTCGTAACCAATGGTCAAGTCTATAATTATGTTGATGTTAGGTAGTGGGAAATCATCTTTCGAACATGCTTTATTTAGATCATGAAATTCAGTGCATATGTGGATGCCCCTTGCAGGTTTGCTCATTGGAACCAGATTAGATATCCACTCAGCATAGTCAATAGGCCTAATGATGAAGCCAACATCCAATAAATTTTTTAAATCAAACTTTACAAGTAATGCTATCTGCAAATGCATTTTTCTTAATTTTGTTTGACCTATTTTGCACCTTGTTGTAGAGGCAAATGATGAAGAACCAATTTCGGATCTAACTTTGGCATATCTGCATAAGACTAGGCAAAATTGATTTGTCTTTGTAGGAAGAATTTAATGAAATCTGTCTTTTCTTGCTCGGTCAATGATGTTGCAAAATGGATAACTTTGGGATTATTTGATGTCCCTGAGTTGATTTCTTCTGTCATTTCTATCAGGAGAGGAGTCTTCTCATACTCTACCAAGGGTTTATTCATTCTTCCATCTTCAAGCACCTTATAAAGGTTTTCACCCTTAGATACGTCATTTATTTTGTCACGTCTAAAGGTGCCTTGTGGTTTTCACCAAGAGACTTATTTTTTGATTTTTTTTGTTGACTGGAAGGATTTATTTCCCCAAGATGTGTCCTTACATCATCTTGAGAATCAAGGAATTCTACTATGGCCTCATCATTTTCAAAATAGTCCAAAATCAATGGTCCTTGTTGGTCCCAATCAATAAGTTCTGGATGAATCGGGGGCATGCTATTATTGGTATCATATACATCAAGTGTGGAAAGGGTGAAGGTCATGATATAGACTTTGGTATCATCTTTGTTAACTATGTCTTCAACATGGTCTCTTTTGTAGGAAGAGCTAGGATCCCAAAAATCTAAGATGAAGGATCTACGGAAAGGTTGTTCACAAAGAGGAGTATTGACATGTTTTTCTTCAATGGGTAGGTCATATGATTTAATGAAAATATCATTCAAGGCATAAGAACTAGAGGAAGAGGAACTAGGTTCTTCATGGTATTTCTTAGGCATCTCTTCATCAACGAGAGCACTTTCTTTTTCACAAGAGGTCACTTGGTGTGGGGAGGACCAATTCACGATGGTTTAAATCCAATTCCTTGGGTGTGATGTTGTTATTTCAGTTGAATAGGCTCTATGATTCCTTGTTTATCCATACCAAGGTCACTGTGTCCATCAATCATTTTTCTGCAGGATGGTGAATCCTTTACCATGGTTTTCAATAGGTATTTGCATAGATGGGACATCTTCTTTATTTTTGTATAGCCATTTAGATGGGTCTTCTTCAATTTGTTCCTCGTTATGGTCCCCTCACTTGGTGAAGGTAGTATGAAGATGTTTTTGAATGGTGACTTTAGGTTTTTTGCGAATAGAGCGTGGTTTTCCATAAGACTTAGGAGAAACATGTAACTTTCCAACGTGGAATGTCTATGTTGTAGTATATTCCCCAAATCCTTGATCTTCAACTTTCATTTTTCCCTTAGACAACTTGGCCAATGTTTGAGGATCTATGTTTTAAGAGGTGTTATCAGATGTCAATGCTTCCCTATTTACAAGCATTTCTTGTTCAGGAATTCCTTTCAAATTGGCTCAAAACTTAAAAAGGGTCTGGGTCTCCTGGGATGGTGACCTCTGCTCCATTATAAGGGAATTTTATACACTGGTGATATGTGGAAGGTACTTCTTTCATAACATGTATCCAAGGGAGACCCAGGATCATATTGTAAGGAAGATCAAGATCCAAGACTTGTAGCATGATATTTTTAGTGATAGGTCCAACTCTGATAGGTATCATAATGACACCTTTTGAAAGGCATTCTGGATCATCATATGCCTTGATAGTTATTTTCTTGGAAGGATGAATGCCATTTTTGGAATAGCCCAAAGCTATAATAACTCTCAATGTACAGATGTTTAGTCTTGCTCCACCGTCTATCAAGGCTCATTTTATTTTGGTGTTATGTACAAATATTTCTAGATATAAGGGGTCATTGTGATTAGTTTTATCCTATGAAACATCATTTTTAGTGAAGGTAATAGGGCATGAGGGAACAAATTGTCCTATCATAGCCTGAAGTTGATCAACATTTATATTTGTAGGCATTGTGGATTCTTGCAATGCTTTGTCGAGGACTACCATATGAATAGGAGAGATGTGCATTAAACCTAGGATACAAATTTGTGCAGGTGTCTTTCCTAAATGATCCAAGATGTTATATTGAGTGGGGGCTTGGGACACAAGAGGGGCTTCTTACATGACAACTTTGGATAATCGCGTGGTTATTGCACACTGAACACTAGGGTCTTTAATTCTCACAGTGGATATGCAATTATCTGATATGTGAAGTTAATTGATGGTATCCTGATGAGGAACGTTGACATAATTTACACTATCTTTCAGATTAGGGTTAGATGTAGAGGCCTTCCCTTTATCATGATCTTGTAATAGGGTTTTGAAAATTGTATGGTCTACATTTGAGGAAGATGTCAAGGAATCTATCTCAATCATACCCTGGTCGATTAAATCTTGTATCGAGTGTTTTAATTGGAAACACGAGGTAGTCTTATGTCCTTTGGTGCAGTGAATTGAAATACTGATTGCCATTCCACTAGCTAGGTTTCACGACTGGTTTGTTCTTGATTTCTAGTAATTAAACGAGGTTTGATTGGAGCAAATGTTTTAGGAAAGATTCAATATGTTCGTGTAATGGTGTAAATTAGCGAGGAGGTGTGTATTTATTTCGAGTAGGTCTTCGCTATTGATTGTTGGCCACTTATTGTTGATTGGGTGTGTCATTTTGTTGAGGGGACTGAGCATTTGGTTGAACACTTGATGATGCAACTCCTTTGAGGACAAGCTTTGTTTGTGCATTATTTACTGTTTTCGCGTCTACAACTCTGTCATTGGTAACATTTTTGTTTCGAGACCAGAATTTTCCTTTGTCATTGCTACTGTCTGTAGAGATTTTAATCACTCCTTTTTGTATAAGAGCCTTTTCAATATTTGTTCCTTTCTTGATAAGTTTGGGAATAAAACTTGGACTCTTGATTTTCAACTCATATAGTAATTCTGGTGTTAATTTTTCAATGAATAGGTTGATTTGTTGCTCTTTAAGGATATCTACCAGACAACGACTAACTAAGTTTTGCCACCTCTATAAGAATGTTACAAAGGATTCGCTTGGTCTCTATTTGGTTGTAAAAAGGTCAGTCATGGTAACTTCGTTGTCTATGTTGAAAGAAAAGTGGCAAATAAAATTCTCAGCCAACTCATTTCATGATATTAAGTTGCCAAGTTATCGAGCGTACCAGTCCATTGCTTGTCTTGATAAACTCTATGGGAACAGATTCATGAGATATGTTTCTTTATAATGTATTTCTATGCAGGAGGCGTAGAATCCTCTAATATGGTTTTTCAGGTCTCCTTTCCATTGGTATTTGCCAAATTTAGGTACATTGAATTTTTTTGAGAAAGGAGGCATATAAAAATTTTTGTCGAAGGGATTAGGACATAAGTCTTGCAACATATAATTATTTTTGATGTCCTTCACCTGTGGTTCCTCTGCTTGTTTGTATATCCTCTCAATCTATTGTGTCATGGTATCAATATGCTCTTGTCTTGGAGGTTCATCATTGTAATCTCATTGTCAATACACTGTTTATCCTAAGGGGTTTTGTTCTTGATATCCCAAAATGGTAGAATGAGGCGTACTTACAATTGGTGTATCTAGATATAGATCTTCATGTTGTGCTACCATAGTGTCCTAGTATTGATTTTTTTGTGGTGCTTGTGAAAATGGTATTGTTGTTTGAACCTGGGGTTGGTATTGTTGTCTCCATTGATTTGGTTGTTGTTGACTACGAATCGTAAGGGGTTGACGACATTGTTGTTGCATTTGTAATATTGGCATTTTTTGAACTCTTGATTGTGTCCTTTGTTGCACTTGGGGAGCTTGAGACGTTTGTTGTTAGTGTTGCTGATATCCAAACTGTTGTTGATGCAATTAGATGATAGGTTGTTGTTGTTGCATCCTTGATGTGTTTGTTCAGTGTTTTGAAATGCAGTATTGAATTGTACAGCATGTGGTTCTTGTCATTAATGTTGTGTAGCCACATTTTGTTCTCGAGTGGTTGGTTGTGTGTATCCTAGTTGTTCAAGAAAGTTTTCAAGCACATTTGTTTTGCGCTTTCTATGTCTTTGGGGCCTAGAATGAGATATCATGTTTACGCCTTCTTGAGGAAGAGTATTTCTTGCTTGATTTATAGGAATATTGACTGGTGCATTTGTATTTGGTTCATGAGATTATGTTTGCATCAGTGAGACAAGAGCAATTGTTGTTTGTGTAACAACAATTATTTGTACATTTTCATCTAAGGGAGGAATATATGGCATTTCTGTTGTGTAGGTTATTGTTTCTTGAATCGCGGGTTACAAAACATTTACTGTTGAGGATCGCATAGTGTTTGCCAATGTTCCCATGGTTACCTTACGAGGATCAATCTGTTGTGTGGATGATGCTACACTGAATAATGGGTTATCAAATTTATCAAAGGGATCGTTTGAAGTGTTCTTCACAAGATGAGGTCTTTTCACTAAGTCTTACCTAGTGTGTACTACTATAGGATTTGTTTGTTGTGGAGGATCTATTTGAACTGGAAACTGAACTTGTGGTGTATGTTCTTATGTTCCAAGTTGGGTTTCAAGTTCTTCTATTTGGGTTCGGTATTTAGATGTCAGGGCCAATTTTTATTTAAGTCTATTGATGAATTGTAATGGATCTATGAAGATTAACTTGCCTAAAGTTTCAACAAATCTTGGGTCATTTATTGCTTTGTCTATCTATTTTTGTGACACTTTGGTTAGGGAAAAATGACTCTCTTGGGAGGATTTCGAATTGGATGATCCTTCTGATTGCACGTTGACATTTAGGGATGACTCAGGTTTGACATAATTGAAGTTGGGATACAAAATGGGTTTCATTCCTAAAAAATGATCCTAGTTGGATGAAACCTTGTGTCGATGGATCTATATCTAAAATCGGCGGTAAGTTGGCAAATTTTGTTGATAGACTATTCTCTTCTTGTTGTTTTGCTATTTCAAAATTAGGTCCTACCCCTATTTTTGTTCAATCATGATAAGTTTGCGGGTTCAAACCTATCCTTGGAGTGAAGACGAGCTGCTTCATGTTTCCAGATTGTGTGGATTGTGATTGTCTCAAAGGTGTTTTTTCCATTACATATCTTTCTCGCCTAGAGATTTGGGAACGTGTTTCAACCATGTGCACTATGATCTATACTATAGTTTTGGGGATTTTTGAAATACAATATGAAGCTATATGACCTATGTTTTTGGTTTTTAGGATTGAATGCAAAACACAACTTAGCAAAATGAGAATAAGACAAACTATAATGAGACTACGTGGGAAATCTATGAATTAATGCAAGGGTAATATAAGGATAATATAAGTGATTGAAGCTTATGGACTTACAACTATTATGCATGTGCAAGCTATTTGGGAAATGTTCTAGAAGACTTAAGATAAGACTAATGATTTGATATCAAAAGGGGATGAATGAGATGCAATCTTTAGACCTATTGAAATGATAATGAGAATGTAAAGTGAAATAGGGATCTAAGATTTATGAAAAACCTAAAACTTTAGAATGACTATGATGAATAATGATGAATAACTAATATCCTAATTGGTACTGAGAGGGGGGGGTGAATCAGTACAGACAAAAACTTGCTTCAATATTTTGACACTCTCTTAACACAGATAATCGATTGTCTATACCACTATACATAACCATAGCAATACTGGTTAAATAGAAATGCTTCAGACATCTAAACTGGTTAACCAAAAGTACTTAAAAAAACATTCAACAGATCTCAGATCTTGATAGCTACTTTACCACAATCATTTAGCACTGCATGCATATTCAACTTTAATCAAAAGAAAAGTACTCAATTATCACATGAAAACTCACAACCCATAACACACAGATTTTTCACGTGGAAACCCAAATGGGAAAAAACACGGTGGGGATGAATACCCACAAGCTTGTTTTGAACTCTTTTGAAGTTTGTTCTGTTAGGAGACTAGTCCGGTTAAAGACTTTACAATAAGGTTATGTTAGGAACTGATCCTGTTAGATCACCTGGTTAAGGGATGGCTATAAACCCTGTTAAAGGTTAACTCACTAGAGGATTTAAAGAACTCAATGAACTTGAGTCACCTGGTTAGAGGATTTGCAGCAAGCCTGTTAAAGCTACCCGATCAAGGGATTTTCCTTCTGTTGAAATGGTTAGAAGTCAATAGGTAAAGCTCTGATCTGATAACAACACTACTTGCTAGGGCAGATCCTTTTTAGCTCCTCTCCTCTGCAATTACACTCTACAGGTTCCACACTCTGGTCTGGCAAGTATCTCAACATGCAGACACACACACACAAATTTTGCCAACACAAATAATAACAAACATCATCGACCTTATAGACAACAATTAGGTCGGTAGCATAAACTCTAAACCCTAAACATTTTAGGTTTACCATTACAAGCGATCCAATCTTGACCATCCAAACATATTGCATAGAGTGAAATGATCTAAAATAGATCTCAAGTCATTCTGCATTGCCCAATCTTCACCACGTTTGGAAATTAGTAACCCATCATGTGCACTTCACACACCGCTCAGAACATCGCGCATTCCTGAGGTAGGCCTTCAATGCATTCGATCTTCATGTGCAAGATCCTTAAGGAAATCCTTCACATGCACATAAATGACATGGTATCCTAATCCTTATCCTTATTGTTCACAAAACACATCTGTTGCACCACAGAAGCCAAACCGAAAACCCTAGAGTTGAACAAAGACTACCAATCAGTAGTCACACTTAGTGAACCCCGACACCGGTCCACTCCATCCCAATTGACCATAACCACTTCCAATATTCATACTGGTGCATACCATTTCACTTGCTTAAGCATATAATGACATCAATGACAACATACATTGTCACCACTTCATCATATGCCAACAGACGAAATGTGTGACTATGTAATTCTAAAATTAGACCTATATGTTGGTTGAAACAAGTTTTTTGTTGTTTTTTAAAAAATGTTTTTGAGATAGTGGAGGTAGTGACAAATATTTGAGTGACAATATTTAGAATGATGAATACTAAGAGGGGGGGTAAATTAGTATGGCCAAAAACTTAACCAAACTCTTAAGCAATTTTACTGTAGACCGGTATAATAGTTAGAACAAAAAACTGGTTAAAACACAGATAAGCCAAATAGAAAATTAAACATTCACCCACAGAAGCACAATCACCATAACACAAGATATTTTGACGTGGAAACCCAAATGGGAAAAACCATGGTGAGTAAAACTCACAAGTCAACTATCTGTAGAATAGTAACCAGACCGGTTAAGGTCAGACCGGTTAAGGCCTTACAATGTTTTTCACCAGAACAAATCCTATTAGGAATCCATATCTATGTTAGGAGATAAGTCCTATTAAAGACTACCCTGTTAAAGGATTTCAAATCCACAACTGTGAACCACCTTGTTAGAGGATTTACAATAGGCTTGACTGGGCCTACCTGGTTAAGGGTTTCAGACTTGTCGAAGATATTAGTAATCAACAAGTGAATGATCTAGAAAGTAGCACAAAATGCTTGATTAGATCCTTAACTGCTCTTTTTTTAATGCATTGCAACATTACTTCAGTCTTCTATCCTTTGCATGTTCAATCTCTATCTTACGATGCTTTTATAACTTCTCTCTTCAATATACACACACATACTAAAACCCTAGACATGATGTCCTTAAATAGGAAGCTGATTTCATGTCGGTCCAATGAGATTGGATTACAATTTCCTAGGTTCAAATCATCTAGACACATTTGGTAACAAGACACAAAAACACTGTCAAAGTGTCGGTGGATGATAACTCATCACACTTTATAGTTTTACCGGTTTAACACAATATACCAATGACCGGTTAACAAACAAAGACTGGTAAACTGGAACATAGTGATAAAAAAGATTAGCTACCACCAGGGGTTCTCGTTTCGCTTGAGGTCTTCATACCGCTTGAGGTCTTCGGTCATGCTATGACTGGTAAGCTTCTTCTGCAAAACACTGATAGTCTTCTACAAACAAAGACTATACATACACTGGCATATAATACCGGTTTGAATAATACATCACATACTACAAGTTGAGAATAACTCATACAACAAAATAAGTGTGTGTCCGTCAATGACAATCACAACTAAACATCCTCAAAATTCCAACAATCTCCCCCTTTGGCATTGATGGCAACACTTAGGAAAATTTGATATCTAAGTGCTTACAAAAGAAAAATGATGTCATAATAAAAAATACTCCCCCTAAGCATATACACTACTCCCTTTGCCAAAATTACAAGCATGTGCATCTTCCATTTGTATGAAATTTTCAATACCACTCCCCCTTTGACAACAATGACAAAGTAATGCAAACACTCCCTCTTTCACAGAAATTTACCAAACTTATATTGCATAACATAAAAATAGAGTATATGTTCATGACAATAAAGAGTAAAATTTCTCAAAAAGGAATTTAAAGTTTTTCATAAAATCCTTCATGTTTGAAGACTAGGAATCGAGAAGTGAGGCAACAATTTCACTCTCGGTCTTCATCTGGAAAGCTAATTCTTCCATGGCATCAATAGTGCTCATCTCCTATGTGACAATAATAGCTTCCAAGTTCAGAAAGCACTTCTGAAGAACTTGCAACTTAGGTAATAGGAGTAGCTGTAGCTCCTGTAGATTTAGAGTCCGTTTGTAGATCTCCGCTTCAATCATTGCAATCTGTTGCCAGTGATTCTGAATGGTCTTCCCATACACCGTGAAAGAATCATATGATACTTTGAAGGTCTCCACATACTGCTTCAGTTCTAATTGGAGTCGACCTTTCTTCTTCAAAGCATCATCATAGAATAGATCGGGCTAGCATATCTTGCTCAAAAGCATTTGTCCTTCAGCCATTGCTGGACTGATATCATCTTTCTGATTGATCAACTTGGTTCTATCCTCTACAATTTTCTTCACCAGTACAACATTCAGTTCCTTTTCATGGTTTTTCTTTGCAGTGGCCTGGGCAACATCTTCTAGTGATTGAACTTGATCATCCGCTATTGTGCATAATAGTTTTAGCTTGGCCAACAAGGAATCGGTACTAGGGAGGTTAGTACTGGGGATTAGATTCAAAAGAGTGTCAACAACAAATTGAATGCCATCATGTTCTTTCTTTTTCCTCAGTTCTTCCAGTCTATCTTGATCCAGTTGAATGCTCCTTAGTAGCTCATGTTCATCTACCAATTGGGTAAGACAGGCAAGAGTCAAATCGGTGTGACCAGTGGGATCAACCTGCTTAGCTTGATCTCTGGTTGCCTTAGGAGTCTATCCTCCTTCCTTTGCCTTGATCTCCTCTTGTCTTTTCTTCTCCTTCTCTTCTTTTTCTTGGGCTTCCTTGTCAGCCTTCTCTTTCTCCTCTTTCTCCTTCTCCACTCTCTTCTTCTCTTCTTCTTTCTTCCTCTCTTCTTCCTTCTTCTCTTCTTCCTTCTTCTTCTTCTCTTCTTCCTTCTTCTTCTCTTCTTCTATGCTCTCTTCTTCTCTTCTTCTTTCTTCTGTGCTCTCTTCTTCTCTTCTTCCTCCTTATCCTTCTTTTCTTTCTCCACTTTCTGCTTTTCTTCTTCTTCCTTCTTTTCTTTCTCCGCTTTCCTCTTTTCTTCTTCTTCTTTCTTTTCTTTCTCTGCTTTCCTCTTTTCTTCTTCTTCCTTCTTTTATTTCTCCACTTGAATGTTAAGTGCAGTATCCACCGGTGCAACATCTAATGAATCTACATCAATAGGAGCAATTTCCTCAGCTTGTCTATTAGCATCAAAGACCTTTTTCACCTGGACAACTTCTTGAGCTCGCAGATGAGTGTCTTTTTCCACTACATGAATTTTTGCTCCTAGTAGCTGAAGTCTTCTTCTTCTCATGAAAAATATTCCTTTGAACTTATCAATAATCTCAAACAATTCTGAATTTGAGGCATCTGGAAAATATCGAGCAAAAATTTTCTCCTTAATTTCTTGTTCCTTTTCAATGGCAATGTGCCATTTATTGTCCAAAGAATCATACAAAGATTTGGAAGCAACTGATTTAATATCGGTAGGTGACCGATCATTATCACATAAATATTTGATAAGTTCTTGTTCAACATCCTCCTTTTAACTATCATTGAAATCATCAAAATATTGTTTTAAATCATCAAGAACTTTCCTTCTAATATTATTTATGGTCCCTTGACAATGTGTCATAGGCTTGTAAGAAGAAATATCTATATTTACTGGTGCAGAAGTTGCAGATACATTACCGGTAAGCTTGGTCTTCTTAACCGGTTTCCTCATCTTCTTTATTTATTCTTCCAATTCAATGTCTCTTGAATCCTGTGCTCCATTCTTGGTTTTCCTCCTCCTTTCAAATTCCTTTGGTGAAATAGCCTCCGATTTCTTTTTGGCTGGTGACCTTCTGGTCACTTTAGGACTCATAGTAGATGTAACCGGTGTCGATGGCACAACTTTCCCCTTCTTCTGATTTGGTATAAATGTAGGATTAATCCTCTCAGAGTAGGTACTAGTCCTTTTCTCCTTTGGATCAAGCGGTGAAGCAAGTAGGGTAAAGGCATACCCAATGATCATATCGTTCACCACTTCATAGCCCGTACGCTCAACTTCCTCTTCTCTGGGCTCAACCGCTTCCATTATACAATGATCCACTTTGATCATGAAACAAATGCCATCTTCATACTTCTTGACCAGTTCACCTGATATCCTCACTCTCTGCTTCATCTTCAATTTAAACTCATCAAAATACCTATTTAGAGTATGTGGATAAGTAGATCCTACTACTTGCAGACTCTCCTTGATTTGCCTTGAAACCAGTAGGTCACTTGACCATTGAACATCACCAACTCCCAAAAAATACCCTTGAAAGTAGAAAAAAACCCAACCAGTAGTTGACCGAATTTGAATTTTAGAGAATTATCCTCTTTGATAGATTTCAAATTATCCATGAGTTGTTTTTGCATACAGGTACACAAGTCATACTCAACATCATCCTTGATCATCCGATAAGAAGTATGCACCGCAGGTGTAGGAACATAGTTCATCCTACTAGCATAAAAATACTCTGTAACCAATCATCATGCACACATACTTCACCAAGTCATCTCTTATGGTGTTAACACTCATTGCCCGCATGTTGCTCATAGAACTAGTGAGCTCTGTCACTTTGGATTAGGTGATCTTGCGAAGAACAGGGACTTCTCCAACATTGCAGAAAACCGGTCACGACATGGATTTCCTTCGATGTGATATCATGAGTTCATTCAAGATACATTTTGTCACCATGAACCCTACTGAGAATGATTCTTATTTGATCGTCTGTGAATTCTTCGAGAAAATACACTTGATTGTGAAATTTCTTCTTCTCAATAACACTATATTCTGGTTTAATCTTCTTGTCTTTCCCATAGAACAAACTTAACTGGGAGTGAATCACTAGAGACCCTAGGTCTTCTAGTTTGCAATCAATATAACCAGAAATATCCCCTTCGACAATGAATTCGATGGGAATTTGGGATAGGGCATTATATTTCACCTTCTTCCTAAGAAACTCAGACGACTCTTCAGGTTCGGTAGAACTAGGAGAGGCTTTGGATGCATAATCCATGTCTAAATAATTTTGAATGATAAGAGTGAATCGACAAAAAATACCTTTTCACTCTAAACTAGGGTTTGTCGATGTCGAGCACAACACACTTCTCCAAGAGATTACTTTACCGATCTGACTTCCACACTGATATCTTGAAATGACTGCAAAATCTTGTGCGAGATTTCTTTCTGGATTCTTTTGAATGCAAAAATAATTGCTCTTGTTGCGTTGCTCAAGCTAGGAAAATTATTCTTCGAAAAATAGGTAAGTAAAAATGATGACAAGAGTCACTTTTAAACATGCTCCTACCTACCATAATAAATGCATCACCGATAGGGTACAAACCCTAATTTTACCACTTTATTTCTTCTGTCGGTTGACAGGTAACCGATACCGATAAAGACACTTTACCAATATATACCGAGGGTCCGAAACATTATTATCATTATGTTCCCCCTTAAGATTTTCAAAGCTTAATTTGTCGGTTCAGAGGTCTCCACACTGGGTGCAAAAACAGGTACATCTTGTGGCATCTCTTCAGACTTCTTCCAAGTTTTGTTCATATTAGCCTAAGTGGTTTCAACATCGACCTTTCCTTCTGGGTCAACCGGTATGTCTCTCGATGGATTCCTTTTCAGTCTGCATGTTCTGGCAATATGTCCTGGTTTGTGACAATGATAACATACTATACCAGGTGCTCTCCATGGTCTGGTGTTCACATTTCCATTCTTCCTCCTGCATGTTGCAGCAATGTGACCGCTACCACGACAAATCAAACAGGTTGCTCTCCAACTGTTTGCTGCTCCATAACCATTTGACCAGTGGTCATAGGTTGTGTACCAGTTTGGGTTCCGGTTCATAGGAGGTTCCGGGACAACTCCTTTAGATCTCGGTGCATAAATTCTAGGGTTGTTCATAACTGATCTGCACTCAAAAGATCTATGCCCAAACTTGTTGCATCTATAACAATGACCATTAAATCTACCAGTTCTAGCCTTGTGGTTATACACATTGTTTTACATGTAAGGGAAATTATTATAAGCCTTTCTCCTACACACATTGGCAGTATGTCCTTCCTTGTGGCAGTTAAAGCATACAGGTTTGAACTTTGGCTTACCTTTGCTTCAGTTGATCTTAGCCATCGATTGTTCCTTTGGTGCATTAGTCTTGGTTCCAGAGGTTTCACCTTCCTCATATGTAGAGAAACCAAGTCTAGAGGTATACTTTGATGGCTTCATTGATTCTAGCTTTTGGTCCAACTTCACAACACTCTGGTTGAACTTTGCAAGTATCTCCTTTGTCTCAGCAAGTTCCTTGGAAAGAGCATCATTGGTCTTCATCAAGGTTTCATTATGAGAAATGGCTGCATTCCGTTATACTTGTATTTCTTCTTTTTCTTCCTTATCCTCTTGCAGATAAGCGGTGATGTTACCAATCTCTTGTTTCATCTTAGAGATCTTGTGCTCCTTGTCCTTCACTAGATCTTCAAATTTTCTTTTGTTTTCTAGCTCTTGACTCATCCTAATAGTTAGTCCTTCCAACTCCCTCCTTAGGTTAGTTTTGGACTCATTCAATTTCTCCACTTCTTGGACAAGGGCATCCATGTCTGCTTCATCAAAAGAGCTATTCTCAGTAATTTCCATCATTTTCTCAGCAAGCTCTCTTCTTTTGGCTAAAGAGGCTTTATATTTGATCTTAAGTTCATCATAGGCTCTCTTATATTCAGCCAATCGGTGAGTGAGTTTCCTCATGCTGTATTCCCCCATATCTCCTTTCAAGTGGTTAGAATTAGAGAAAGGTTGGCTCTGATACCAATTGATGAATACTAAGAAGGGGGGCGGGGGTGAATTGGTATGCCCAAAAACTTAAGCAATTTTACTGCAAACTGGTATAATAGTTTAAACAACAAACTGGTTAAAACACAGATAAGCCAAATAGCAAATAAAACATTCACCCACAAAATCACAATCACCATAACACAAGATATTTTGACATGGAAACCCAAATGGGAAAAACCACAGTGATTAAAACTCACAAGTCAACTATCTGCAGAATAGTAACCAGACCGGTTAAGGCCTTACAATGTTCTTCACCAGAACAGATCCTGTTAGGAACCCAGATCTCTGTTAGGAGATAAGTCTTGTTAAAGACTACCCTGTTAAAGGATTTCAGATCCACAACTGTGAACCACCTTGTTAGAGGATTTACAATAGGCTTGACTGGGCCTACCCGGTTAAGGGTTTCAAACTTGTCGAAGAGATTAGTAATCAATAAGTGAATGATCTAGAAAGTAGCATAGAATGCTTGATTAGATCCTTGACTGCTCTTTTGTTAATGTATTGCAGCCTTACTTCAGTCTTCTATCCTTTGCATGTTCAATCTCTATCGCACGATACTTCTATAACAACTTCTCTCTTCAATATACACACACACATACTAAAACCCTAGACATGATGTCCTTAAATAGGAAGTTGATTTCATGTCGGTCCAATGAGATTGGATTACAATTTCCTAGGTTCAAATCATCTAGACACATTTGGTAATATGACACAAAAACACCGTCAAAGTGTCGGTGGATGATAACTCATCACATTTTACAGTTTTACCGGTTTAACATAGTATACCAATTACCGATTAACAAACAAAGACTGGTAAACTGGAACATAGTGTTCTGATAAAAAAAGATTAACCGCCGCTAGGGGTTCTCGTTCCAATTGAGGTCTTCATACCGCTTGAGATCTTCGGTCATGCTATGACCGGTAAGATTCTTTTGCAAGACACCGATAGTCTTCTACAAACAAAGACTATACATACAATGGCATATAATACCAGTTTGAATAATACATCACATACTACAGGTTGAGAATACCTCATACAACAAAATAAGTGTGTGTCCATCAATGACAATCACAACTAAACATCATCAAAATGCCAACACATAATCCTTTGACAAGTGTTTGTTGAAAAGTTTTCTCTTTCTTTTCAAGTGATTGACAAACACAAAATATAGGATGGTTTCTTAATTTTAAATATAAAGAGAACACCTTCAAGCACAATCCTAAGGTTAGACAAAGACAATACTTGTTGAATCCCCTTGCCCAGAATACCACATTTAGTTGGATAGATAGAAGTTTGGTAGCACTGTCTCCACTCAACGACATACACTTCTCGGGCATACCAAGCTTCAAATTTCTAAGGACCCAAAGATCCAAAGAAATTTACTATCTCAAGTTGAAGGGTACATGAGAGGTTTCTTTGACATGCACATATCACAATGACCAAGTCAACAAGTAGAAGGTTTTTGGCAATCTAAAACAGTTGGTTCTTGGTACGGGACTCTCTTTCGAGCATCCATATACACTCTCTCCCTTGGGAGGGTTTCTTCCTGTAGAACATAGGTACTGGGGAAGTCGGTGTAGGTAGGCAATTAGCACTTGTTGTGAAGACTTTCATCCAACATGTATTATATAGAAGCTAAGAGGTGACTTGGCTTTAGCCCATAACCACTTGGGTCGTTCTTCCCTCACTGGCCTTATGGGCTTCTCGGGGAGATAGGTTCTCTACCTAAAAATAAAAAACCTAGCATCGCTAACACTTTCTCTTGCAGCCAGGACCACGAAAGCTAGGGGAGAGGATAATATGTGTTAGTAGTAAGTCCACTCACACATGCACAAGCATGCCAATCACAAAAGAGAGATGTTCATTCCCTTTAAATATAGCAGTATGTGAGATACTCTAATAAGAAGGTAGTCCCATGTCCATTTTAAACCAAATTGAAAAGATAGCAGTGGTGATTTATGCTACTAAAAAGTTTGTTTGACATTCATTATTCGATAATAATTCTACATCAAAAAAATTAGTAGTTATGAGTTTCAATCTTCGTCCCACAGATGCCACAACGTTGCAAGAAACTGATTGGTAACCTTGGAATGTGAAATGAAATTTAATCTAACTGATTGAAATCTAGTATATCTGCCAACTGCCCAAGAAATGACCAACTACACAACAAATTGAACCAAATGCACACTAATATTCACCAACTGCGCACTAATCTTGACCAACTGTGCAGGAGATTGAACCAACTACGCAGGAGATTGAACCAACTGCATAGAAAAGTGACAAATCTTTAATTTTTCACCTTTTGACCAATAGAATTCTAATTTAATCACAAATTGACAAGGAGAGGGTTAAAGAAGATTTAATTTTGTCTTCAATGTGCAGGATTGGTCTTATTTTGATGTTGTTCGCATTGTTGATCAATCTCCTTTGTTCTTCCTCACGTTCTCTTTCTAAGGTTGCTTCCAAGCGTTGTACTTTCTCTGTTTCTTATTTTAAAGTGGTAGTGGTTTGTCGAAATGTAGCCCAACCAAAATGTGTTCTCCAAGATAAAACATGCAATTTTAAAATTATATCTAGTTTCTTATCATGAAATCCTAAATGGGGTTGCAGTACAAGTGCAGGTGTTTCTATTTCCTCTTCTTCAATAAGGAGAACCATATTAATTCATTGTATTGCTCAAAGATTTTGAGTTGATAGGATGGGATGCATGCGATAGTTCTGAGTGTAGCCAAAGATACGAGTTTCATACAAGATAATAGCAATGGATATGTCAAGATGGGTGAACAAGGTTTCAACTAACTAGATTCTTCAAAAGTTCCTAGTCACTCTTCTAACTTCTCTCCTCCTATGGGCTCCTGAAATTTTGAATTTAACTCTACGAGACATTTTTTTTGTTCATTTTCCAAATATATGGGATAAAAAGATCTAGCATCTAAAACACTAAATATCCTCTAAGCTAAGAATGCAGGGAACCTAGGGTTACTAGATAAAAAAACCTATCGAGCTTCAAGAGAAGGAGGAGCTTGGACTACTTCTTCTTGCAATTCTCTTTGTTCTCTCTCCTTTTTAAGTTCTTCTTTCAAGGCTTTCTCAAGGTGTTTAGATTTATTTTATTCCTCTTCTAGGACAAAGGTCATTTTCATGTACTTAGCATAGCTAGTATGGATTTCCCAAGCTTGATCACCTAAACCTGTGAGGATATCTTCTTGATGGTTATCGTAGGCAAGGTCGGGTTGAAGCAAGGGAACAAGGCCTATCAGAGGGAGACCCATCTTAACTCATGATACTATTTGGATCCTCTAATCTATACAATATCACAATAATAAGCAAAGAGAATCAATGAACCCAAGCCTAATTAAAATGAGGTGCAAGTTGTTGCGTGAAATCAAAGGTCAATCCAAGCCCAATTAAAACTAGGTGAAAGTTGTAGGGTTAATCCAATACTTAATTAAGATCCTAGATGAAGGTTGATTTCATGAAATGAAAGAATTAATCCAAATATAATTAAGGTCCTAGATGAAGATTGTTTGCATGAAGTAAAAGAGTTCATCCAAATCTAATTAAGGTCCTAGATGAAGATTGATTGCATAAAAAAAAAATGTTAATCCAAATCTAATTAAGGTCCTGGATGAAGATTGTTTGCATGAAATATTGTAAATTTGTGCTTCTACTCTTTCAAAATTTGTAAATCGGCCTATCCAAAATATCAAAACCTTGCATATATCAAGCTTATTAGTTATAGCCTGCACATGAAACAAGTTGAAGTGAAATTTCAATCTATCTGACCAACTGTGCACTAGATTTGACCAAATGAGCACTAATCTTCACCAACTGCATATAAGATTGAACCAACTGCATAGGAGATTGAACCAGCTATGCAGGACTTGGTGCCAACCACGCAGAACTAGTGTCAGGCACGAGAATCAATATTTTCAGCTTCCACGTACCTGTAATTGATTAAAAAAACTTCACAAAAGATGTCAAATTTGCGTTCTTCACGTCGGGTTCACTAGATGTAGACGAGTTAGATTGGAAAAATGAAACAATGCATGCAATCTATCTAAGATAATCACAAAAAATCAAATTGCAAGCTACCTTTCCTAATCTTACCAATAAAGTAACTAAAACATAACACAATATAAAAAAATACAAACCATTTGTCGTGCTCCTTCAATTAAACCTCATTGTTCTTCCTTTTGGTTCTAATGTTAACATGTCATTCACAAGAAGCTAGGTGCATGAAACAACGAAAGCAAAGGGGTTTGATATGAAAATCTTACTCAGAATGTGTGATTAATGACGACATTACCTAAACTAGATTATCTGGACAAATTGACAAGATAATAACACTAAAACTAAATAATTGTTCAAAAGTGCAACAAAATAAGAATGCATAAAAGTTCGATTAGAAGACTGACATAATAAGTTTACTTAAAAATTAGATGAAATGATCAAAGGGGAGTCCTGAATTTATAGAGAAATTGGAGACTCGACAAACATACAAGATCAAAAAGATTTTTGGTTAGACGAACAGACGAGATCGAGCGCATGATAGAGCTACCATTCAAGGAAGCATGAAGGAGAAAGAGGAAAAAGCAATGACATTGCATAAAAGTAGATTTTTGGGATGCATACCTCATTTTCAAATTATAAATTGAAATTAATGAGATATCTAGGATTTTCAAAAATCAAAGATAATCCATGAGACAGTTGCAATTTCAAAATTGGGAAGATATTTTCAATTAAAAAATTGAGAAAGAAGATATTATCCTCATTCAAGAAGATAATTAGGAAAATTAAATAAATAAAGATATCTATTTAATTTGAAGATATAATTAGAAAATTGAATAATTAAAATGAGTTATTCAACTATACTAGTACATTCGGGGCTAATTTCTGATGGCCTATCATCGAAATTTTGACTACTTTTCGTCAAACTGCCAAAAAATGAAGCCGTCAAAAACTCGTCGTCGGACTTCCCGACGATGCCATTGAACATCAAAATTCTGATGACATCATGAACTCTTTTGACGACGGCCATGATCGCTCCTCCGACTAAAAATGTCATCGGATGGACATCAAAATTCCGACGCTCCCCCACTAATATGTATCGACGACCGTCTGACAAGGAAGTGCCGTCGGACATACAACATCCTTGTCGGATGTTTCTTTAGTTGGCGTTGGAATTTCGACGGCTACCAAAAACTTTGCACCAATAAGAATGTTGTTGGTTCGACAGTTTGGCCGTCGGTGCAAAGTTTAGTTGCCGTCGGAATTTCAACGGCTATTTATATTAAAAAAAATTGATTATTTCGTACTATGATTGGTTCTCCTTATCTAGATGTAAATCACACCTCATTGATATGTACAATGAATGGTATTCTATCCCCATCAACTACCAATAGGGGGCATAGGTTTCAAGCTAATATGAGGGGCATTGGTTTCAAGATAATATGAGACGCACCATGGTTGCAATGGTCCAATTCCTAAGACGATTGTATGAACCACTGAGTACTGGTAAACCTATTAAAAATGGGATCAAAGGGATCAACTTTGGTGCTGATAGGGAATTAGCTAACCCAAGTACAAGAGCCTTTAAAGCCAATTTTCTAGAAAAGCAAGGGACAACACCAATGGAAGAAGAGCAACCCAATCAGGGAGATGAAATGACAATACTTCATGATAAATACAATGCCCTAAGTGTTGGCATATGAAGAGACACTTCCTTTACAAAATAGTATGAGATGAAGACAAGGAATGGGCATAGGAGGAGAAAATGTGATGAGCAAACCAAAAAGGATAATCAACACTACTTTGGAAAGATCACCATTCCCACCTTTACTGTGTCCGATAGCTCTTCAACAAGAGGTTGGTTGCAAAAATTGGACGCATGTTCCTTTTGAATCCTAAGTTTGAAGAAGAGGCCATCAAGTTTGCCAACTTGCATCTTGAGGGGATGACTCACAAATGGCAGTATCATGGCATGATGGCCCAAGGGAAAGATTCAATCACTACCTTAGAAGATTTCAACGAGACATTGATAAAGCGATTCGATAGAAAGGATAGAGAAATTCATTTCAAAAAGCTAGCACAATTGAATCAAGAGGGCATAGATAAATAGAGAATACATAAGATTTTGAAGGAGTGGCAAAACTAAACCAAACTTAGAATTACAAAACCTAAGGGTTAGACCTAGTGTCTTGGGGAGCTCATCACAGATGGCCTTTCCTATGTGAAGGCATAGAGACTTTGTAGCTATTGAGACTATTTAAAACCCATCTAACATGATGGTATATAAAGGAGTGGGTATGTAACCCTTTATAGGGTCCCTTTACCCTAGATAATTTTATCATCGGCTGCCACCCACTTAGGTGAAACATAGATGATGACCTAGCTAAAACAAAAGGTCCATCTATAACCCATAAACCAATGTTGATTGTAAAATAGTGATAAAAGTAAAACCAGTCTATATGCTTCATCAATGGATTATCTCTACCACACTTATGTGATCTCCCAAGAGTTATAAACACAATTTTGATTCTTACAACTCTCATGATAAGAATGACTTTTAAATCATACAATTTCAAGTGATATAAAGTACATGATTATGCTCATATCTATAAAACATGATCATTAACCAATACTAGTTACCCCCTATTGAATAGCCCACTCAATTTGCATCATGGCATCATATAATAATGTTGATAATCAAAACAAGATCAATATAATATACCTAAATTTTACATCATTTCAATCATCTAGTAGGAAGAAATGGTCCTAAAACCATCATAATAAATCAACATATGACATTACGAATCTGCTACTTAGGAACCTCGAGAAGAATGAGAATTATTAAGGATCTCAAACTTGGAATCTTTGAACATGGACCTGACGGCTCCAAAGTCCTCTTTTGTTTGAAATATTTGAATATGGACCTAAATTCTACACCAACACTAGACGACACTCTCAACGTACCCACCCCTAAAACTCATAGCTGTTGTCACCTCATGAAACGTTATGATTGCAAGATAAGCATAGGATGGGTTTGTTAAAAAGGCTTTAGAATATTTCAAGAAAATGTGATTGGCATGGTGAAACCCTTGTGAGAAAAAAACCACACCAAAGAGAACAATGCTTTTGTTATTCCTTAAAATGGGTTACAAGAATACTTCTCTCTAAATTCCTCGAGCACTTTATTACTGCTACAACCTACAAACAACTTGTCTAACCTCCTAGACCAAGCTCCAATTCACAAAATAAATAAAGGTGAAAACATGAGATGGTTTTGCAAAACATTTTACAAGCCCAATTTCACATATCTCCAATGAAAAAGGTATTCATTTTGATTTCACAATATAGAATGGTTTCTCAACTTGTCTATTATGTTTGTCACTTGAGGATAGGCCAATGGGGAGATTGTTAAATTTATTTGTTAAAGGGTTTGGGGGAACTCTATGAATCATTGAACACTTTCTTATCAATAATGAGATTTATGGTATTTTTTTCTTTATTGAGAGGTATAAATATTTATAGCTTCTCTCATTAAAACTTCCAAAACACATTTGTTTTTGCTAATTCACATGGTTTGATGGTGCAGGAGCACCCTAGGGACCTAGGTTTGGCCAAAACAGTCAAAATTTGAGATTTTTTTTTGTGTTATTTCATATAAATAAGGCCATTTGAGGCCATTATGATGTATTTGGACCTAATTGGGAAAGTTTGAGGTCCATTGGGCAAAAATTGTAAAAATTGTAAAAAGTTGTCATTATTGTCATGACAACTTTTTAAAATTTGGTTGGGAGGTTGGTTTTTGGCGGTTTGAGATTGTAACCCACTTGGATGGGAATAAATAGGCCTTGGTCACACCACCAAATTTTTTCTTGTTGAATTTTGAAAGTTTTACTAAATGAAGCTGGAGATTTTTGTTCATACAAAAACGTTTCAATCTGATTCTCATTATTTTTAATTGTGAAATTCATCATATTTTCATTAGAAGTTGATTGGATATGGTAGAGAAGTGAATTAAATTCATTTCATATTTTTTAGCATTGAGATCCATTGAAATTTGAAAAAGATATCACTATTTTTCCAAAAACTATCAAAACCCTCACTAGGGTTTCCAATGAGTGGGAAAAAATGTATTTTTGGCCTTTTCACCATTAAAAACTCACACCACTAGTTGGAAGGGCTCTTGTAAATATGTATTTTCATTTCTCTTTCTTGCAGGTCTCCAAAACCTCTGAGACACGCGATTGATTGGTCTGATATTCATCATGTATCGGACCTCTGGGATAGCAGCATAGAGAAAGTGGAATATAAGATAGGTGAGATTGAAGTGCCTTGGATGGAATATTGGAAGAGATGTGTGGGACCCTTGAACACCCCATAGAAGCATTTAGAAGCCATAAAAAAGTGCCATAGACCAAATATTAATGACTGTCCTAAGGGTACCAATTGTGACAATCACAATTTTACCAATGATACTGCCTACTCAAACAAGTTGTGTTTGGAAACCTCAGGTGTGGATATGTAATAGTAATGAAATGTCCTAAGAGTATCCCTTACACCAGTATGCACAAACCTTGGTGTCACAACATTGTTCATGTGGCCTTGGGCCAATGGTGATTGACTGTTACAATTAGGACAATGATCTCAAATATAATTTACAATGTTTATAACTCTAATGTCCCAATCTACTTGTATATATTTTCAAAAAACAATGAACAACCCAACCATAGCTATTAATAACATTTCCCCATAAAATGCATGCAAAACGTATCATCATTGATAGGATAATTGACTTGCATTTAGTAAGAGACCTCAAAGAGTGGAGTTTCATGCTGAAAAGAGTACTCACAATAAAGATATTGAAATCAACAAGACATTATGCATTCAAAAATCCACAAGGAAGATCTAATATTTATGAATAAAATTGCAAATCAATCTAAGTTACATGTTTGATATCTTACTTATATCATGGCAACATAAAATCTATATATGCACTCAACATACCTCTTTGCTTGTTTATTTGAGAATGTTGCTAGGAATTAATAGGTGAATGATACATTGATCTACACATGAATCACTTGTAATTTCCTGATACTTTCATTCCTTGGTCAGGGCCGCATACCCCCTAACACTTGAAGATTGTTTCCACCCTCTTGATTAGTTTAATTCCATGCTCAAATCACACTAAATCACAATAGTTAGTAGAAAATAGTGACCATAGCCAAGGAAGCCCAAATTTACTCATACTCAACATAATAAGAAATAACTAAATCATCTGGACCATTATTCATAACATAACCTCTTTTCACATCATGGAAGGCCAAAATTACAAGGAAGGCCAAAATTACAAGGATCATGCTTCTTCGAAGGAGCCATTGTTCAGAGCCACCAAACTATCAACAAGAGTAGAAGCTATTAGGCTCATACAATTTTAGGACATATAAAGAGTCACCTTAAAAAACCCACACTAATTGCAAAAGATAAAAATCTTTCCTAGAACAAAAGTACAATATAACATAAGGACGACGATAGACTTTCAAATAGAAGAATGATCTCCTTATCCTTAACTACTCTCAAAATATTAATGATCATATAGAAAATATATATTAAAAAAACATTTAACATCTAAAATATAATTTTGTTATTCTTTTCCTCTGTCAATTTTGTTCTTTTATCTAATACTCTTTTAAAAATAGTGAACCTTACCAACATTAGAAATGAGGCGGATGTTGATTTTAAATTTTAAAATAAAAAGTGGTGAGTATGATCAATGATGCTAAGGTTATATTCATATTGTGAAACAAGGCACAATAGGCTAGGGATAGGAAAGATTGACTTGCTACTCTTCAATTTCATATGGTAGTTTAATATATATTGTGGACTTTTTTAGACCATACGTCTTAATATATATTGTATTAAATCTCTTTGTGGGACTACGTTCCCACCATCCATCCTCTCTTTTATACATGACAATACATTTATTTTCATTGACCAAAGGTGGACAAAAATATTTCACCAAAAGGATATCTTAACCGATTCTCATTGAATCAGAAGCGAGAATAAAAAATGAAAAATTGTTGAAATATAATCTTCACAATTCTGTCATCACGAGTGTAAACAATCCAGTGAGGAGGACAAAGATGAATAGGGTGATGAGGATCAGAGCCATCCAATCTACGAGGCATAATATGAGACTCTTTCTGAACCAATGCTAAGGGCTATTATGATTTGAAGCTTCTCTTAAATCCTCACATTTTGTTGTCACATAAGAGAAATGTGAAGCAGAATTGGGCATAGTAGATTCAAAGTCTTATAACGAGGTCAATATATATATGGATGGTAATATTTGAAAGGATATATGAAGGATATATGAAGGCCATTGCAGAAGAGAATATTTACTTCACACTAAGTGAAGTTATGGAGGTAGTTGCCATGGATGTAAAGTGGGGAGTGTAAAGGAGTCTTTGGATTCATGAAGAACATTAAGCAGAAAAGGTTAGTTATATCAAGGAAAAATAAAGAAAAAGGGAAGTGATAAAGAAGGGAGGAAGAAAATAGGGAAGAAAGTGAGGAAATAAAGAGGGAGATCTAATTTATTTTGGTATGTAGCTTCTACTACTCTTTTTCTTGTTGAATGATTTTGCAATATTTTGAGAAGACTGAAAGGCATGAAGTAATGCTCATAAGGCATGAAGAAGCTATGTAAAGCACAAACCATACATATGAATATATGCAAGACATGAATCATACATGTAAACCATGAAATAATACATAAATACACATAAGTTACACGCATATATGAGAGAGGTTCTCATGGAGTGGACATGTTGAAGACACATCGATCATGAAGCATACAAGAGAGAGATATTCATGGAATAGACATCTGAAAACATCTCATTCATGAAGTAAAAAAATGCTAAAGAAAATGTCAAGTAATAAAAAAACTTACAAGGATGAGGCATATTCATAACTTTTGCAGTCCCACCATGGATATCAACAATATAAGCAACTCATATTGTTAGTGTACATACAAGACAATATGGGAGCTCATTATACCCAACAACTTGTGGTGTTATTGTTCGTGTTGGCTGTGTTGGACCCTGCAATTAAGATTCAATATACATTATTCAATAAGATTAATTGTACAACATAATGAAATATTGAAAAGTGTGTTATCTTATTGAGCTTCACTTGGTTTCAAGAATAGTTTAATATTCTCTACTTAACAGGGCCAACCACGTGAAGGTGGAATCTCATTTGGCCCCTCCCCCGCTAACATCACTCTAAATTCCCCGTTAACATCTAACATTCATTCATTCATTCTTTCTACCATTAATAAAATATAACATTCATTCATTAATATCACATAACGAACTCATTAACACATAACATTGTTTAACATTAATTAACACGCAACATTCATGAATATTAATTAACACATATCATTCATTACCATTCATTAGCACATAATTACATTCATTAACACATAAAAATCAGTCATTATCAAATAAGGTAGATTACAATCATTTTTCTTTTTTCTTTGAAGCTATGAAAAGACTAAGTGGAACATCATTTTCTTCATCATTTCCCCCCTCTTCAGTTGTTCCGCCCTCTGCTCGTGATCTTGATGTATGCCTAGTCCTATACTGAGGACGAGGACACTAAAGCGAAGTGGGGTCCTCTACAATAATAAAGAAATGGGTTTAATTCAAAACATTTTTTATTATTGTTACAAGTATTTCATTAATTTAGAGAACATAACTATTGCACTCTTTACCTGATGGGGCCACATCATTTTGTCTAGCCTCAACCTCAACATGTTGAACACCCTCTAGATCATTTGGAGTTGAAATACTAAAGGTTACATTAATGCTGAACACCAATTGCAATTATATTTGTTTAAAGGAATAACAATGGTCCTCTTTACCTGTTTGGGGAACATCACGTTCCTGATGTTGTGTACCTAGATCATGCTCCACTTGGTCACCACCGACTACATGCTCTAAAATATTAACAAAAAAGGTTACATTAATTACTACTCTAATAACAAATTAATATGTTTAATTATATTAATAATTACATAAATAAATTTGAATAGAAAATGAATACCTCCGCTACTGGGATGCACATCCAGACCTTCATGTGCAGGTGGTGTTTCACGATTAGCAGGTTGCATTCCAATGTCATGCACATTGTTATCATTGCTTGCCTATTTAAAATAAATATAGTCACTTTATGTTGGAACTCAACATCAATTATATTATTGGTAAAATATTCAATTTGAAATAATTTTCATTTAGCTTATTTACCTATGTGACGGATGCACCAGAATATTGTGCTTGCCCACTCAATTCTCATAGCCGATCAACCATGGCTGTATAGCCTTGCTGGTAGGCAATTCTCTTGTCATCTTTTGTGGGCGCTCTATTGAATTTAGAGCCCTGCATTTTTGCTTGGTATCATGAATTTTGCTTGCATTGTTTGATAAAAAATAAAATCATTTGCAATTTATAAATATTTTGATGCGATATTTCATTTATAGATACTTACAATTCTTGCGACAAGTTTCATATAGCCACCAGAGCTGAGTTTGTGTTTCCCGTGCTTTTCTTGTCTTTCCTTGGTTGCCTTTGACACGTCACTCAACCTATGAAAAGTTTGAAATAAGTTAGATTATATAAATATAAAGAGTAATTAATTAGTACATAATTACATTCTTAATAGTATCCCGTACCTTGTTTTGGCGTCTGGTGGTGTATTTCCTTTTTTCCTTTCAATTCTCTCCTTGGCATCCAAAATCAGGTCCTTCCACTCCCTCTCTGGAATCATGGGGGGATGCTTGTACTTTAGGTTCTTCTCTAAATGGGTCATGTATTGGTCCCTCACATACTTTAGATATGTGCTAGCTTTTTCAAGGAGCTTGGTTTTGTCAAAGGTGTCATTTCCAAACCACTCAACCATATGGTTTGTCAATTCATGTCTTAACCTTTTTTCTTGGTCATTCCAATTTTTAAAGCAAAAATAAACCTGTTAGATTCAGAAATGAACTGAAGCTACATTTATTATAGTTCAAGAAATGGATAAAAGGAAAACTATTCTAGCAATGATATGAAATCAAAATAGTGGATTAGGGTTATTTCACATATGATGTAGCACCTTTTACGTATGGTGGCCCAAATATTTGCAATGCAATGTCACTAAGATTTTTATAAAAAATATCGTTTCCTGCAAAAAAGTTCATGGCATCATTAGTCCAAAATGAGTGATCAAAAAGTAAATTACAATTAGATTATATATAATAATAATTTTAAAGTACTTGGAACCTTCTGTATCTTTAAGGGAATCATTTCTTCGCCGCTCACCACCAATGTGGCCTGCAACGTTCCCGTACTAGCAATACAAGAAGATCTAGGAAATGATAGTATGTTATCAGCAATAGTCGCCTCTGGCGCATCCTCATGTACATCTCCTGCTACAGAAAATGAATCCACTATGAAATGCCCCCAAGAAAGAACGCTTGAAGGGAAATAAACACATAACATAAGATAGAGCAAAAGAGGGATCTACCAACAGTGGGCAGGCCAATATGATGTGCAATAGAGGATGTCTGCATGTTACGTGTTGCCGACATTGCAGTCGGCAATATAGGTGGGGCTAACCTCTGATGAGGCGTCGATGACATTTGTACAGAAACATTGACAGGACCTGAAGAATAATGCATTAAATATATAAAACATTAAATATATGAAAAGTGCGAGAATTGTAAACAAGGATGAACCTTTATTATGAACATTGACAGTATCAAGTATGATGTATTTTGGGCACTCAAAGTGATAAGCCAAGAAAATCGTCATCACCTGAACTACCCGCAACACCCTGATCATGGCCACCAGTTTCATGAGGACGCATAAATTGTTGTAAAAACAACACGTACATATTTTAGTTAATGAAATAAAAGAGAATAAAATATAAACCATTATTGAAATTTTGTTATAATTAAAACTTTCATTATTGCTTACTTGCAAGTTTTGTGTTGTCTGCATCAATACTTGCACCCTCTCTCGCATCTCATTAGTCTGACAATCTCTCTACTAATTTTTCAAAGAGACTTTTTTATCAATTCGATAGGGTTTGTAGAATTTACAAGGTCATCATCACTTAATCTTGTTGAGTCCACATCCCTATAGAGGTGCTCAGGTACTGCAGCTCCCTTTCCCTTTCCTCAAACATCCATCTGTGACAAGAATATCATTAACAATTACAAAATTAGTCTAAAACACTAAAAAAAAAGAACATAATAATGTAACATTTTTCTTCTATTTAATTTATACAATTACAATGAGGTTTACCTGATCGATAGACGTGTCACGACCTACATCCTTGTCTATGCTATGTGATGGATCCATCTCGCCCCGTGACAAAGAAAAAATATAAAAACGTTAGCAAAATTAAACCAATAGACTTAGCAAAAAAACTTCATAATAAAATGGTATATTGGAGTCATTAATTAGAGGTTGGTTAATTTAAATGGTATATAGTACGTACCACCCCATGATAGTAACTTTGTTTTTATATATACGATTCAAATTGTAATCGATTAGAAGCTCTTCCCCTGCACTTATTGACTTTATCGCACATAGAAATACATGATTTCCCTCGCACACCTCAAATATACAATTGGGTTGTTTATTAGTTGACCCAGGTCGCATACTATTTATAAAACCTGCAATATTCCCCGTTGCTTTTGGCCTTCCATCAATGTATACAGCCACTTGTTTACTTTGATCATTATCTTTTTATTGTATATAATTTGCTGACAGTGCATACCTACACATACTTTTTTTATATCGAACAATCTACATCCAATTATTGTAATTGTAACAAGGTCTGACAAAATCCATCAATTCAACAACTTTTTTGTAACAAACCTTTATGCCATCCATGGAAAATAGGCCCAAACCATGTAACGACGAAGGTGCTATGTGATATATCCTATCGTGAACACAAAAATCGGTGTTTATTGGAGGAAGTTCCTTGGGTACCCATTGTTTCTGTAGATGTTTGTACCTCAAGGGTACCTCAATGTCGCTTTTGGTCTCATCATCATAAGAACATGACCCCCTTTGAGAAAGGAAAAATTTCATGCTTTTATTGAATTTTCTTCTAATCTTTTGACCTCTAGTTTATCTCCCTATTGTAGACCTACTACATGTCTCACTTTCATTTTCTATTCCTGCATTTCCTTCACTCGAGGAAGACACATCTGACAAATGCCTATTTGGTGGTACCTCCACTCCATAAAATGAGAGAGTTAGTTGGTAATGAGAGAGATATTTTGCAAATGAGGGTAATGTTGATGAAGAAGTCAACCCTAAAGTTGATGTTGAGATTAAAATTTGAATAAGTCCAATTGGGGCCTCAAGTGTTGATAACTGTATTAGATTTGCTGCTAATGTCGAGGTTTGAAAAACTGAGGAAGTTTGTTTTCCAAATAATTTTTCTAAAATAAATTGTTTCTATAGGGTGTATTGACTAGTTATACCTGTAGATCCATGAGACTGTGCAGGATCCTCGTCAAAGGGGTCAGTTTCCTACACATGTAATTCAATTATCTTATGTTAGCTAAAAATTACATAGTACACAACATGAACAACATGAACTTTGTAGATAAAAAGAGTATTAAATAAAAAAAGATGTCATCATAATCATTGTAAATTTTTTAATTCCTTACCTTTACTTTATGTAGATTATGCAGGATCCTCAACTAAATGGTTGACAATGTCTGTAGTCAATGAAGTGTTCCCACCAAGGGTGACAACATCACACAGGGACAATACATGAAATCAACACCATCAATTGAGCATCATAAGCATTACATTTGTAAGTTGATAAACAATAAATACATACGTATCATAAGCATCACATGATGTATCATCATATATGTAATTGAGCATCATAATTAACATCACATATGTGTCATCATAAACATGTAATCCGTCACATATGTATCATAAATCACCATCCATCACATATGTAATAAACAATCCACATTCTATAAATAAACACAAAGTTCAAAAAATGTCACATGTATCATCATAAACATGTAATCCATCACATATGTATTTTAAATCAACATCCATCACATAGCTAATAAACAATCCAAATTCCATAAATAAACACAAAGTTTAAAAAATGTCACATAAATAGTCACTCTCCCTAGCTCCATCTCCTCGGGGTGGCATAGCTCTACTATAAGGACCTACTAGAGGTCATGGAACATGAATTAAAAACATTAAAAGGTGCATCATGAATTAATTATGTAACCATACAAGTCAAAAAAATTTCTATCAAGAAATCAATATTAAATAGATAATATACTAATCGCATACCTCATACATTTCATTCATGATGATGATGATGATGATCATCATCATCGTGATCATCATCATGATCCATCATGATCATCATGATCATGATCACCACCACCACCACCACCACCACCACCATTGTCTTCATCTTCGTCATCATCATCATCACCATCACCATCACCATCACCATCACCATCACCATCACCATCACCATCACCATCACCATCACCATCACCATCACCATCACCATCACCATCATCAGCTTCTTCTTCTTCATCATCATCGATTAACTGTCGATCGTGATCATCATCTACTTCATCTTCTACTTCTTCGGTATCTTCTTCTTCCATCACATTATACTTTATCGACCTTCCTCTTGGATCATGTCTAACAAAAAATGACCAACCCGATTTATGTGGAACCTAATACCTTCTCACATTGGCTTGGAAGAAAATAGGGCTCATCCCCAACTGGTTCAAATGACCTTGTATTAACCATTGTAAAACCATTATCATGTTCAATAACAGTTCTATCAAGATCATTTTTATTCAATCGTAGCTTGTACCATTTGACGACGAACAAAACTAATTTGATGAAATTAAAGTCGCACTCAAGTATATCATCCAAAATGCCATAGTATCGATTTTGAGACTCTTGAGGATGTATGTCATTTCTTGATGAAATATTTGTCACCTCAAAGATTGCAGTTATCCCAGAATCACAAGTTTTCTTCGTGTCATCCAACTTTTTGATGCAAAATTTATGACCATTGCAACACATAGCATTGTGGTGTTTGACCTGCGATATGTCAAACATGTAAAAATTATTGCATCCTGAGTTGATAAACATATGGGTGATTAATAAATTTATACGTACCTGTTTATCTCTTAAACCATATGATAAATCAATTTCCCTTTGCGTAACATTGGAATCTCCATTAAGATGAGCTTCTTTAACCAATGAAGCCACACCTTCCCATGTTAATGTGCGAACAAAATGTTGACAACTTTCAATCCATACCGTCATCCAATCAAGATTATTTGCAATATAAAAATGTAGTGCATCCCACTCTCGACCAACTGTACAAAAAATAAATAGACGTCTTACAACCGATTTGTTTTAAAGATTAAGAATTAATTAAGTACAATAAAATCTTATAATTACCTCTCACTTTCCTCAATCTACCTTTCCCCGGCAAGTACTCCCCTTCGAATTTGTTAATGGGGTTGGGATCCCAAATCCGATCCACGTGGATCTTTGTTGCAAACTTAGGAAGGTATTAAAAAATGTACACGATAGTCTAGTATACCATATATCCCTCCACCATAGAACCCTCAGGATGTGCATTTTGTCGAATGAAAGCCTTCAAAAATTTTAAGTGCCTCTCAACCATCCACATTGACCTAGAGTGTACAAGTCCACACAATTCAATCTCCTCAACTTGGTGTATGAGGTAGTGTTCTTGTGCATTGAAAAAAACTGAAGGTAGACACTTTTGTACTTCACACATTCAATGAGGAATTTTTCTCTTCCAATATTTTATATCTTTTTTATGGATTTCTTTACACGACAACCACCTACAAAATATTCAAGACACAAAAAATATATTACATAACAAGTAAAACAAATCGCAAATATAATATCTATACAATGAACTGAACAAATATCACTACTTACCTCATGTATTTTCCAAGATCATATATGACTTGCTTGACATTATTGTCGAAGTCGTCTGGGAGAGATAGAGGTAGAACGTACTGCAACAATTATAAAATTATCTTTTCATTTTTTTCTAACATAATACAATTAAAAGTACATGTGCAGTATACAAATATATAGTAAAAACACAAGAACATGAATTACCTTAATGACGGTATGCCAATCATGCATTTTCATCCTTGGCCCAGATTCGCTTTTCTTTGATATGAGATTGTTTATGTTTGCAACAAATCTTGTGGGAAATCGAATTTTTCATATGACTTCTTTTATAGAATTGCTTTGTTGATCCGTTAATAACCAAGGAAGCTCACTTATATTAATCTGGTCTCCATGGCTATTTGATTGAATGATATTTTTCATTGCATGATTGGAATCTTGAATGTCACTACAAATTTTGACAATTTTTTCTTTGTCACACCTTCCATCCAATATTTTCCATAATGTCTCTGTTATATTCTTTCCAATATGCATAGTATCAAACAAGTGCACAATTTGTAACTGCTCGTAGTAGGGCAACCTACTAAATTGTCGGGGATAATTTTTTAGTCCCTTAGGAAGGTAGTCATTTATGCCTTGACGACCTTCACGATCATCAATCACATCATCAGTAAACAAAACACAATAGACAAGATGTTTTATGACATAAACCATTAGATGGAATGGCATTACCTTGACGATTAATTCTATTATATTCCAACTTCCACAAGTGAGGTGTCATTCTTCGTGGCTTTGATGTATTCTCTTCTTTCCCATTGAAAAGATGTTTTTTAGTATTTCGATACTTATGATTTTTATGGAGAAAGTGCCTATACTCATCAAACACCTGCTTTCCTAAACTTTTTGAATGACGAGATTTCATCTTTGGACCACAAACTGGACATGCAAAATTTCCCTTTGTTTGAAGACCTACAAGATAATGTATAATTGGATTAATTATGTTCATTTTTTTAATTATAATTATCACGCGCAACTTGAACACTATAACATGCCACAAAAATGTGTTAGCCTCGGGGCATCATGTATTGTCCATACAAGCATCGTATGGAATTGAAATTGTCTTTGTTCTATTGGTCTAGAGATGTCATACATAGTGACATCACTCCATAACTCTAGCAACTTGTCGATAAGAGGCTTGATATATACATTCATATATTTAACTTGGTACTTACCTAATCAAATGAACAAAAACATTACATCATTATTATGACCATTTTACTGCAATATTTATAATTAAATGTAGACGACTATATTTAAATAATAAAATACCTGGAACAATCATTGCCAACATTATGTGCTCCCTCTTTATTGACATCCATGGAGGAATGTTATTGTTGATAACAAAAACAGGCCACACTGAGTAAATAGATCTCAGCTCTCCAAATTGATTGACACCGTCCGTTGCCAATGAAAGCTTGAGATTACGAGGTTCTTCTTTAAAGTGTGGCCATTTTTCCTCTATGTCCATAAATGCTGAACCATCCACAGGCATTTGAATAATGTCATCTCAATTTCTATTGCGTGCATGGTAATCTATAAATTGTGCCAAGCTAGTGCACTTGAATAATCATTGCATACGTGGAATAATGGGAATATAGAGAAGAACCTTGCGAGGAACCTTTTTTGTTATTTGATATGTTCGATATCTACTGATATGACATGCAAGGCATTCAGTTCGAAATTAATATTGTTTGTGATATATAATATGATCATTGGGACAAGCATCTATTTCTTGATACTCCATTCCAATATCTTTCATAATGGCAGATAATTCTCGGTATGAGCGAGGTAGAATATTTGATGGTGGTAACAAAAAATCACCTATCAATCTACAACAAAAAAATATAATTTGTTAATATAAAGAATATTAATGGTACAACATGATTCACCATTTATTAACTATAATGACAAATATGACATACCTTAACATACGTGAGATTGTTATGTTGGATAAACCATTCATAACCTTAAAGTTCACCAACAATAATACAACCGAGAGAAGGGTTGTCTGGGAGCCTTTGTAAAGGGCCTCAGATGCCTTCTCAAGTAGAGGGACATCATGAACAATATCAAGGTCATCTTCATCATCATTATCAGCCTTGCCAGTACTAAATGTGCCATGGATCAATGTATTTGTACCATCATCTTCAATTGTGTTTTGTGGCTCATGATCGTCATCTTCCATGGGATCATTATCTTCAACTTCGATATTCACACCTCCATGTTCCTCCACTTTGAATACCATATTCTCCAGGTTGTGTTGATCCATATCATGTGCTCCGGGGTTCTCGACCTATATAAAATTCATAAACATAAATAAACCATGATCATGATCTCATCATTGAGTGATTTCTTATGTATATAAATTGTTAAAATGATATAATGAAAAACTTACCAATGGATGATAATTATGTCCACCTTCAATGTGACCATGCAACCTACAATGTTTCTTAGATGTTTTGATTAGAAGTCTTCTAGTCTTTAACCCCTTACAAATTTTGCAAGGACAATAACATTTTCCATCACCTTTTCTTTTCAAGTTAGACCACAATCTAGAAATTGTCTCCTTATTTTGTTGTTCGTTGATATTGTCTGACATGGCCTTTCTTCACAGGAAAAAAAATCAGGCTATAGAACTAGTTATATAGAAGTTGAAATGTTAGTTATGAAATCATGTTTTAGTATAATATACCAAATTAAATTACTTGAACATAAAAATTATGCAAATTGAACCAAAACCATTTCTCTTCTTTTTCATCTCAAAACACATCTAATGGCTTTGTGGTGATTTAGAGTAGGTGATATGCCCATTCAGAGTCATAGACCCAAGTTAGTCTAAAAGAAAAGTAACTATCCATTCCCATGCTCATGCATACTTAGATGACTAATTCTGCCCTTGTGTATCCTAAACATTGGAGAGACTTTATTTGACTTGCCTAATCAATGTGGTTGCTGTCCTAATATGAAATACTAAGTTCTACCCTTGCCTCTGCATCAAAATTCTCACATCATGTTTCTTCACCAAAACACACTTTTTTGCTTTCTAGGTTAGTTGTCTTAGCTTAGTTGGTTGTTGTCAAGTCTTTGCTGTTAACCTTTTGTTCGTAGTTACTCAGGAGTTGGCCAAGTCTTTCTCTTTGAAATGAAGTGAGGTTTAACATTCCCTTTGCCCAACCAAGGCATAATCCCTTCCACTTCTGTCAATCTTGTCACTGGGTGCCTAAACCCAATTACTCCCATTTCCACCTCCCCTAACACTATTCACTTCAATTTACCATACCTTCTAACTCACCTACCTTCCTATCCTCTATCCTTTAACCACCTTTCATACCCCATGCCTTAACCTCCTTCAAATCTTAGCTTAAACCCACCCTTCCATCTTACACCCTCACCTCCCTCCACTAACTTACTTTCCACCTTACCCCTACCCCTATTCTATACTAGCATCTACCTTCCCCTCATACCTTATATCTCACACTCCCCTCCACAATACCTACCCCTTTACCCCTTTATTCCCCTAAAATCACCTATTCTAACCCACATCCCATAAGTCTTACTTCCTTTATTTCCCTAAGCTTACGTTTACCACACACCTATTAACCTACACTTTCCACCTTATTACCTACCCCCATCCTATCCTACCTATATCCTATCCCTATCCTAAACTACCACCCTACCCCCTTACCCTTTTTCCTTGCCCCTTATAACTCCCATTATAACCTACATATAAAAGAATGGGATAAAAGAATGTGCCTATTCTGTAACACTGGAGTAGTAGAGACAGAGCGACATTTTGTCATGAAATTCTTGACATATAGTGACATTTGTGCCATTTACGAAGATATTTTTGAAAATAAATAATTTAAACACACTTTTTGAGGAAACAAAACTAAAAAAAATGATAAGTTTGCTAATTAAAATTTACTGAAGAAGAGCAGATCTTGAGAAGAGGTTACATGTTGTTTGAAGTCATAATGCCCTGATTTTATAGGGTGTGTGTTGTCTGTGGGTCCCATGGGCTGCTTTGGCCTTGTGGACATTATTAAAATCCATCATCATCATCATTTCACTTGGCATTCAGGGTATCTTTGTGTTCATGTCAACTTTTCTTCCTGTTTGGGCTCCTTCATTGTGAAAATGAGTTTAACTACTAAAAACAAGTTGCGTGTAAACCCTTATACGCCTACTGCACCACCAAAGAAGCCACAAAATGGAAATAATCTGAACCACGTGAAGAATCATGCATATGAAGGGCAGTCCCAAAGATTCAATGAGCAGTCAAAGAACGAGTTAAGAAGAGTTTTCAACCAAGATAAGAGATTGAGGTAGGATATCAACCCAAATCCAACACCTTACATTGCAAAGGAAAAAGTATTTTCATTCAATTTAGATTGTTTATTGATAAATATTTAATCTTTATCAATTACTTAGCAGAGATTGTAATTTTTGAATATTACATATGGAGGGCCAAAATAAGATGTTTGTAGAGATATAATGACAACCCCCAAGGGTTAATAATCATAGAAACCACATAGATGTTAGCCATTAGGTAGAAGACAATGAGTAGAACAATGGGAAGATGATCAAAAATAGATGGAGCAACAAATGTTACAATCCAAATAGAAGTTTTATAGCAGCCAAACATAGAGATTAAAAGCTCATGCCTAATGGATAGGTCTGAAGTGCTACAAACAACAAGGGTGGAAACAAAAGTTTAAGAGATGAAGAAAACACATGCTTAGAGGGATTTCATTGACACCACGAAGTAGAGATTTGTTCTTGGCCTTGAATTCCTATGAATACATGAAAACCATTGCCAATTATAAAAGATATAGGTTTTTATAAAGAACCAATAATGGAGACTTAGGAACATAAGAATATAAACATGAATCTCAGAGTAGTCACAACATCAAAATACAGTCCAATGATAGATTTTGAGATCTATTTTTGGCAAAGAAATTATCAAAGGGTGACATTTGAGATTTAGGAGAAAGTGGAGCCAATCAAAAGAAGTTTAATATAAATGAAAAAAAAAGATCAATAATACAAATCATAGCAAGTATGTCCAAGGATAACAAAGAAATTCACCACAAGCATATGGGAACAATGCCAAGTTGGTAGTTATGTAGTCCAAGACAGTTCAAGGACAAAGGCATTGGAACTTGTAGAAGTTTTTTTTATCATCCAAATGGTATGAGGCAACAAGGTTTTATGACAAAAATATAACTATGTGAACAAAGAATCATGTAAAGACATAAAGAGGTAAGGTGGTATCCTTACGATCAAAGTATGACAATTACCAATATTATGAAGAGAACTCGCATGAATAGATCTAGTCACCTATGAAAACATTTTAGTCATCTTGTGATAGTCAAAGAGGGAAATAGTAATAAGTCTTCATGATGGAAGTCCATTAAAGGTGGTAGTCAACATAGTGAAAAAGCCTAATCATGTTTAGAGCAATAGGCAACCCTAAGAACAAGAAAAAATAGTCATGTGATAATGCATAGGACAACCTTAATGCCCAAGTTTAGAGAGCATATAAGATGAATAATGATAGTATATTTGATAAAATGTCATTTTTGCATGAAGATGGCGATCTATGGCTATTGTGAACAATGGAGGATGTAGTCAAATTCAGAGGATAGTCAATTATATAAAATAGTGAGCATCATCTTCAAGATCTTTATGAAAAAGAAGAAAATTGATAAGGTCTGCTACAAGTCTAGATTAGTCAAGATTGGGAAAGATTTTGGTTGATCCTCTGTTCATGCCTTCTAGTCCATTAGTGAGATTGGGAAAGAGTTTGGTATTGAGTTTAGTGTTGGTGGAAGGTTTAAGGAGGTACACTATCATCATAATTAATGTTAGAGAGTGTTGTGAAGAAGAATGGCCATGAAAGGAGTGACTGTCCTAAGTGCTTGAGACTGTCACAAAAAGTGAGTGTTGCAGCAGTGAATCTTCCTTTTACCTTTGGGTGGTTGGGAGGGTAAAGACCCATGGTAGTATACGTTGAGTGTTTGGGAGGGTAAAGACCCACATATCAACTATCTACTTTGACATCCTAGGATGGTGTCCACCTACTCTAAGAATTTGTAGGCACTCTCTGTTTGATACTAACATATACATAACATGTGCTCCTCATATAACCCTATGTTGGCTAGGCCCCACTATAATTAGAAGATCCAAACTACTGTCCTAAACCTTGCATTGACTGTCACAATTTGACAATGAGTTGAGTTAGTCCATTAGCGAGATTGGGAAAGAGTTTGGTATTGAGTTTGGTGTTGGTGGAAGGTTTAAGGAGGTACACTATCATCATAATTAATGTTAGAGAGTGTTGTGAAGAAGAATGGCCATGAAATGAGTGACTGTCCTAAGTGCTTGAGACTGTCACAAAAAGTGAGTGTTGCTGCAATGAATCTTCCTTTGACCTTTGGGTGGTTGGGAGGGTAAAGACCTATGGTGGTATATGTTGAGTGGTTGGGAGGGTAAAGACCCACATAACAACTATCTACTTTGACATCCTAGGATGGTGTCCACCTACTCTAAAACCTTGTGGGAACTCTTTGTATGATACTAACATATACATAACATGTGCCTCTCATATAACCCTATGTTGGCTAGGCCCCACAATAATTAGAAGATCCTAACTACTAAAAACACTAGATTCTCCTCGAAAAGGTTGTTGAGTCATAGAAGGCCTAGCTTGATAGCCCTATAGTCTCTCATACCTAAAATATCCTTGTATCGATGATGGACACATGTGACTAGCTTATGGCCCCTACTATGTTCTTGAGCATTGTCCCTAATATTGATACTATTGGGTTTTTCTTTGAAATCCTATAGTAAGTCTAAATTCTCCTTTGAAGGATGGGGAGGCCTATGGACACTTTAGTCCCTTGATCAAGGTTACAAACTTCTCTCATGCCTCTTGTGTCCTCCCATGTACCTCATTTTCCATAAGAGACTTTTTCATAGCAACCCTAAATTCATTTGGATTGGCCATGTGTAGGAAAACTAAAATTTTGGGCTTTCCACCCCTAATGAAATAATTGACAAGTAACTTGTCTTGAATGTATTCTACAAACTACAAGAGCTCCAAAAACTAATTCTCATGTTGAGCCTCTACGAAACCTCATTATGTAAATTGTGAAACTCATCTATGCATCTCTGTCAAAAATATTTTGAAATAGAACACACTTTGAAGCACTCCAAAATGGTATCCCATGAGAGGGTTTCCAATGGGATTTGGTGCATTTTGTCCTCCTAGTACCACAAGGTGGAAATAAGTCCTCTAAAAAATTGCATTGCAAATTATGCCTTTAGGTTGCTCGCGTATAGATGCAAACCAAAGCATAAGTCCAAGCTAAGTAACCAAGACTTAGGCTCAACCCCATTTGTGGACCTTAAAAATGTAGAGGATTGGAGATGAAGCGACTCTCGACATGATCCTTTGGCTCATGATATGTGGATCTTAAAAATGATGACCATTGAAATAACTCGGTGCCAGCTAAAAGGAAATGAAGGCTGGCAAGGATCTAAAAGGAGAATCGTATTCAAGCACAACTGCTGAAAATTCCATATTTTTTTAAAAATAATAAACATATCAAAAGCTAAGTCAGCTATCATAAGGGTACACCACTCAAGGAGAAGGGATAAAATATTTTGTTTGTTAAAGCAAGTCGGCTATCATAAGGGTACACCACTCAAGGAGAAAGGAAGACAAGAAAGAGGTTATGCCTATAAAGAGGATAATTGATCATTTCATTTGATCAACCATCCAATTCAATCTTATTTATCTCTTTTTCTACCAGACAATGAATATGAGCTAGGAAAAAAAATTATGAGCATTAAAATTCATTATAAGAAGGATACAACTTGATCATCAACCAAGACAAATGCAACCTGCTATGTAAAATTCAAACAATTTCATCACTACATCAAGCAAATTCGATACATTGTCACAAACATAACGATTTTTGAGAATCAGAATATTGATTAGTGAACAACAGATTTTGGGCATTAGATTTGTAAGCAATTCATTAAAATTTTATTATTCACTCTAAAAGTGGATTGCCAACTTAATAGAAGATTTACAGTTGAGAAAACATCCTGCGAATGAATTGGTAGATTACCCTACCTTTTTTCTGCAACCGGATCTTGGTGGCACCCCTCACCCCCAACTATGGAGGCCCTATCTACCTATCCTGGGTGACCTCAATCCAGAACATTCTGTTTCCCTCCTTGTAATGCCCAATGTCTTTGTGGATGCTAGAGGTCGACAAGATGAAGTCTAGGCGGGATTAATGATTTATCAAATGACTTGCTCTTTTTTTTTTAAAGTAATGCTTGTGGTCGTTGGAATTTTGACGAACGCGGGAACTTTTTCTCAAAAAACACAAATTTCATTGCCAATTCCTTCTCCATCGAAACCAAATGTGGAATTATCATCTAAATTTCGATGAATTCGGGCATTTAAAAAAAAAAATCAAATTTGGTCACAATATACCTTTTCCGTCAGAAACCTCCATCGGAATTTTAGGCCAAATGTATTAGTGATAGGTTAGGAGTGAACCTTTAATTAATTAATTATAATTAATTAAAGGGGATAAAACAACATTAATCAAATAATACAATATTATTTAATTAATTTAAAAGGGGAAGAGGTTTGATGAAAGATTAGGGTAGAAGAATAAGTAAAAAGGGGTTTAATTAATTAAACTTGAAAGGACAAAAAAAGTCAAGTTGATGCCCGAAGACCTAAAAGGGGTCAAATTTAGTCCAATTGAGTCAAAATAGGAAGAATTGGGAGGAATGGAAAAGGTTAGAAAGGAAAAGAGGCGACTTGAGTGAAAAACTGCAAATTAGGGCAAACTGGGAAAATCAGGCAATACTGAGTAAATCGAGTCAAAGGGGGTCACCAGATGGAAAAGGGACAAATGTAATACCATGGGACTAGAAAAGAGGTCAAAATACAACTTTCACATATGACTAGACAGGAAAGGGGGTCTAACAAGATAAAAAATGGAAGGCATGAAGCAACAAAACTCTAAAAAACATGCCTAAAAACCCTAAAAGCGAGATGGAGAAAATGGTCAAAATGGACACTATCAGAGTGGAAGGGGAAAAATACAATGCAATGGGGCTAAAGTAGGGTCAAAATGCAATTTTTTCACCAAGAGTGGGAAGAGAGGGGAAGAATCTAAATAGGTGTGAAAAAGCTTGAATGAGAGGGTCGAATTAGGAGCAAAAACCCCTAATCAGAGCGCAATTAGGAAAAATGTCATTGCAGGAGCAACAATGGAAAGGTCTGATGCAAGAGGGGTGATTTTAAGGGCATAATGCAATCCTAAATCTGAAATGGGAAGGTGAGGGAACAATCTAATTGAGGAACAAACAAGACAAAATCAGGTGAAAAGGTTAAAAATGGAGAATGAAGGTGATGTAGATTTTAAGTGTCTACTCTTATAACATAAAACTTTACCTTCATTGGTGAAATTATTATTGTGTCACGTCTTACATGCATACAATAGAATTATTTTATTTTGAAAATTACTTGGTAGTTGCATATATTATTTTATCCATAGCAATTATGTAAAATCACTTCACTTTCTACGCTTTATTAAAAAAACATTTCACTTATATTATCCTCCCCATTGTTTCAAATTTCCTCTTCAAAATTTAAATCCATATATTTATCTATGTTCGTAGTGTAGTGGCTTAAGTAAAAACATTTCACCTATAATTTATTGGCAATTTGGAGGAATTGATAATGTGTTGCATTGATGTTTGTTATTGATGTGAACACTAGCTTGTTTGGTTGTTTATAGGGTTCTGGTAGAGTGGTTGGATTGTGATGTTGATCTGGAGATCATCTCTGATATTGTCTGGTATGTTTAATTTGGTGGAATTGGTTTGGTTTATTCATTCATGTGCGTGTCACACTCAGTTGGCTTGAGATTTGGTGATCTGGAAGCTATCATATGTTCTAGTAAGCCTTTTAGTTACCGGTAAGGGTTTTATCGACAGAGCTTTGTTGAAAACATTTTGATGGATTTGATAAGTGGTGTTGCGGCTTCTAGAAGGTTCTTAGGATGCTGATGGTTATCATGTTCGTGTTCCAGTTGATCAGTGGTGTTGCATTTTGCTTATGGTGACCTATTTTAGGTCCGGTGCTATTACGTGTTATTCTCCTAGGTTATGGACCGATTTATCTAACGTGTTGGTGGATGCTCTCGATGTGTTTCCAGTTGTATTTATTGCTTGGTTAATGCTGTTTCGGTCTCTGGCTGACTTAGGTTATCATTGGTTTGTGGGTTTATTTAATGGATTTATTGTATTATCCTTTAGGTGGCCGACCTAGTTGTTTAGATCCCAGGTTTGTATAAATATGATGTAATATCTCTTTGTAGATCATGGGTTATGGTATTATCTATGTGCGAATAAAGTTGTAATCATATGTAGAGGTTTTGGTTGATCATAGGTGATCGAATTGGGTTTGAGTAAGAGGTTTAAGACCTCTGGTATTGAGCTTAGTTGGAATTGTACTCAGACATAGGAGATGCTATTCTTGCAGTTTACTCTTCTTTCCGGATTGTAGTTTGAAGATTTCTTGTAGTCAGTGAGGCTCCTTAGTGACGAGAAGTGCGGTCTAGGCAGTGTGCCTTCCTGCATGTGCATGTCCCTTTATTGTAATCACATATTTACTGTAGAAGTATCATCTGATTGTGGGTAAGGTTTCCCACCATGGTTTTTCCCTTTACTGGATTTGCATGTACAAATCTTGGTGTTGTGTGTTGTGGATGCATGGTATTTGGTTTATGATTTATATTTGTACTTAATTGATATATTTTCTATTCTGGTAAAAGGTTTTGTGTGCTTTAAGTTTCATAATCTGTTGACAACTGATTCACCCCCCCTCTTAGTTGTCCACCAATTATCCTAACAATTGGTATCAGAGCCCGGTCCTCTCTACAGAAGCTTAATCGCTTGAGGAAGATCCTATGGTGAGTAATCATTCAAATTTAATTTCTTACCAGAAGGACAACCCTAGGCTTGAAGGAACAAATTACAAAGTATGGAAGATTCAGATGGAGACTCATCTAAGATGTCTTAACAAAGAGATTTGGGAGATAACTGAGAAAGGGTATACTCCTTTTGATCCAACATCTGGAAATCCTCCTCCGATAGATTTGGATAAGAACATTGAAAATGACTGCAGAGCTAGAGAAGCCCTTTTGAGCGCCCTTTCAGATCAACAGGTAATGGGATTAACAGACAAATCATCTGCAAAAGCTATATGGGATAAGTTGGAGACTCTGAATGAAGGTGAACCTACTATTAAAATTGCTAAACTTGATGGTTACCGGGTGAAGTACGAGAACCTGAGAATGGAGGAAGATGGAAGAATTGCTACTTTAATGGAAAGAGTCAATGAAATTGTCTTGGGAATTCAATGTTGTGGTGGATCTCTGAGTGAAGATGAGATTGTTTTTAAAGTATTGAGAGCTTTTCCACTAGCTTACAAAATGAAGGCTACTACAATCAATGAGCTGAGAATAATATCTAACTCTTCTGTCAATAAGGATATTTTGGTTTGAAAGTTATTTGCTTTTGAGCTTGAAGAATTCAGTCCTCAAGGAGCTGCAAAGACTGAATCTTCTTTCAATAAATCTACATCCTCAACCGACAAGAAGGATTGGAAAACATTAAATGCAAAGGAAATAGAGGTTATGAAGAAAGAAGATGAAGAGATTGAGATCTTGAAGCCCTATTTGCTAGAAGGGTACCTAAAGGTTTGACAGGAAGTAAGTATGAAGGAAAATATCCTTTCAAATGTTTCACATGTAATAAGATAGGTCATTTTGCATCTAGATGTTTTGAGAGGAATTCAAGATTTGAAGAAAAATATTGAAGACCTTTTGAGCCTAACCATGAATATCAAAACAAGCATAAGTAAAGGAGGAGCAAAGATAAATCATGCTACTATGCTGATTAGGAAGGTGTAACTGATGATTTTGATGATGAACTGACAAAAGATTTAGCTAGTAGATCTGACAATGGAAAGGAATGGGTATTCTTTGCTATCAAGAAAGATGCTCTGGAACCTGTCATTCAAAATGAAGAGAAGGCCCTTGCTGCTAAAGTTGAAGACAAGGATGAATGGGTGATAGATAGTGGATGTTCACATCATATGACTAGAGATAAAATGAAGTTTCTATCTTTGGAAGAATTTTATGGAGGTCTGATCAGATTTGGAGATGACAAAGCTTGCATGATCAGAGTAAGAGGAACTATATCATTGGATGGTAAGCATAACACTGATAATGTTTATTATGTAGAAGGATTAAGGCATGGTCTTTTAAGTGTAGGACAATTGGTGGATAAGGGATTTCAATTAGAGTTCATGGATGGAAAATGTAAAATCATCAACAGATCTGGATTGGAGATTGCAACCGGTACTCAGACTAGAGGTAACATCTTTCATTTGAACTCCGGTGAGAAGACATGTTTGATTGCACATATTTATGAGAGTTGGCTATGTCATAAGAGGTTGTGTCATGTGAATTTTGATTCAATTGTAAAGACCAGTTCAACTAAGGCAGTTAGAGATATACCTAAGATCGTGAAGCCTTATATTCTAGTATGTAAGGAATGTCAAATGGGTAAGAAAGTCAAAAATTATTTTAGAAGTATAGAAGACAAATTTAATGATATTCTTGATCTTATTCTTACTGATTTATGTGGTCCTGGTAGAATAAGAAGATTTCAGGATAATAGATATTTCATGCTAATCATTGATGACTATTCTAGAATGATGTGGGTTACTTTTCTAAGGGAGAAATCTGAAGCCTTTGAAAAGTTCAAGATCTTCAAAGCTATGGTTGAGATAGAGACATGGTTAAAGATCAAATTCTTAAGATCTGATTAGGGTGGTGAATTCACATCTGATGAATTTAACAGTTATTGTGAGAAACATGGCATAAGGAGACAGTTGTCTGCACCTCAGACACCTCAGTAGAATGGTGTTGTGGAAAGAAAGAACAAAACAATCCTCGGTGCAGCTAGATCTATGGTGATGGAAGCTAATTTGCCTCATATCTATTGGAGAGAAGCTGTGAGCACAACGATATACACATTTAACAGAGTTCATATCAAAGGAGACACCGATAAGACACCTTATGAGTTATGGTTTGGTCATACACCTACAGTTAGGTACTTCATAATCTTTGGTAGTAAATGTTCTATCAAAAGAGATGATTCCATTGGAAAGTTTGATCCTAGATGTGATGAAGGGATATTTATTGGTTATTCAAATGAAAGAAAATCATATAGATGTTATAATAAAAGATTGCAGATAATTATGGAGAGTGCTAATGTAAAGGTGGATGAGCAGTACAGAGGTCAAATCAAAACTTATGAGAAAGAACTGAAAGTGGAAATGATCATAACTGATCCGGTAATGCTTGCACTAGAACAAAATGTTGAACCAGTTACCCCAACAATATCAAAAAATTCAATAGTAAGTGAAGATCAGAGTAGAGAAATAGAAAGTCAGAAGACTCCTAGGTATGTAAGGTTGAATCATTCAAAAGATTAAATCATTAGAGATAAGAGAAAATGAGTGATGACAAGGAGAAGGTTGGCAACTGAAGAGGTATGCTTAATTTCTCAAATTGAACCAGCATCATTAGTTGAGGCATGTAAGGATGAATGTTGGATGAAAGCTATGGAAGAGGAATTGGATCAGATAGAAAAGAACAACACATGGACTTTAGTTCCTCGACCTAAAAATAAGAATGTTATTGGAACTAAATGGGTTTTTAGGAATAAATTAAATGAAGATGGACAATTTGTAAGGAACAAGGCTAGATTGGTCTGCAAAGGATACTCTCAGAAGGAAGGAATTTATTATGATGAAACTTTTGCTCTGGTAGCAAGGATTGAAGCTGTGAGATTATTTCTTGCTTATGCTGCCCATAAGAAATACAAGGTTTATCAGATGGATGTTAAGTGTGCATTTCTAAATGGAGATCTTGAAGAAGAAGTCTACATTGAGCAACCTGATGGATTTTCTCTTTCAGAGGACAATAACATGGTTTGCAGATTGAGGAAAGCTTTATATGGATTGAAGCAAGCCCTTAGAGTTTTGCATGCCAGATTGGAAAAATATCTTTTGAAGCTTGGTTTCACTAAAGGTAATGCTGACAGTAACTTGTATTATAAGATCACTAATGATGGCATATTGATTGTTGAGGTATTTGTTGATGGTATCATTTTTGGAGGTGAAGAAAAGTTATGTATGGAACTCTCTGATAATATGAAGAATGAATTTGAGATGTCTATGATTGAAGAAATGGGATTTTTCTTAGGTTTGTAGGTTACTCAGATTGATAAAGATATTTTCATCTGTCAAACTAAGTATGCTAGAGAGTTGTTGAAGAAATTTGGTATGGAAAATTCTAAACCGGATGGTACTCCTATGGTTACAAGTGAGAAATTGACAAAGAAAGATGTATCAACTCCGGTAAATCCTACAAGGTATAAATCTATGATTGGAGGTCTGCTATATTTGACTCAGACTAGATCAGATATAATGAATGTAGTTTGTATTGTATCAAGATATCAGAGTGATCCAAGAGAGAATCACGAGAGTGCAGTAAAAAGGATTTTTCAGATATTTACAAGGAACAACTGAATATGGTTTGTGGTATCCTAAAGATGATGACTTTACACTATGTGCATATACAGATGTAGATTGGGTTGGAGATATAGATGACCAATAAAGCACATCCTATGGAGCTTTCTTTCTTGGAAAGAAACTTTTTTCATGGATCAGTAAGAAACAGTCATGTACTTCTTTATCTACTGTTGAAGTTGAGTATGTTACTGCTGCTACTAGTTGCACCCAAGTTCTATGGATGAAGCAAATGTTGAAAGATATAAGGGTAGATTGTGGTGAACTAGTAGTTATTCACTGTGATAACTCTGCTGCTATTGACATATCAAAGAATCCGGTATTTCATTCAAAGACAAAGCACATATCAATCAAGTATAACTTTTTGAAGGAAAAGGTAGAAACAAATGAAGTCAGATTGGTTTATGTGAACACTAAAGAGAAAATTGCAGATATCTTCACTAAACCTTTTCCCAAGGAATCATTTGTGTACTTTAGAGATAGATTGGGTGTCTCTGCCCCTCCAGTAGAGACTTAAGTGATGATTATTGGCATTAGTCCAGTATGCATTATCAGAATTATCATTCATTCCAGATTGATGAGTTGGTGCTACTACTTTGGGGGAGTAGTCAGTTGTGTGGTTTAGAGGATCTATGGTTTTTCTTTGATGTTTATGTCAAATTTCTGGCATTGATGTCATAGGGGGAGAGTTATACATGTGAAAAATAGAGCTTAATAGAGATATTAGTCATAGGGGGAGCTTGGTCTAAGGATGGTTAATTGGTTCAGAACTTCATTGATATATCATTTGTTGGGTGTCTTCCACTGGGGGAGACTTGTTTGGCATTTCATGGCATTTGGATATTTTTCACATCTAGTGTTGCCATCAATGCCAAAGGGAGAGATTGTTGGAAATTAAAAGGAATTTATTATGTGTTGCATTGTTGTCAACACTAGCTTGTTTGGTTGTCTATCGTGCTTTGATAGAGTGGTTGGATTGTGATGTTGATCTAGAGACCATCTCTGGTATTCTTTGGTACATGTAGTTTGGTGGAATTGGTTTGGTTCAGTTCATGTGCATGTCACACTCAGTTGGTTCAGGATTTGGTGATCCAGAAGCTATCATATGTTCTAGTAAGGCTTTTGGTTACTGGTAAGGGTTTTACCGACAGCTTTGTTGAAGATCTTTTGATGGATTCGATAAGTGGTGTTGGTGCGGCTTCTAGAAGGTTCTCAGGATGCTGATGGTTATCATGTTCATGTTCCAGTTGGTTGGTGGTGTTGAATTTGGCTTATGGTGACCTATTTTAGGTCAGTTGCTATTCTGTGTTATTCTCCTAGGTTATGGACCAGTTTATCTAACGTGTTGGTGGATGCTCCTGATGCATTACCAGTTGGATTTATTGTTTGGTTAATGTTGTTTTGGTCTTTGGCCAACTTGGGTTATCATTGGTTTGTGGGTTTATGTAATGGATTTATTGTATTATCTTATAGGTGGCCGACCTAATTGTTTAGGTCCCGGGTTTGTATAAATATGATGTAAGATCTCTTTGTAGATCATGCGTTATGGGATTATCTGTGTTCGAATAAATTTGTAATCATATACAAAGGTTTTGGTCGATCAAAGATGATCGAATTGGGTTTGAGTAAGAGATTTAAGACCTCTGGTATTGAGCTTAACTGGAACTATACTCAGGCATAGGAGATGTTATTCTTGAAGTTCACTCTTGTTTCAAGATTGTAGTCTGAAGATTTCTTGTAGTCAGTGAGGCTCCTTAGTGATGAGAAGTGCGCTCTAAGCAGTGTGCCTTCCTGCATGTGCAGGCCCCTTTATTGTAATTAGATACTTACTGTAGAAGTATCATCTGACTGTGGGTAGGGTTTCCCATCGTGGTTTATCCCTTTACCGGATTTTTCAAGTAAAAATCTTGGTGTTATGTGTTGTGTATGCATGGTATTTGGTTTATGATTTATGTTTGTGCTTAATTGATATATCTGCTATTTCGGTAAAAGGTTTTGTGTGCTTAAAGTTTCATAATCTGTTGACAACTGATTCAAACCCCCCCCTTCTCAGTTGTCCATTGGTTATCCTAACATAATTGAGTCTTCACCCTTTTCCACATATTTTAACTCTTCTATTAATGTAACCTACCTTTTGATATGAAAAAGATAACTTGTAGCTATCAATTGAGACAAGTAATTTAATTGCTAAAGGAAGATGAAGGAATACAAAATCTATTATTCAATTTTTACTATGCAGAACCACAAATTATTTTCAACACAATGAAACTTTATTTAGTAGTGAACCCTCTTCCACTATGATTGGGAAGAGATCTGGAGCCCCATTCACATCCTTTGTTGTACAACCAACAACATGCTTTTGCAATCACATCACAAGCATGCTACGAAGTAGTTGCATTCTAAAAAAGATGATGACATAGAAAAATGGTAAAAAAAAACATTTGAAAGATGTCCTAGCACCATTGAGAAATGTGTTTGATCACTCCTCCTTATGTTGCAACCTTCAAACAATGTATTTAATCATTGAATCTAATGCACATAGGTGTTTGCAAAGTGTAGGGAATTAGCAGGGTATGAGAACCATTTAGCATAACACCTCAAAGAGATTGCATCTTGTGGAAAGAAATAATTGTTGAACCAAATGTTGAGGATGAACATAGAAACTACACCATTGATTCCCATTGATCATAGATTACAACTCTAAGGTGTATCTCTATAGGTGGGATCTCTAGTTTGGGTCAAACTATCGATTGATTGCCATAATATATTGTTGTAGCATTGATTTAAGCTAAGTTCAATTTCATCTTTACCAATATCAATTTAGGTTATATGATACACAACAATGAAAGACCCACCATAATCTCTATGTTCAATTTGCATCTAACACTTTCAAGTGTTGTTCAGATCAATAAAGTTAGCACAACCCCAACATGCAATGGGCAACCTTGGAGTCTTCAATACAAGAGGTCTTTCTTTCTTCTTTTCCTCCCACACATGTCATGTAATTTGCCACTTATGCATCACAACCAGTCTCTTGTTCATATCCCTTAAAATTTCACCTGCTCTATTTACTTTGGACCAACCAACAATTTCCCAGTAGCATACACCCAAAATTATATCAATCACTATTAATTTTTATGATGTAGAGTGCCTCCATGGTTTTACCAGGAGTCAATTCCACTCTTCTTCTAGCTTGAATGAATTGATAATGTATTCAATCTTCTATATTTTTTCCAGATAAGCTACTAACTATAGTTGCACAACGCATGATATCTTCACACACACTTGATTGTCATACCATTTCTATTCAACATTACTATACCCGGATCCAGGCTCCTTGCAAAAAGTGTGATTCCAAAAACCTAATTCCTCTACAATATTGAACAATGATTCCATATTCTTCAGATAATGCAAGTTCATTTAAAAGAACCCACATACTTTCATAATTTGATGCACCCTATTTGTGATGAATAATGATGAATCAGTTAGTACCAAATCGGTACTGAGAGGGGGGGAGTGAATCAGTACAGACAAAAACTTTCCCTGAACCGGTTTGATTGCAAAGAGTACACTTGACTGGTAAATAGTAACATCGGTCTAAATCAGGGCACTACTGATAAAGCACAGTGAGCGTATGAAAGACATAAACCGACAAACACTTAGATCTCTACACAATCTAATATCTCATTTTCACTTCACCGGTATGCATAAACAAGTAATATATCATCAAAAATATAATGACTGCCGGTTCAACATGCTTTACCACTTGACAAAAAATATTAAAGCATCACATGAAAAGCATCACACATGACACATTGATTTTTCACGTGGAAAACCAACTAGGAAAAACCTTGGTGGGGATGAATACCCACAAGTTGTTCTTTGAACTCTTTTGAAGTCCGCTCTGTTAGGAGCCTAGTGCGGTTAAAGACTTTTACAATAGGTTCTGCTAGGAACCGATCCTACTAGGGATCACCCGGTTAAGGGATGGCTAAATACCCGGTTAAAGGTTAGAACCCTGTTAAAGGTTACCTCACAAGAGGATTTGAAGAACTCATTGAATTGAGTCACTCTGTTAAAGGATTTACACAAAAGCCTGTTAAAGCTACTTGGTTAAGGGATTTTCCAACTGCTGAAATGGTTAGAAGTCAACAGGTAATACACTGATATGATAACAACACTCAATGCCAAGGAAGATCCACTTTAGCTCCTTTGCTTCTGCAATCACATTCTGCAAGTATCAATACACTTCTTCAGTCTGGCAAGAATCATGTATCTCTTCACTTGGATACATACATAACATTTGCCAACAACTTTAAAATGAAAAACATCATCAACCTTATAGGAAACAGATAGGTCGGCAGCATAAATCCTAAACCCTAAACATTTTAGGTTTAACAATTCAATAGGTTCAATCCTGACCATTAATCATACTGCATTGAATACAACAATTTTGAACAGATCTCAAGAAGTTCTCCAACATTCATTCTTTGCCACTTCAGAAAGTTGATAACCCATCACACGCTCTCCACCGTTTACAGAGACTTCGCACATTCCCGAGGTAGATAGGATCAATCTCCATGCAAGATCCTCAAGGAAATCCTTCATGTGCACAAGGATGATGTGGCAACACTATCTGATCTTCATTATAATGCTAACTCATCATAAGATGTCATCGGTTGAGTCACACAGGCTTGGAATGCATCAACCGGAAACCCTGAAGTTGAGACTACCAACCGGTAGTCATGCCAAGTGAAACCCTGATACAAAACTTCCCATATACCGGTTCTCATTCCAACATACCGCTTCACTTTTTCACATATACCGGTTCATAATATCATACCAGTTCTCACATATACCGGTTTGCTTACTTCAATATACCGGTTCATACTTCAACATATTGACATCAATGACAACATACAATATCATCATGCCATCAAGTTCTGCACATATGCCAACAATCTCCCCCTTTGGCATTGATGGCAATATACAAAGATATCTCTCTGCTTCACATCTTCTCCCCATTACTGTAGATATCTTCTCCGCTTCACATCTTCTCCCCCTTTGACAACAATGCCAAAGTGAAGGCACAAACAACTATGTTCCACTGTGCTGCTCCCCCTAAGGAGTAGCATCCTTCTACACACCAGTCCTAAAAAAGGTTTATCAATTCAATACCTAATTGATGTGGAGCACACACTTTTAGTTCACCTCTTAAATAGGTAAATGTAGCCTTCGGTAGAGGCTTGGTGAATATGTCTGCTAACTGCTCCTTACTGGAAACATGTTCCAATACAACCTCTTTGTTCAAAACCTTCTCCCTCAAGAAATGATACTTGAGCTTGAAGTGCTTGGTTATAGCATGTAAAACAGGATTCTTGGAAATATTAATTGCACTTGTGTTGTCACAAAATATACTTACTAGTTCAGATACAGGAACTTTGAAGCCATTTAATACATGCTTCATCCAAATTGTCTGGGTGCAGTTCATAAATGCTGCAACATATTCCACTTTGCTGTAGACTGAGAGATACAACTCTGCTTCTTACTCATCTATGAGACCAGTCTACCACCAAGAAAGAATGCACCACCAGTTGTGCTCTTTCGATTGTCCACATTACCAGCCCAATCAGCATCTGTAAACACTTTCAGGTTGAAAGCATTACTGTATGGATACCATAATCCATAGTCAATAGTTTCCTTCAGATATCTAAGAATCTGCTTGACTGCTACCAAGTAGGATTCTCTTGGAATTTTTTGGAACTGTGCAGTAATGCCTACTAGATGTGCAATGTCCAGTCTACTATGTACTACATAGTGCAACTTACCAATCATTGATCGATATTCCTTCTCATTCACCAACATTGAGTCATCCTCTTTTGATAATTTACAACCGGTCACCATCGGTGTACCAACCGGTTTGCTGTCTTCCATGCCAAAGGTCTTCAACACCTCTTTGACATACTTGGACTGAGTGATAGAGATACCATCTTTCATTTATTGAATCTGTAGTCCAATGAAGAACTTGATCTCCCCTATAAGTGACAACTCAAATTCCTTCTTCATCTCATCTACAAAATCATGACTCATCTTGTCATCTCCACCAAAAATTATGTCCTTGACAAATACTTCACATATCAAAATCTGATCTCCTTCTAACTTCAAGTAGATATTGCTATCTTCACTTGTTCTTTCAAATCAAATCTTCACAAGATGGGAGTGTAAGTGTTCATACCATGCTCTAGGTGCATGCTTCAATCCATACAATGCTTTGTGTAGCCTACACACCATGTCACTGTCTTCTGATAGGGAAAACCCATCTGGTTGCTCTATATACACCTCCTCTTCAAGTATTCCATTCAGAAATGCAGATTTTACATCCATTTGATATACTTTGAATCCCTTGAAGGCTACATATGCAAGAAGCATATGAACTCCTTCCAATCTAGCTACTGGAGAAAAGGTTTCTCCATAGTCTTCTCCTTCTTCTTGAGCATATCCCTTACACACCAATCTGGCTTTGTTTCTTACCACTATGCCATCTTCATTCAACTTATTTCTGTAAACCCATTTGGTGCCAATGAAATTTTTATGCTCAGGTCTGGGTACCAAAGACCATGTACGATTCTTTTCTATTTGGTCAAGTTCCTTCCATTGCCTTGATCCAGTCTTCATCGTTATGTGCCTCTTTAAATGTTTTAGGCTCAAATTCAGAGATCATGCAAGAATTTTCTCTAACCTTTCTTCTTGTAAGAATTCCTGCATCCTTGTCTCCTATGATCTGCTTTGGATCATGATTCAACTTTACATACCTAGGAATGATCTTAGCCGTTTCCTCTTTCTTTTCTTCTTCATCCTCATCTTCACCAGCATCAGCATCTACCGGTGTAGGAGCACTGTTACTGGTACTAGGCTGTTTTGCAACCAGTTCCCAGAAGGTTACAACCGATTCATCTACCACTCGCTCACTGCCGGTTTCCTCAGGTTTCTCAGAGGTTTCATCAACTCTGACATTAATACTTTCAACAATTCTCTGAGTGCTATTGTTGAAACACTTGAGAGCCTTGCTCTTGGTGGAATATCCTAGGAATATTCCCTCCTCACATTTTGCATCAAACTTGCTCAAATGTTCACTCCTCTTGATATAACATTTGGTACCAAACACTCTAAAGTAGCTTACTGCAGGAGTCTTACCGGTCCAATACTCATAAGGTGTTTTATCCTTACCTTTCTTGATGAGTACCCGATTCATAGTTTAGACTGCAGTGCTCACTACTTCTCTCTAGAAGGTGTGAGCAACCTTCCCTTGAATCAGCATCGTTTTGGATGCTTCAACTACAGTCTGGTTGTTCCTCTCTACAAGGCCATTTTGCTGTGGAGTTCGGAGGGCAGACAGTTGCCTCTTGATGTCGTTCTCTTCATAGTACTTGTTGAATTCACCAGAAGTGAATTCTCCTCCTTGATCAGTTCTTAGGCACTTAATCCTCTTACCACTTTCTTTTTCAACTAGTGCTCTGAAAGCTTTGAACTTTCCAAAAGATTCAAACTTATCTTTCAAGAATGTGACCCACATCATTCTTGAGTAGTCATCAGTGAGAGTCATAAAGTACCTATCTCCCTGCACACTCCTAGTTTTCATAGGACCACACAAATCAGTATGCACAAGATCAAGTAAATTGTCTACAGTGAAAGGTTTACCTTTGAAGGTTGAGGAAGACATTTTCCCCAATTGACACTCTCTTCACAAAGGATTCTCCGGTTTGATCTTACTGGCCTTCACAATATTATCAAAGTTTACATGGCAGAGTCTCCTATGCCATATCTAGCTATCATCAAACTTAGCCTTTAGACATGTACTGATATTTGCATTCATCTGAAATAAGTTACCTCTGGTCTACATACCAGTGGCCATCAGTTCACCACTCTTTCCTTTTATTTTGCACACTCCATCTTTGAATTCCAGAGTGAGTCCATTGTCATTCAGCTGGGTAACACTCAAAAGGTTGTGCCTGAGACCTTCTACCCAATACACATTATCAACACTGCTTTTTCCATTTAGAGAGATGGACCCTCTGCCTTTTACTATACATGGTGCATCATTACCAAATCAGACCACACCACCATCATACTCTTCCAGAGATAGAAACTTACTCCGGTCACCAGTCATGTGATGAGAACAACCACTATCAATAATCCACTCATTGGAATTATCAAAGTGGGAGACAAGAGCCTTCTTGTCTGACACATCTTCCTTAACTACTGCAAACACAATGTCTTCACTTTCTTCATCTTCTGATTCCTCACCAGTGACACCTTCATCAACTGCTACAAAACAGTTTCTCTTGTTTCCTCCTTTGAACTTCTTGAACTTCTCTGGTTTGTCCTTATTATCACCATTATGACAATTTACAATAATGTGTCCTATCCTATTGCAAGAAAAGCATTTCAAAGGGAGCTTACCTTTGTATTTACCAGTTCCCTTAGGAAGTCTCTTGGCAAGAAGAGCTTCAAATTCCATCAGGATCTCCTCATGATCCATTTCTCTGCTTTGTCTTGGTTCACAACTGGTACTAGCTTCTTTTCCCTTTCTAGATGGTGCAACAGATGCTTGAAAGGCTGATTCAGTTTTCTAGAATACTGCCATCATAATTGTTTAGCTCATATGTGGTCAACTTAGCAATGATGGAGTCTAGGGATACTTTTGTCTTGTCTATAGACCTCAACTCCTGAATAGCAACAACCCTTATTGCATATATCGGTAATAAGGATCTCAAGACTTTGCTAACAACAGTGGAATCATCTATTTTACCTCATGCACTCTTGATGTCTCCAACAATAGTTTTGATTCTTATTCCATATTTTTGAATGGTCTCTCCTTCAACCATCCGCATGTCTTCAAACTTTCTCCTAAGGCTCTCTTCCTTAGCTTGTTTCACATTCTCATCACCGCCATAGATATTCTCCAGAGCATCCCATATTTCTTTGAGATTATCTTTATCCTAAACATCAATAAACTCAATATCAGATAGACTGTTGATTAGGGCTTCCATGACTTGCCCATTCTCTTGAATCTCTCTTTTTTGATCATCGGTGAGAGTACCGGTAGGAATAACATAAGCATTCTCATCATATCTCCAATGTTGAGCACCCATGCTTCTAATGTAGATCTTCATTCTATCCTTCCATATCTTGAAGTTATCTCTGTTGAAATTTGGACCTTCCCTCTTCATCATTAGAGTAGGATCTTTTCCTCAAGTAGTTAAGCTTACAACACAGAGGACCTAGAAGGGGCTCTGATACCAATTGATGAATAATGATGAATCAATTAGTACCAAACTAACACTGAGAGGGGGGGGGGGGATGAATCAGTACAGACAAAAACTTTCCCTGAACCAGTTTGAATGCAAAGAGTGCACTTGATTGGTAAACAGTGACACCGGTCTAAATCAGGGCACTACCGGTAAAACACAGTGAGAGTATGAAAGACATAAACCGGTAAACACTTAGATCTCTACACAATCTAATATCTCATTTCTACTTCACCCATATGCATAAACAAGTAATATATCATTAGAAATATAATGACTACCCGTTCAACATGCTTTATCACTTGACATAAAATATTAAAGCATCAGACATGACACACTGATTTTTCATGTGGAAACCCAACTGGGAAAAACCACAGTGGGGATGAATACCCACAAGGTGTTCTTTGAACTCTTTTGAAGTCCACTCTGTTAGGAGCCTAGTCCGATTAAATAATTTTACAATAGGTTTTGTTAGGAATCGATCCTACTAGAGATCACCCGGTTAAAGGTTAGAAAGTTGATAACCCATCATGTGCTCTCCACCGTTTATAGAGACTTCACACATTCCCGAGGTAGATAGGATCAATCTCCATGCAAGATCCTCAAGGAAATCCTTCATGCACACAAGTATGACATGGCAACACTATCTAATCTTCATTATAATGCTAACTCATTACAATATGTCATCAATTGAGTCACACAGGCTTGGAATGCATCAACCAGAAACCTTTAAGTTGATACTACCAACCGGTAGTCATGCCAAGTGAAACCCCGATACAAAAATTCCCATATAGCGGTTCTCATTCCAACATACCACTTCACTTTGTCACATATACCGGTTCACAATATCATATCGGTTCTCACATATACCAGTTTGCTTACTTCAATATACTGGTTCATACTTCAGCATATTGACATCAATGGCAACATACAATATCATCATGTCATCAAGTTCTACACATATGCCAACATATTGCACTCCACAAAACTCCTTTCAATCACTATTTGTTTGGATCACGACCATAAACATTTCATCGCCTTCACTCCTGATCAAACCCCATGATATCTTAACCCTAACACCATATCTTCCTCGCTCTCCTGCATAAAAAAATCATGCCCTAATTTATTTATTGGCCTTCTCCTACATTAAAAAATCATGCCCTAATTTCTTTATTGACCTTTGGGCCACACCCCACAACTCTGTAGTTAATTTTTTTTTTTCCTTTGCAACTGACAGATGTGTGAGGTGACTTTGTTCTTTGAAGTGATTTAAAATTAATTTGGTCCACTTGTTTGCCCCACATTTCCGCTTATATGTCTTTTGCATTGCCCTAAATTTCATTGCACAAGCAAAATTTACCTCGCAGCTCCGCATATTATTTTCATCTTTCTTTTAACCACCTCCATGTATGCGACGTCAAATTTAAATATAACTAAACAATTCATGTTTTTCACCATTTTCATAATGGGCTCCACTATTAGTTATTTATCTAAATCATAAAATATGATTTATTAATTTCAATTGTTTGTTAACCTTCAAAAATTGTCTGGAGTACCTTTGGGTTAACTTGTATACTATTATTTAAACCACAAAGTGATTTAAATAATGGAATATTTAGAAATCTATTTGAGTTAACCTTATACGTCCATGATGAATGTTGGGTCCCTTGTGGGCCCGACTTAAAAAAATCATTTTCAAATAGTTGGACCTTGAAAATTCTCTAGACCCATGGGTAAATGCATTCGAGGTAAAAAATGAGGCAAGCAACAAGTAAAATTTGATTCTTGACATCTCCCATTAATGCTCGATACAATCAAAGTATCTTTTGGAACAACCCTAAAAAAATGAGCAAAAAATCTCCCACAGTCCCAGAAATTGACACAAGTGCTAAGTGTTATCATGAGAATCAGAATGCCAAGTGGATCAACATGATTATTCCCGAGGTGAAATATATTAACACTCACAGTTGCTTACTTGAGAATTTTTTGAAACTACACATGTTGAACTTGTCTGGAGCCCACAAATTAGGTGCCTTGAAAAAATATCAAATGTCACTTTGGGAGGCTCCCACCGGGTGGAATGGTTCATCAAAATATAGTATGTGTGCCAAGAGGTTTTTCCTGAATCCGTCAAATTTACAAAATATTAATGGTCAAATTTGGGTTCTTTCAAACTTTCAGGAAGTGTTGATGTCAAACCTTTACAAAGTCAGATAGCTTTTGGTTTCAAAAAAATATCAAACTAATAGTTGGGGTGCTGCAACCAAGCGAGAGAGTACATGAATATGTGAATAATCATGAGGACTAATCCATTTCATGTGAAGGTCACTTGGCCATAAAATATTAATCAGGATGCAAGGTCACTTTGACATATTTAACACTATTTTGACAAGACATCTTAATAACTTGCATTTGATTTTGACCTGAAAAAAAATCAAATGAAGTCCTGGGGCTCTAAAACTTGACACACATATACATTAAGATGTGGAAAATCATAGGAAATTATTTGTTTGACATGACAACCAACTGGTATAAAAATATCACACTTTGAAAATGGTTACTTTGGCATATTTAATAGTATGCAAACAACAAACCTTCTCATAACCCCCAAAATGGGTACTTCAAAAACTCATCAAATCTAAATCTTAAAGTTAAAAATGGACATGATAAATCTCTAATAAGAGATAAACAAGATCTCAAAGTGATTACCCATGATTAGCCAAGGGTGTTGTAGCGTCGTAAATTGTACGCAGTACAATTTCACACCTAGTTTAGCACCCGCCTTGGCGCATCTTGCACTTTGCATCGCATTTCCCCTTTAGCACTTAATTAATCAAATTAATTAGGTCTAAGGTCTTATTTCATCCTCTTCCACATCATAAAGTTGGGCCCTTTCATTAAAGTGCGCCCCTTTCATTTTATTCCTCCAATACATCATTTAATCAAAAACCCTAATTAGGTCCTATTTTGAACTTGGGGGCTTGATTTCGGGGGTCAAAACATCTCAAAATCACCTATAACTTTGGGATTCGCTCTAAAATCATCATATTCGACGGCTCTGAAAATTTGGTGAAAAGTTGTCGGGACCATGGCGCCCGACGTGCACATGGTCCCCGACATTTTTCCCGAAATTTTAGGAGTGCGATCCAATCATAAAATAAAGCTTAACCCCAAGAAATTGGCGGGAGATTCAATCTCTAGGTTGGCCAAAAGTTGAAATTCAGACCTAGGGTTTCATACATAAGAGCTCTCTTTCTTCATTTGAAAGGATCCGAATTTTGTTTTTCAGGGACCTTCTATGCAGCGAAAGAGTAGATCTTTGAAGACTTCAACAACATTCAACATTCATCCATAAAGCATCCATCAATTTCATTCATCCATTTAGGGCTTTGAAGGCATTGAAGAACAATAAGGGATCACTGACTGAAGATTGGCTTGTACCCCCGCCCCCCCCCCCTTGGGGTTGGGTATGATTTCATGTTGTTTTCATGTCTTTGCATAAGCTTCCTTACATCATTTTTATTCATGCTTTAGATCACTTTGCATCTTGATTTGGAGCATTTACATTGTCATTTACAAGCAATTAGGGTTTACTTTCTAGGTTGCTCTAGTTTGCTTACTTGCATTTTAGATCTTGCACACGCACAAGGTCTGCACACACATTACTTTTACAATACAACTTGGCTATTCGTGGAAGTGGAAATCACCAAAGTGGGGGTTTGACTAAGGCAAAACCCTATATAGCTGCCCAAAACACCTTTTTAGATATAAGTGCAGATTTCGGGATTCAGACGACGCCGCAAGTTGTAGATCCGGAAGAAGCAGACGGAGACAGAACTTCACACCAAGTTTCAGAGCAGAAGACCAGGATAGGGGTGTGGGGCGCCCTGGTCCCTGGGACAGGGGTGCTGGGCGCCCTGGTCCTCCTGACAGACAGCAATTTTTGGCATTTTCGGCAGTTTTCCAGGTTGCAAAACAACAGTTTTGGGGGCAGTTTCAGAGGCAGAATCAGGACAGTGGCACCCGCGCCCCTATCCCAAACATTTCCACTCAAATTTTGAGTCCGGGTACGCATTTGCATTCTTGTCTTATCTTTGTATTTATAGCTTTCCATAGTTTAAGTTCAATTCTGCAATCTTGTTATTAGTTCATACTTGCACTTTGGGGTTAGGGATTGAACTTGCATCATTTTATCTTTCAATTACAACAAAGGAATAGAAACCCTAATAGGTAGCCCATGGCTCTCTCTTTCACAAAAAGAAGTAGCCAATTGTGTGATACCTCTAGGCTCTTTCGTATTCCGCAATGTGTGTCAAAAGGTAGGATTAGGACATGTTAACCTAGTCTCGCTTTTTCCCCTACACAGGTGTGAAGTTATTCACCTTCAAAATGGGCTACTTGGAAAAATTTGTAGGGGTATTTTAGAATGCTGGAATCAATTTTCTCCTCATGGGCCCTTCAAATTTTGCCAAATTTTGAAGGTCATTGGATTTCTCTTCTTGTATAATAATTTGGTGCCTAAAGCTTAAAAATGGTTAACATGTTAAAAATCCAACATATAGATTCAAATTGTGGATTTCAAATATGAGATGGACTAGATCCAGAAGGATGGTTTCAGTACTGTGTCTATTGCTGATGAAAATGAGATCCTTAAGAAATACCATGACATTATTGCTAAAGAGGAAATGTTCTGGAAGCAGAGATCGAGATGCATTTGGCTCAAGGAAGGGGACATGAATACAAGATTCTTCCATATGTCGACTATCAAGCATAAAGCAGCCAATAGGATTAACAAGTTAGTTGTGGAAAGTGGGGAGCTGGTCAAGGAGGATGAAACAAGGAATGAAGCTAAGAGGTATATCTCAAACCTCCTAAAGAGGGATCACAGTCTAGATGCTGAAGCTCAGTCCTCTTTTCTTCATAACATCCCTTGTCTCATTAATGCCCAAAATAATGCCTTCCTCTCTTCCATTCCATCTTTCTTAGAAATTAAAAATGTTGTTTTCTCCTTTGATGGAAATAAAGCACCTGGACCTAATGGTTTCCCAATGCTCTTTTTTCAAGAGTTTTGGGACATTATTGGGATTGATGTAGCCAATGGGGTTAAGGAATTCTTCGGGGCTAGAAAACTCTTGAAAGAAATCAATGTTACTTTTATTGCCCTCATCCCCAAGATTCAAGGTGCTGACTCTTTGGACAAGTTCAGACCTATTAGCCTCTGCAACTCCTTTTACAAGATCATATCTAAGGTCCTGACTTCCAGAATTTTGTCTATCCTCCCTACCTTAATTAAACACCAGCAGAATGGGTTTGTTCTTGGAAGACAAATTCTTGATTCCATTATTACAGTTCACGAGAATATTCACTCTCTTGTGAGAGCGAAGAAGCAGGGTCTCATCCTTAAGCTTGACCTCTCCAAAGCCTATGATAGGGTTGACTGGTCTCTTCTTCAGAAAGTTCTTACTTCTTTTGGGTTTACCCCTAGAGTTGTGGATCTTTTCTCCCAACTTATCACATCTACATCCTTTGTTGTCCTTGTCAATGGTTCTCCTTCAACTTTTTTCCAAGCATCGAGAGGTCTTAGGCAAGGAGATCCTATCTCCCCAATCCTTTTCATTATTATGGCAGAATGCTTTGGTCAGACCATGGAAAATTTGGTGTAGCACGGATCCTTTAAGGGCCTCCAAACTTCTTCTGCTGACCTTATTTGTTCACACTAGCAGTTTGTTGATGATACAATAATTATGGGGGAATCAAGCATCTTAGAAGCCAAAGCACTGAAGAGTACCTTGTAAAAATTTGCATCTGCAATGGGGCAGCTTATTAACTAGGCCAAAAGTGATGTCTTTTTCATTAATACTCCTGAGAGAAGACAACAGAGGATTAGCAGAATTCTGGAGTGTAAGATTGCTGACCTTCCTGCTACTTGCCTTGGACTCCCCATGGGGATTGCCCCTCTTGACTCCTTTTGGAGTTCTCTAGTTGATAAATTTCACAAAAAACTTGCAGGTTGGAAAGGGGCCCTCTTAAGTCAAGCTGGTAAGCTCCTTCTCCTTAAGGCTACTCTTCAAAGTATCCCTATTTATGCTCTTAGCCTATTTAGAATTCCAGTTAAGTATGCTGAAGCTATTGAGAAAATTCAAAGAAGATTCCTATGGTCTGGGGTTGAGGAAAAGAAAAGAATGTCCTTGGTGGCATGGGATCAGGTCTGTAGGCCGAAAAGCAAAGGTGGTCTGGGGCTCAGGAGGATTCGCACTTTAAGTGAAGCTCTCTTGTCCAAACAAGCTTGGAGATGGTTTCACTCTGATTCTGAATGGTGCAAAATTTGGAGAAGTAAGTATTCTCTTCTATCTTCTTCTCTCTCTTCTTTTCTTAATTCAGATTTCAGCATAAATGGATCCCATATTTGGAACCATGTTTCCAAATGTAAAGATGTGATTGCTAAAGGAGTGATATGGAAGCTTGGAAATGGCAGAAAAGTTAGATTCTGGGAGGATCCCTAGCTTTTTGATAAACCCCTTTTGGATTCCCATGAGTGGGCCTCCCATGCCCCTTCCTGTATTGGCTCTTTTGGTTCCTTGGTGGTAGATTACTGGAATGGGAACAATTGGCAGAACATTGATAGTATTCACCCTAGCCTTTCTAAGCTCAAAACCCAACTGTCTGCTATTTGGCTGAATAAGGAAGAGGACTCCCTGATTTGGAAACATGATCCCAAAGGCATTTTAACTGTGTCTTCGATGTACTGTATCCTATCCCCCCCCTCCTATAAATCCTTTCTGGTCTAAAGCTTGGTTAAAAGGTCTCACTCCCAAAATCAATTTTTTCTTCTTGACTATCCTCCAAAATAAGATCCTTACTGTTGACAACCTAAAATGCAGAGGTTTTGCCCTTCCAAACAGGTGTGTGTTGTGCTTTCAAGAGGAAGAGTCAGTGGACCATCTTGCCCTCCACTGTTCTTTCTCAGCCTCTGTTTGGGAAAGTTTCCTCAAGAGCTTTAGTTTAGCTTGGGTGTTTCCCAGTAACATCAGAGATTTGTTCTCCTCCTGGAAAATTCAATGGACTAACTCTTTTCTGAGATGTATGTGGCAGCTCTCTCTCCCTCACATTTTGTGGGGTCTTTGGAAAGAAAGAAACAACTGAATATTCAGGGATGTGTCCCTAAAACAAGACATTGTTTTTCAAAAAATTCAAAGGGCTATCCAGGGAAATATGGGAATCATGGAGGTCTCTTGTTACTCAAATAACTCCCTGGAGTCAAATATCTTAAGAGCGTAGAATATGAAGATTACTGAGGTCCTAATCTTAGCTACAATAAAAGGCTTGAAGCTAAATGGCAAACCCCTCCCCAAGGCTGGCTCAAAATCAATTTCGATGGTGCAGCCAAAGGAAACCCAGGTCCTTCAGGCTATGGAGCTATTCTCAAAGATTACAGAGGCATTTGCAAAGGTATGATTGCTGTCCCTATTGGTACTCAAACCAATCATAAAGCGGAAGCTATGGCAGCCCTTCAAGGTATTATCCTAGCCAAAAAATGGAACTGCCCCTATCTTTGGATAGAAGGGGACTCTAATAATATGATAAAGTGCCTTAATGGGACTTCAAAGCCCTCTTGGTCGATTCACAATATATTTACTTCTGCTATCGACATCATTAGAACCTTTAAAAAATGCCATATATCCCATATCTATCGGGAGGCCAACTGTTCTACTGATTGGGCTGCAAATGTGGCAGTTAAGAATGAGACTATTACCACGTGGATGGGTGAGAGTGGTCTCCCCGAAGATGTCAGACAAATCATAATTGATGAAAGATATTGAAGTACCCCAAAGACTCTTGATTGACAGGGTAATTATGAAAAGTACTGAAGTAAGCACCTTGAGTTACTTCTATAATGAGAAAATCACTCATTATAACATCAAAGCCAACAAAACATGTTTTATAATCTATCAGATCATTAAGGCTACACATGCTTTCTGGGTTTTTGTTTTAGTTTTGAAAAGCTCTTTGTTTTACCAGTTCTGTAAACTCCAAAATTTGGCTATGAGAAACGACACCATGGGCGGAAATAAGAGACGATATGAGCCAAGTAGTTGCAAGGAGTGGAAATAGAAAGAAGACGTGTGGGAAATTTTGCAGAAGGGTGGTCTTTCGAGCTTCATAGAGAGACTCCACGGTTGTGATGGAAAGGTAACTAGCCTCTTCTGCAAAAATTGGAAGAAGGGCATGCTAAAAATGGGTGACCAAATGGTGGAAATTGATGAAGAATTAATAGCTAAAGCTACGGGCCTCAACAGGGAGGGCTGCAACTTCTACAGAGATAGGAAGGTCAGCAGGGAAGCCATCAAAAGGTACCCAGTTACAGAGAAAGAGAAAAAAAAACTGGTAAAGTTGAGCAAAACCTATTACCCGCCTAGGGCTTTTGCAAAACCCTGGCGAGAAATTCTCTTTGTTTTAATGAGGTATATAACTCTAGATGGTAGGTTTACGAAAGTCTATGGGTATAACTTTGTTCTGTTAAACCATTTTAGGCATAATGATAAGGTAAATTTTCCTTACTTCTTGCTCTGCTCAATGAATGCCTCCCTAAAATCCTACAAAGAAAATCCTCGGGGCGATACCGCAATGCACCAAGGTCTTATGGTCCTCATTTATGACCATTTAAAGGCCAGTCAAATCAACCAAAAGAAGCTCTTTGTGGACTCTGAGGAAGATATGTCTGATTTTGATTTTTCGGAGGAGGAATCAGACAATGATTCCTTGACTGATAATGAGGATAGCTCTGATGATTCAGAGTATGAGAGTAGTAAGAAGAGGAAATCAAGACCCTCTTCTTCTAAGAGCAAAAAACATCAAAGCAAACCCTTGATCAGTATCTCTTTGGAAGAAGAGTACTCTAATTTCTCTGAAGAGAAGAAGAACCCTAAGGGGTTATTGAAGAAGAAAAGTAAAAACCAAGCCCAGACCCAAAAAAAGCATAAGAAAATAGAGGAGACTGGCAAGGAACCGGAGGAGACTGGCAAGGAACTGGAAGATGACAAGCAAACTAGGACCCTGGAAGCCGAGCACAACTTGGAAATGGAGACAATGGAGGAGACTCTTAGGGCCGCTAACACTATTTCCACCCTCCATATTCCTAAAAATGAACAGGTAACCCTTGGAAAAGTGACTCCCTCCGTTGGCCCTCCTCCCGAGGCCTTGAATGGTTTTATGAAAACTATTGAATGGCTTATTGATGGGTATAAGAAAGCAGCGGATGAGTATAAAAAACTTTGCAACAGAGTCCTGATTCTGGAGACCATTAACATTGGTGAGGGGAATACAGTGGCCTATTATATTGAGGATCTGAAAAACACTATTGCTAAAGCGGAAGACATCAGAGATGCTTTTAACCCCAGGTTTGAGAAGATTGAAAAGGAGATGCTGGACAGAAAAACCTTGGCGAAAACTAGTGAAAAAACGCTCTTGGACATAGTCATCAAAGTGGAAAAGATTGAGGAGTGCCTTAAGAATATTGCAGAGTAGAGCCTCAGCATTCTGAAAATCTTAGCCAACAATACCCATACCCTCATCTGCAAGCTTGATGACGACAAGGAAATCTAGGAAATTGACCTGGACGCTGAAGGAATAGGGGAAGCCCAAGGTCCCAAAACCCGCACCAGAGGCAAGAGGAAGGAAAAGAAAGTGAATAAGGATCTGGAGGAGCTGAAAGTAGTTGGGGCGACCTATGATGAGCTGGTGATAAAGGCAGAGTGCTAAAGAAAATTGCTATGTAGTGTCTCCTTGGTCTCTTTGCTGTGTTTTGTTGGTTTGCTGTTCTTTCTGTTCGCTGGTCTTTTGGCCAGTCATTTTGTATGTGGACTTTTATTCCTTTTGCTGCTTTCTATCTTTCAATGATGTAATGGTTTTGGGTCCTTAAAACCTGTTTTTCAATCAATCAGAACATACAATAAAGTGGATCAAAGAGTTTTTCACTTAGATAAACACAATTTTTTTAATTTGTTTGAGCACTTTCTAGAGAATAAAATTTGGGATGTGATTGTGGGAATATGTAGATGAATTGGCAAGAAAAAATACTTATATAAGTGCATGTTTTTATGAGACCGATATGATTTTTCAATAGGATATTGGATTTAGTGTTTCCAGATATATTTTTAGAGTGCTGATGTTGATGGAGACATTTACATAGGTTGTATTTTTGTTCTAGGACATGGTTGATATATGTATATGACTAAGATTTTTTTTTCAATGAGAGTTTAGTATAAGTACAATGATGATGATGAATATGGTGTCATAAATATTTATACATGTACATTTAAGCACTGGAATGACATAATCATGTATGTGGTTGATAGAATTGAGATGATATTAAATTCATTAATGATTATAATCTATTATGTGGTTTAATATTAAGATATTGTTCAAGTATCCCCTATATCTTTATTGGATTTCTTCACCATGGTTACTCATTTGTGAATTTATATGGCAAATTAGATCTAGAGTTAATTTGGTGTTTGAGTCATGAGAGGTACACATTTAAACTTTGTTGTTATCTCAATTTACAAGCTATTGATTTGATTGCGAGTTTACATGCTAAATTGGTTTTAGATTTGTTGGTTATCCATTCATTAGTTATAGAAATGACACAAATGTGAATTATCTATAGCCACAATTCTTTACAATGTTGATGTATATTCAACCAATTGGTCTTGTTTGCAATTATTCATTGATACGTTGCATTGGGATAAGAGGATAGATGATTAGAGAGTGGATAGTTGGTAATTGAGAGAAAGAATTACATTTATTTATCATGATGTCATGGATATCTTGGTCAAAAGATTGAGTGGAAGTTTTGAAAATAGATATTTGGTGCTGATTTATCTTCTTGGCTTGAAGATATTGATTATAAATTAATCTCTAGAGATTTTGGTATCATAGTTGATTGTGTGTAGACTATATGTGATTTTCATTTAGGATTCCAATTGATTCAATGATATTTTTGGTAGCAACATGGATTCATGACTTAGTGATAAATAGCCTTCTATTGTGGTTGTGAGTGTTATGGAAAAACTCTTAGATTAGGATTCAAGTGTATACAATGAGATTAATCTAGCATCTTCAATTCTATTAACAAGAAATGATTATCTTCACATGATTAGAGATATTGAGATATTTATTAGCCATGGTGGGCCTTGAGAGTATTTGGTTGAGGTGTTAGTGTTATCAATATATTTTCACACTTGCTAAACACTTGTTTTAGAAATCTAATGAAATATGAAAACACTCTAGGTCATGTGGGTTGCTTGTAGGTTGAAGTGAATCTCTAGAGAGGTTTGGTTCCCTTGGAGCTCACCTAATCTAACTTGTGATATTCTATCCTTGAGAAAAGGAGTGAAGGATGACTAAAACATATAATTTATACTGGCAATGCACCAAATGGTTATTACTAAAGCCTATATTGCTGCATCACACATAGTTTATTCAACATCTAAGCTGATTTTTATCACAACTCAATATTTTCACATATTCAAGTATCAAAATTTCATAACGATGATTAGTAAATTCATGATTCTATAATGAAATGACATGTTTTCACAACTAACACCTTTTGTAAAAAACGTCCCATGACCTACATAATATATGTACTATCTACTTGAAGGTATTGATAAATAAGGCATAACTTAAGGATATATATATATCTTTTTTTTAATCAATGAATGAAAGGATTTTAGCTTGGCCCACACTAGGTGAGGCCACAATCCTATAAGAAGTTCTTTATATCATCACATAAGCTACATCAATAATTCTTTTTGTACACAAAAATTAATCATTTGAAGGCATAATGCTCATAATATATTGATGAAAGAGGTGTATACAACAAGAATAAGTCTTAGAATATTTTATTTCTCTCATAATGAGTTACACTGATAGTTGTTCTACCAAAAAAAATAATTTTTGAATTACAATGGATGGTAGAAAATAGAAAGAAAACTCATTTTCTAAGTTACAATGATTGTCCAAACCATAAAGAACTATCTTTTTAGTTACAATGCTAAGTTAATAAATCAAGAACTAATTTATAATATGCCTAGGCATTCCCTTTTCATGCTAGAACAACTTTCTATTAATTAACAAACCTTCTATTAGAGATGAAAGGCATGTCATTTTTTTTAGATGAAACCTTATCCTTAAATGACTCTTTACTTGAATCCACAAAAGATCCTTAGGTGGGGTTAGGAAGATGATGCTTGAAATTTTCTAACTAAAAGGTATAAATATGATGCTTCAACAATTGTTCTTTACCCCTTAGATACTCTCAACCTACTGGACAAGTCATCCAGATTCCTTAAATTCTCTCCATTAGCTCATAATTATCTTCCATTTCCCCTAAACTATCACAATTATTTTCTCCTTTCTTTTAGGACCTATGAGGACCTGTGAAAAGAGTTGAATGTTTTAGAAAGGTTTATGATACCTCTCAATAGCAATAACTTCCACTTGTCTAATCTTTATGACCTATTTCCTTCATTTTCCATGATGTTTTTTAACCTTTGACTATCATGTCTTCCTCTTTTTGACTTAGGTTCTTTGATAGATGTATGATGGTGGAAATAAGGATTCATGAGTTTAATCATGTAAACAAGGAGTTAAACTAATTTCTAACTAAATTACATTAAAGGGGGAATAAGATCCAAGAGGGTCAACCTCATAAACATGTGATGAAAGGGTTGAACACAATTTGGATTGCACTCTCTCTTTGTTTGAGTTGAAATTAAATAATTGAATGTGAGAACTTAGGTTGATGATGAAAAATTGGCAATGATCAACATGAAAAAAGATTTTTAGAATATATATTTAGACATAAAATATAGTTCTAGAAATGGGAGGCAGAGAGGAAGGTATGGTTGAAATATGGACCAAAACATCTTGTAGCACCATTTGGTCACTTAGGAGCAACAAGAGAGATAAAACAACTTGTAGCATGCACAATACCATCAAAATCATATCCATTTCATCGCCATGCTTCTAATTCTCATCTTAATGCTTCTAATCCTCACCTTAATATGATATCATCATGATTATATCTCTACTATCAACAAGACATGATATTTAATCATGAACTTCATCACATCATTGCTCTTCAACGTCATCATTATCATTATCATCATGATGCAAGTACAAGAATCATTGACACCACAACATACTAAGTGGAGACATCAATGCTAAATTGATGGTTGACATCCAACCACGAAATTCATCATAGCTTAAGAGAATCTCTAGATACATGACGCACTAATGACAACATCAAAACATGGAATTCATCATAATTGCACGAGACATCAACGACAACACCTAGACATCAATGACAATAATCTCCAATAGGATACTTATGATGTGTGGATGCTTGTGGATGTGGATGGATGTGAAAATTGATTAAAATGATGCTCTTATATTGGGTTCTCAAGGTATTTTGTAATTAAGGTTGACCTCCAATAGTCATTAAAAAATAAAAGTTGGGGATCAACTAGCATGAACGAAGCACTGACATATTTAAAAATGGATCATTTTTGGAGGGACAAGGGTGCCAACCCAAAATAGGGTGAATAAAGGATGGATCTAGTGTACTCAGACTTAGTATAGAGACCCAAATTACCATGTGATCATATGATGATAGTTTTGTAGTAGAAATGCTAGAAATATGCTTGGATAAGAGCCAAGAGGAAACACACTAAGGCAAGGACACAAAGAGTGTAAAATTATAAGGGTTTACAATTTATGATGTCCAGTACAATAGATATTTATCTATTGGAGTCACGTACATTGTCATTGTCTCTAGTATCATATATGTTGGCTTCTATCCTTGTTAGTGGTATTACTCTGTCCATCATTCTTTGTATACCACCATGATTGTTTTCTTCATGAAATTGTCATTCCTTTACCATATGAACAAATCTTTTTACTCTTATACATTTTCACACAAAACATTGCCCTTCAATTACTTAAATTTCTCATTAAGGTTGATAATTTAATCATATTATCTTATGATGAGATATTCTCATACATTTATCACCTCTTCCCTTGTAGCATTCACCATTATCATTGTTGTGCCTATGAAGTATATACCTGTTCCTATAGCACAAAACACTCAATAGATCATTATAAGCATGGTTAGCAAATAAAGAAAAGAAAGATAAACCATAGCTAATCGATCTATCACCTCCTAGTAAATGCGTATGAATTTTGCTCTCAGATCTAGTCATGCAAATTCCAGTGACTTGACTACACTTAAATGGAGGATTTAAATGATAAATGATGCATTTAAGGTAGCAATGACAATGATTAAGCTACATGATTCCATGATTATGCTAGAAAATATGCTAAAATGATGCAATTAAGCTATGATAACAATGCTCAAATGATAAACTAAGATTGCATATGCCTATAGTAACAATTCCTGAAATGCAAATGAGATGGGATCTTTCTTGCTCCAAAATAGGGTCTATTTATAGGATTTCCAAGGCTAGGGGTGAGGTGGCAGGAATAAATGGTCAATATTAAATCTGAAGATATCAATGGTGAAATTGGAGGAGGTTGGAAAAGAGGTTGGATGAAAGGGAACATTTGCCATCTCTATGGTGACAAGTGTCAAGGAGCTTCTAGAAGAGGTTGGATGAAAGGAAACATTGTCATGTCCATGGTGACAAGTGTCAAGAGACTTTTCTCATGAGAGAGCAAGTGTCTAAGGAAAGGGGATATGGTGGTTAGGATGTGCAAGCTAGTATGGGGTTAGGTTTAGAAGGGGTTAGGTTAGGTGGTTAGAAGTTAGGAGAATTTGAATTTAAAAATTCAAATAATAGGAAAAGGCTAATTAATTTCAACAACTCATTATTGATTTGATGATGAATTTGATGGGGGAATTAATTAATTTGAATTAATTAATTAAAGGGGATTATGAAAATGAACTTATTAAATAAATCCTTAGATTTATTAATAAGTAGCTGAAAGGGGGAATTTAATCAAATTGCTTAGTGAATTCAATTAAATTGGGAAGGGGGATTAATTAAACAATTGCTTATTTAATTAATTATCTTCAGACAAAATTTAGGTGTATACAATCATCATGCACATTCTCAATGTATCATAGTCCTTGCTACATGACCTGTCCTCTCAAATAGTGCGGGACTATATTCATTTCTTATCAAACTATTTTGTTGTTTTTATTAAGTATGACAATGGATTTGATCCACTAGTTAGATAGGTCCTGGTTATGTCTCTTGTTATTCATAGTGATTATTTATTCCTTATAGCTCTTAAAAGACCCTACAACTAAAATCTATTTTTGAGAGTTTAATCTCTTTTGATTTTTCAGTTGTTATATTATGTTTTGATACTTATCACCTCTTGATCCACACTTGAATTAAATGCTTTCCTTGTCTACTATCATCTTGTTACCCTTATGTCTACACATGTTAAATTTTTCATAAATTCCCCTTCAAAGCAGAAATGAAATATATTTATTGTCATTCTATTCATATTTCATTATTGTTTCATTTTAATTCCCTCTTATCTAAGCCTTTGGAGGGAAAAGTGTCCTTTTGAACTTCCCGCTTGAACCTATATGCTAGTTCATTGGTTCATTGGTTCATCCTATGTATGTATGTGTCGAGTCTTTGTTAAATCAAGTTTGAAGCATGCAGGAAAATCTTAGCAGCAAGTGAACCCAAATCTTTGAACCTTTTATATTGGTTCAAAGGTTCATACGTTCAAAGTTCGTGGAGCAAGAAGACAGATGGCGGGTAGAAAATGCAAAGAAAAGTTGAGGAAAAAGGGAATATTCTAGAATCTCGAGAATTTAAAATTTTGAAAGGAAGTTTCCGCAAAACATAAATAATCATTATATGGTAAGCACCCAGAGAGGAGTGATGTGTAATTAATGCAAGTGTAAGATTTATGTCATTTTGAGATAATGTTTGCACGAGTGGATTTGATGTTTGAGGTATGACACCCATAAAGCTATATTTTAAGCCTTTTTATAGAATTCAAATGATTTGTTCCATCATTCAGAAGCTAAATTTAGAAAGGCAAGAGCTCGACGCTAGAGGTAATTAGCTTCATTCTTCAAGCTCAACAAGGTTTCAGTTGTATGAAAGGCAAGTTCCCAAGTTTCTTGTTTCCTCTATAGTTTCTTTAACTCAGAAGGGAGAATTGGTTGAATTTCCACCACTCTTTTAGTAGGGTTCATCTCTTGCATTTTTGTTTGCATAAGTCATCGCAATGAGGTCTACATGTCCCAAATTAGGGCCGAGTTCCAATCTTATATTCTCTTTACCCAAGTTTCAGGATACTTCATTAGCTCGGGCTAATTTGGAAGATTTCTTAGAGAGAGCTAAAAACCTGAAGAATTCCCCAATGATGGAGAAAATTGTAAACAGTGTGCTAATAGAAGCCACCGCTTTTCCTACAACTCTGCAATGCCCATAATTGGTGTTAGAGTGCATGAATAGATATGACCTAGAACATAGGTGCATTAGGTCTATAGATGGAGGGGTGTTATTGAGTATCAACAGGGAAACTGTAATGGACGTAATAAAAATTCCTTCGAAGGAACCCTACGAAGACTGGACAATAACCTCATCCTATGGCTTTTTCTCTGAGAAAAAGGCCACATATAGAAGTGTCATTGCTAGGAATTAGTTGTTGAAGTTTTAGAAGGGAGGTTCCAGTCTGCCTAAACCGTTAACAAGATAACATCTAATTAGAGACGTTAGAGATATTGTAATCCTATTGCTTAGGGCAAAGGGAAGCCAACAAACATTCTTCTGGGAGGATTGGATGTATTTATTTATCAAATTTATTTTAAATGGTATGGAACTAATTACGGAAAGGCTTAATGAAGGTCTAAGCAATTTCCTTGGGAACAAGAGTTTTTATATGTCCTCTTATCTATTTTATTGTCTGGCTTGTATAAGACCCTGAGCGGGGATATATCATGAACCTTGGGTTGAAGGAATGAAGATTTATGATTATCATCCCCACCTATAGTTATAAAGATGTTAGGAAAACTTTAGGAGGGTGAATGATGTGTTCACAGGTAGACTGGTTCATGAGTTGCAAGGAAATATAAACTGAAGGCTGTCAAATGAAGCCATGCAATTGATAAGAACCTATGACAACTATTTTATTCAGTTTCCTCAGTTCACTTATATAAGAGTAGGAGGGTTTTAAGGTGAACCATTCAGACTGCCATGGTATGCATTGGACCACTTTGTGTTGATAGAAATTTGCAGACAATTAGCTCACATTGATAAGAAGATGTTAGCAAAATAAAGTTCAAGAGTTTCTTTCCCTGTTGAATTAGGATATTATATTTGTAAAACTGTTTCTGATACATTGAACTTGGAAGTGGATTATAAGAAGCTCAACTCGTAGTGCTATGAAGCCCGTACAAACTTTGACAGTAAAGGGTTTGCACAAACACATCTGATCTTTAGTTAGAGGATTTCTGGGAACTCAGTTATGATGAATTTGAAGTTAGAAGGAGAATGTGGTCTAGATTTATAGTGAACCAAATTGTTACTATGAAATTGGAGATGAAGGTTTCTGGAATTACAGAAGAAGAAGGAAATGATGTAATGGATCCACAATATGCAAAGAAAGTTCAAGGTCATCCAATTCCAGAGGTAGATTGGGAAAAGGATGAACAAGATCAACTTTGACATAGAACATTCCCTGTAATTGGAAGGACTGAGAAATGGTTGAGAGAGAAAAGAGTTGGAAAATAAACTATCAAAGGCCTTTCTTCATGGGTTTCAATTGTTTTGTCTGATGAATTTTTTCAATCTTATGGTGCAGGTACAACTAGCAAGAAATTGAAGAAATCCCTTGTAAGCTAGTAACCTACTCAAACCACTCGGTCCAAAACTAGAAGTAAAGGCAGGGGAAATCAAGAAAATACTATGGTGGTTGATCTAGAGGAGTCTCAGGAGAGTGAAAGTATAATGGTAGAGTTGAATCAAGAAATACCAACTATGGAAATTATTGATCTAGAAAAGCCATTAGAAGAGGATGCAAACCCTACCAATACAATGATAGTGATGAATGTAATGCAAGAACTGGTTCCTGCAGAGAAAAGTGCAGCAGTTAGTGCTCCCCAATGGTTGGAATACTTTGTCAGCAACAAAAAGAGGAATGTAGTGCCGACTTCATTGCCAATAGAGGACATGGTGAGCAAGTGCCTGGGTAAGACTCCTACGTCTAAGAAACTAAAAAATATCTCAAGGATGGATTATGATCCTAATACAGGGAATTGGATAGCAGAAGTGGCTTGCCTTGTGACTAATGAAGAAGTGGAAAATCCCACAACCAAGGATTTTACTATCAAGAAGATTAATCTCGGGACTGCTACAAGAGCCACTGATGTGCATCATTTAGAAGCTTCCACTAACAAGATCATTACAAGAACATGGAAGGACGAGAAAGCCAAACAAGAATTTAAGAAAACATTAAGTTGATGGCCGAATATATTGATTCCATTCACAATCCTAGACCTCAATCAATTTCTCAATTGCCTACATATTTTGATCCTAAATCTCCAGTCAACCAAAAAATGCTAAGCCAAATACAAAGGAGCAAAATGATAACTAAAGTATTTTTAGAATGGTTGGAGGGAATATTTTAAGCAGGTACAAGCTATATCAAAGACCTGAGTAAAGTATATGATGGTGCTATGGTGGTGATTAAAGATTTGGAAACAAATATGTTCTTGTGGAGGAAAGAAGAAGAAAAATGGCTTGCAGTAATCGCTCAGATGGGTGAGGTTCAAAAATATGGTGTAATGAAATTTATAGCAGAAAAGGCAGTGCCCGGATTGGATGACAATGTGTTGTATGTATATTGAAAAAATATAGTGATGAAACTCAATTGTGAAATAGGCGTATGAAGAATTCATGAGATTATTAAAAGATTTGACGAAGCTCACTTTGTCAATGAGAAATGACTTGAGTTGCATTGGTGTCAAATGCTTAAAGGATGATGGAAAAACTATGGAAACTGTAGACTACATAATTCAATCTTTTAGAGAAAATATTGATTATGTAAAGAATGCAAAAACATTGATAACTGAAGACCTCTCTAGAACCGCAAAGGTAGAATCTCTACTAAACCTTTGTATCAATGACCTAGATAATCATGAAGACAAAGTGGTGCAAGTTAAATGAGATAAAGAAGTTTGGAAGCAGCGGATCACTCACATCAGACTCCCTAACTTTGCGGTCATCCAAAACTTCTTTGCGGCCCATGTGGAATGGAAACGTGCAACAACTTAGAGCTAATCTGGAAGTTCCACGTCACAACACCATCCCTGATCGTGTTACCAAATTATAGTTTTATGCTCAATATCTTTAGGTATGATCTAAAATGGTTTTAGCTATGTTCAAACTAAATTTTACTTCATGATAGAGTTAAGTAACTCTGGTTTCCAAAGACAGTTAGCCTTTCTGGCTATATATATGTTTTAAAAATACTTCAAAAAGGTCCAAGAATTTTTGGGAAGAACTCATAACTTTTCTATATCTTTTAATTTGTGATGTTTTGGAAGAAGACATTTTATCTATGAATGAAATGAATGAACAATTATTGCGGACTTAAATTTGTGGGTTCTTTCTGTTTAAATTTCTGAGCAGTAAGCAAATTCTGTGTGCCTTGTTAAAGTGAGATCAATTTTATTAAAAAAACATTCATGACATGTTTATGTGTGAACAATAGCTCGCCTTTAGTACTTTCTGGTTTAAAGTATGTTTGAAAATTTATTTTCTGTTTGACTCATTCCTTGAAAATCATAAAGGGAGTTGTACCTTTAATTCAGAGGGAAACTGTTTAAAGTTTACCCAACTGTTGGTTATGGATTTGATCTTTTAAAAAAAGGGTCACAGAGTTCAAAATGTTTCTTATGGTCAAGGACAAATCTGTTAACCAACACATCTTTCTATGTTGCTTCAAGGAACTTTCATTTGTTTGACCGTGATTGTTCCAACTTCACATACTTTGTCATTACATGATGTTCCAATACCTATTTATTTCAATCTACTTTAGTACTGTCATGCAACATTGTCATTATTTGTTCTTATTTTATTTGTCATGAAGGAAGAATCATCTTCATGAAATGATATACCTTCCACATTCATGGATAAATTTTCTTTTGTTTTCTTTGTGTGCATTATTTTCTTCCTTACTCGCTTTCATGCATATGTATGTGTATACACATAAAATTAGCTATGAGCGATTAAATAAATATTATATATTTATTGAATAGTTATTCTTCTATTAAATAGTTAATTTGAAAAGATTAATTTATTTAATTCATTTTTCGTGTCTTTCTATTAATTAATTTAATTGAAATATTTTATTAATTAATTCATCTATTCTATTCCTCTAAAATAATTAAATATCTAATATTTAATTATCCTTCTAACCAAGTTGATTAAATATCTAATATTTAATTATCTCCTCCAATCAATTAAATATCTAACATTTAATGGTTATTCTCCTATCCTATAGTATCAAATATTAAATGATTTCCTAAATTATTTAATCTTTCATTTCCAACTCATTCTTCCATCTCCACTTCATCTTCCCTTTTCCAACTCATCCATCATGTGGTTAAGGAAATTAATATTTCTTAAATATTAATTCATCATTTATCTTCAACCACCAAATTCAATGAATATTGTGTATCTACACATATTTCATAACCATATTCTATATTCTCTCCAACCCCCCTACATCTTAGGAAGGACTTGAGTTCACTTGTCCTCTCATGCCTAAATCTTCTCCAACCATCCCTAGATTCCCTCAATCAGCAACCTAGTCAAGGTGAGATGAGTGACACTTGTCTTCTCCTTCCCCCTTTCTATCAACCTTCACCTTTTCTCACAACCATCCAAATCTGCAGATCTGATCACGACCGTTGATCTAAGACACATCATCTCATCCTCTCAAGGTCTATAAAATCAAGAGCTTCAGTTGAGAGAGAGTAAGACTTCAAGTACATTCTCAAGCGAATCATTTGTAAAACTTATGCATCCGTGAGTTTTAATCTTGAAGAAAATAGCAATTAGCATTTTAGCATAATCATGTAGTATTGCATATCATATCATTTGTGAACTATTAGTTATCAGTCCATTCTTCATATGCCATCTTGGAAGCTATCAGTGCATTGTCTGAGAGCACACCATCTGCAACTAGGAACAGTGGAGTTAGGACACAATGAGACATAAACCATGAAGGTAATATTAGTATTTTTATTTCATATGCATTTCATGTAGTTTCATTGGTTGAGTTTAGAATTCCTGTAGCATTTCCATTGGTATTTTGTGAAACTAACTTGTTGCAGGTAGCATTCTGAGGATGAAATTTAAGTCGACACAATATGCATGTCATTCTTTCCAAGTCTTATGACTGTCATGCATTGTTTAAATAAATTTCTCTATCATTATCATGGTATCATTTGATAGGACCCTTCTATCATGTGTTAAATTTTTTCACATACTTGACCAAGCCACCCTCTTATGACCTTGTCTTCATACTATCACCTTCCTTTATCACTATTTTTTTACCCCTTTGAGGTGATTTTATTTGTGATGTGTATTCATCACTTCTCTACCACATACCTTCACTACCTTTTTACCTTTCTATTTCCATCATCAAGATGTCTTTCCTTATTGCCTCTTATTCTTCCCATTATGAGATCTTCTATTAGGTCTCTTGACTATGTTTAGGCTTTTCAAGCTCACCCTATACTCTTATCTGCCTTCTACCTTTTCTATTCTACACTAGACTATTTATTTCACCTATAATATTACAAATTTTTGAATTTGTTCTTGTCACTATTGTGTTGGCATTGTCATTATTTTGTTTTACTACTTTTTCCTCTTTGAGAAGATAAATTTTGTAGCTTCATTCTTTTAATGACCATGAGAAACTGTACCAAGGACAATGTTATTAAGAGGAAACTATAGAGTTTCTTCAACTCTTTCGCATCTACAATTACTTCAGTAGGTCTCAGTATGAGTATGATAGCAAGGTATGCTTAGATGACTACAAAAAATAGTATAATTGCACCTAATTTTTGCGTGCATGTCCATTAAGGGACTTTCGAGTACATCATCTAAGAAAATTAAAATCCCCCTTTCACTATGCTTTGATGGATATCTAAGCATTTTGCATATAGATCTACCAATGAAGTAGCAACCACAACATTTGATGAGATTCCTCTATCATAATAGGTAGTCTATGGTGATAGTAAGGTCATAAATGAGAAAAAAGGGTAATGTGGTATTTCTAAGCAATAAATATGAAACATTTAAAGTCAACTACATTAAAATAGAGTATACTTTTCAAAGGCAAGAATAAGCATACAAATATAGGGCTAGTATAGTCACAATGGCAAGGACGGTGGATAGTGGGTTTAAAGGGCATAGGAAAAAATGAAATAATGAAAATATCAAGGCACAAAGATGAATTATAGTAACATAATAAGGTCAAGGAAATCATTGGCCAAAACAATAAGATGAGGGCATTAAAGCTTCACCCATTTGAAAGTGATTATTGAACAATTATTGACACTCAATAGTATGAGAAATCAGAGGTATGGTATCACATAGAAGTTGCCTTACCAAGGGGTTTGGTCTTCAAAACCATCTTTAAAGCCTCACTATAGTTTCAATGTGCAAAGGATGGCTCTTAATATGATAAGGGAAAGACTAATATTGTTGGGAAAGAAAATCCTCATTGAAGTGTAAAAACCCTGGTCCATTAACATATGCAAACTAATGGAGTTAGAGGTCAATTCATTGCATTTGATGAAATTATTGCCAACTTATACAATCGACACACATGTTAATAAGAATCTTTTGAATTTGAGAGAAATGAAAGAGTTTCCATTTTCCTTTGATATTTACCTATCACCTACCCTCCATAGACTATGATACCTACTATAACTATCATTTTTTACCATGCATAATATACCATATATATTACTATATTGTTTCCACCTATGACTATGATGTTATTCTTTCACTATCTTACAAGTTTTATGTGTTCTTTGTGAAGTGACCGTTACTTTTATTGGCTATCTTGTCTTTGTATTTTGATCCCTCAAGCTCACTATCCATGTTAGACTATCATTCATGGGCATTGTCCACTTGACATCACATACCACTATGCATTGACCCATGGATTGTCATTTGATTTATTCATTTTTTTAATTGATCTTGACTATCTCCTTTCAAGCCTCTTCCATTGGACCACCCTACAATTATTCTGTCTCACTTGGTCTAAATTTTCTTACACTAGTTTTTGCAAGGCTTCATTTTCATCAAAATAATGCCCTTTAAATTTGCACTTAATCTTTTTTGAATCAATCTTTTACATGAGACTAGGGGCAAGTTGTTGGAAAGGATTAGAGACAAGCTTATCTACAAGACCAAAAGTTGGAGGCATGGAAAGGACAAATTATTAAATATATAATTGGATTCTACAAAATTGAACACTTATCTCAATCAAATGGGACATTGCAAAATTCATGGTATCAACACAAATATTTTTCAATGACGAGACTTCTCCTACTACTTTCTATTAATGGAAACTTTGTTTCTATAGAAGAAATACATAAATATTGTCAATATGGCAAACCTTGAATGAAATTCATCTCACTTTTCTCTCAAAACTAAGTCCTCAAATGGCTTTGGTCTTTTGGATTCTCACACATCTATAGCCTCTACCTTCTTTCTAATGAAATAATTATCCAAATGAAACCTTAATACTTATTTTACTAGTCTCTCATTATGTGCAAACTGGGAAAGAGATTTTACCATGGTTATGAGTGTTGTTTGTTTATTTGTAAAAATTCACATATAATGTCGAATTTCTACCTGTCTAAGCAGAAACTTGAGATAATAAAAACTTAGAATAATGAGATAAAAAAAATTAAAATCTTTTATGAATGCATCTCTCCAACTTATGCCATAAGACAACATAATTAAAATGCAATCCACACTAATTTCCTTAAAAAAGCTCTCTTAAGACAATGAGAAAGTTTCAATAGGGAAACAAATGTTTCACTTTTGTAACTTCCATGTCCATGGTTATGCATGGGTAGGAAAACATGACATTTAAGACTCCTCCAATGAATTACATAAGTTTGTAGTCTTTGTGATTCCCACTAGAGGTGTCCTAGCTACCATAGTAGCTTAAAACTATTGTGTAAAGTATGTCAACTATGATAAAAATCCTAAAAGGTAGACTTGGTCAACAAAACTCACACATTTCCTCAAAACAATTTTCCTCCAAACACTCATGCACATGACATTTGACACTTTTTTGACCCTTTAGACACTTTGTCACAACTCAAAACTCCTTTTCAAAGGTAAAACATAACATCAACGCCTCATGATATAATATAAGACATGTTTTGTCAATTTGTCTTAGAAATACCCACAAACCTAAGGTAAGAATGAAACACTTCATTATCACTTTCCTTAAGATAATTAATTCCAACCATTTTGAAATCCTTGAAGAAATCCAAGACTCGTAGAAAATTAAGGGTAACCCCTTTAAGGCTATTTAATCCTAAAGGGAAAAGTTTGGCCAACAATCAGTTTATGGCCTATTAATTTTGCAAGGTATCCTTAACAAAGTGATAAGATCCATACATTTAATAATGGAATCAATATAATATAGAAGATAGATCTCTCAAAGCACAAGAGATGTTTATGGTCCAATATGGCATAATATATAACATATGCAAAAATGAAGTTGTATGTGGGAAAAGCGGGTCGATAGAACTCAATATGTGGAAAATGGAGCTCTATGGAGCCTTGCTCACACACCCACATGACTTCTTGGTGCAAGCTATGGAGTCATGAAGTATAACTCAGCTTCCCAAGGTTGGTTCCATGGTTCTCTATCTTGCACGGTCCCTCAAACCAATGTTTTTGCTCTCAGATCACTGAGCAAAATGGTTTAGGGATGACAAATGCAAGAACGAGGGATGCTTTTGTTGATTTTAATATGAGATGCATCCTAAGCTATGCATGATGCTACAAATGCAATAAACTAGCTATAAGATGACACGGTTAGTAAACAAAACTATCCTAGCATGCTATATTAGTTCATGATTTTAAGCTATATGATAAGGAACATACTCTAAATTAGCATATTTAGATTAATTCCTGATTTAAAAGAGAAGTTAAATGATGAGCATATAAAATATGAAAGCTTGAATGGATTTGAGTATAAGTGAGATGCTAAAGTCTTGGATGATATGAAAATGGAGGAATGAGAGCTCTATTTATAGCAAAAATAGGGCAATGGATGGTCAGGATTGAAAGAGGCAATCAAGGGTTGAGTTTGAAAGTTGAGAATCCATGTTTGCAATTGGCACCAATGAAATGGTGACAATTGTCAACATAAGACTGGGTTGAGAGGAGAGGTAGGAAGCATTAAATTCTTGAGAAGACCTCATGGTTACCCTAGGGGTTAAGGGTTAAGGTTAAGTTAAGATTACCCATTGGATAAAGCTTTTACCCAAAGGATAAACTCTTGTGCAAAGGTTTAAGGATAACCATGGTCAAAGCAATAAATGCTTGATGAGACCCTTGGGTTACATGGAGGTTGAGTTTATGGAAATTCTTTAACCATGTAAGAAGGTTGAGTTAACCATTAATGGTTATGAAGACTTTGGGGACAAATTTGTAAGAGTCTTTCCAAATTTGGGGGCATTCAACAAGTTAGCTTGTAGAATGGATAAAGGCTTTAATGAATTTTGAAGACTTTAATCCAAATTTGAGAAGTGACCTCCTCAAATTTTGGGGAAAGGGATAATGGATGGGTTTTGGGTTAATTGATTAGGTTTAGAAGAATTAGGAATAGGATTTAGGATGCAAGTGGGAGGTGTAGGATTTTGCAAGTGGGTGAGGGAAAATAGGTTTTATTAAAATAAATTGCTTTATTTCAATTTGGTTGTAATTAAATAAATTAGATTTATTTAATTTAGGATAAGTATTTTAATTAAATTTGAATTTAATTAAAAAGTGGATAGGGGCTTTAATTGAATAAAATGAATTATCCTATTAAATGGCATAGTGAATTTAATTGAGTAATTTACTTAATTAAATAGAGGAATGCGGATAATTTAATTAAATTGGATTTAATTAAACATAGAAATGAACATAAAATATTCATTTAGGAATATGGTCATTTTTATACGTCTACATTTTGCCCCTCTTTGAAGTGACGTGTGTGCACATGTTATTTCAAAGAAAATGGTGTGTCATTGCGATTTTATGATCAATGTCATTTTTATGATTTTTAAGTCGTGCCCCAGATTTGATGCGTGATGCCCCAGATTTGATATTTGATGGTGATGCCCCCTCGGGAGATGAAGCAATATTTTGAAAAGTTTGATTTGATTGGATGATTTGCTTTTGGTGTGTATGATTTTGGCTATGTGAAACGTTGAAATTGATTCATCTCCCGATAATTTACATGCTTTAGGGTATAGGGGAGACCGCGAGAAAATTACATGCCCATTTCCCTAACCCTAATTTCATTTTTCTCCTATAAAAGGGGAAAAGTTCTTTGATTTGATTCATTTGTGCATTGTTGACTTTTGAGAAAGAGATTTTGGAGAGAAGTCAAAATGCCCATTTCTTATTCCAGGCATTGTTTTGAGCGCGTTCGGAGGTATCGGAGACCTGCCGCATACAGACCACCAGTAAGTGAACCTTTTTGACCCCTTCTTGAATTTTTATTTTGTCGTTTTGGTCATTTTTTTGGAATTTTTCACGCGGGGTTCATGGTTTAGCGCATACAAAAACTGTTGTAGCGCATGGGGGTTTAAATTTTGGGTGTGTCTGAAATTTTAGGGTAGTGCATCTATTTTCTAGGTTAGCGCCTTGGGTTCCTAGGTTAGCACATGGTCTTGGATTAGCGCATTAGGGACATAGGGTAGCGCAAAAAGTGAAAAGGTTAGTGCGTCGGGTTAACCTAGCGCATAGGCTGCACAGAGGCTCACATGCGTAGGGGGAAGTAGCGCATACGTTAGATCTAGCGCACAGGGTTAAATAAGTAGCGCGGTCGTAGAATAAATTAGCGCGTAGAGTTAGGCTAGCGCATAGGGTGGATAGGATAGCGCGTGAAGAAAATAGTTTAGCGCGTGGATGGGTTTTAGCGCGTAGACAATCTGTTTTAGCGCATTGAAATTTTTTTTGTGAGATAGGGCGATTTGTGAATGAGAAAAAGTGATAGGACAAGGCCAGTTTTTTCAGGATAGGTGTAATTTGTGCGTTGCTGTGTCTGCTGTCATGGTGTCTGTTAGTTTGTCCAATATGAGTGTTGATATAACTTGTTTTGATTTGCGATATTTCAAGTTATGCATAGATATTAATGTGTTGTTTTGATCAAAGCATGATTTGTTTTTGCACTATGTTTCAAGCTCATTGTGTGGAGCCTGATTTGTGTTACAAGTTGATATGGGTTGGAAACTTGATTTGTTTGTCAAGCTGATATGAGTTGGAAACTTGAGTTGTTTTACAAGCTGATATGGGTGGGAAACTTGATTTGTTTTACAAGTTTATGCGATGTGGAGACTTGAGTTGTTTTACAAGTTTTGATATGGTTTTTTATAACTTGAGTTGTTTTACAAGTTGATATGGAATGATATGATGTTGAACTTGATGTAGATGAGCAAATTGTTTCATGTTTTTGATGTGATTTTTAATTTTCATATCTTTGCTTTGATGTGGAAACTGATATTGGACTTGTTTTGTTGTTTGACAGGAGTGATTGGGAGTGGTTCATTCGCGCGAGCGGTTTCCTAGACCTTGGACATTGATACCATGGTTGGCACAGGCTGACCTTGACATTATTAAGAGATGTGGCCTGACTTCCCTATTGGATATGCCTCGGTTCACTATGAACCGGGGTTTACTTATAGCCCTTGTAGAGGGGTGGCACAGCAATACGAACACCTTTCACTTTGCTACAGGTGAGATGACAGTCACGCAAGAGGACTGTTATAGGATCCCGCGTATACCAGTAGTAGGTTCACTACTACCTTACGAGCAGTTGGAGGAGGGCGGGATAGAGGCATTTCACCATATATTCCATGATGAGACAGTTTGTGGATATGAGATCCCCTAGCAAGAGTTCTTGGACTTGGATTATGCACCTCTTCAATCAGTACTGGCAGGGTTTATCGGTGGTTTTCTATATCCTGACCGCAGGTTGAAGGGACTATCTATGGGATGGTACTAGAGGATATGGTGACACAGGGTCGTAGGTTCGCATGGGGATCGACTATGCTAGCCCATCTGTACAGGGATTTGCACAAGGTGGTATACCTGGGTTACGATAGTTTGTCAGCTGGCATGACGCTCCTACAGGTATGGTGCTGGGAGCACATTCCCACAGCTAGGCCATTAGCAGACAGAGATAGGCCCGTTGGACGTGCCTATGCATATGGTTACATGGGTCTAGTTGTCCAGCGGAAGCTAGGCAAATTGGAGCATTGGAGGAGGGTTTTGGACGACATTGATATGGTCGCTTGGCGACCGTATATAGGTTGCAAGGTATGGGCGGAGGACGGGCTGGAGATGCCCTATGTTTTTATGACTTGATACCTGATAGGGAGGACCCCGTTTGTGATTGAGAGATTCGTGGTCACCAGAGTTTTGCGACAGTTTGGTTGGCAGCAGGGTATACCATAGGGGGCCTGCTTGTATGCGCTCCGGAGGCAGGACATACCAGATTGGGGTCCGACTATTGACAGTGCGATGGCTGTAGAGGAGTTTGTTAGCCTAGTGGGCTAGATATGGGATTATGCCCCAAAGATTCTGGATGCTGGGATGACAGATGAGCTCGCTGGATTGTTCACCGCGCGGGCGGTGGCGAGGATATCAGATTTGGAGGAGATGTGGCCTGCGTTTGATGATGATGAGGACGAGGGAGGTGGAGATGATGAGGCTGATGGAGATGGTGGAGGAGGACGATGAGGGAGAGGAGATCAAGGGAGGAGAGGAGACAGAGGGAGGAGAGGAGATAGAGGGTTAGAGAGAGCAGTTAGACGAGCGGTGATGGACAGAGGGATAGGCGGGTTGACCATTGGAGTAGGTGGTGAGGGGATGGTGGGGGAGGTGATAGCTATAGTGGGAGGGACTGACGAGGTGACATGGCCAGTTCAGAGGAGGAGGACTGATGTGCTACCACCTCCAGCACCAAGGACAGGCAGAGGGAGAGGGGATACCTCTTCACAGGTACCCCTACGGGTCTGGATGCCTACTCATGTGGAGGATGCACAGATTAGGACCCTACAGATGATGGTACAACAGCTACAGGCATAGCTACTGGTGCATCAGTGACAGATTGCTCAGCTGACTACTGAGCGAGACACGGAGATAGAGTGGCGGGGCAGAGCAGAGGAGCTTGCAGCGAGTGTGCAGAGAGCAGCAGTAGGTGGTCCGATGAGAGACACCCTGAGAGAGCTTTCTTTGAGAGCTCAGGAGGCGAAGTACTACCGTCATCATTATGAGGCTACGGTACCTAGGGATCGCCGAGTACAGAGCTTTACACAGTCGAGATCTAGTCAATCTCGAGAGACCGGGTCGTGGTCAGAGAGCCGAGGTGTGACAGGGCCATCGAGGCATGATCCTCCTGGAGATCCAGAGGCGGGGACTTCTGTAGCAAGACCGTCTCCATCAGGAGATAGTCATACTTGAGAGACGTTGTCTCTATTGTATTTTGATCATTGTATTTGTTTGTACTGGGCACAGACATGACAGATTTTGTACATTTTGATCATTTTTTGAGATATATATATATATATATATATATATATATATATATATATATATATATATATATATATATATATATATATACGACACCATTTTCTTTGATTGTGGTGTGTTATATGGATGCATGTTCTATGTGCTCTTTCTTTACTTTATGATGATGCAATGCTTAGATAGATGATATGATGCATGATGTATGAGGTATGCTTTGATATGCTGTAAGATGTATCTTGAAAAATGAGATGTATGATAATGATATGATGTGAGATGTGTCTTGAAAATGAGATGTATGATAATGATATGCTGTGAGATGTATCTTGAAAATGAGATGTATGATAATGATATGCTGTGAGATGTATCTTGAAAATGAGATGTATGATAATGATATGTTGTGAGATGTATCTTGAAAATGAGATGTTGTGAGATGTATCTTGAAAATGAGATGTATGATAATGATATGCAACTATGTTAAAATGATATGCAACTATGTTTTTGGAGCATCCTCATTCTGCATTTGCCACCCTGATATAATCATATGTTATTTGCTTTTTAGATAAGTATCATCATTGAGCATTGATTTGTGTGGAATATGTTGAAAATTTATACAAGCATAATGGTATAATTGAACCAGAATGACCTGAGAAAAATTTACATGATGTTTGATTTTGCAAGATAGCATAAGTGTCAAGGTATGATTGAACCAGGACGACCTGAGTGCATATTGCGTATAAAAAAACAAGACTAAACCATTTGTATGCATGAAGTGGAATCATGCCTTCAGTGATATTCGATGTATCATGTCTCAAGACAAGTATTTACACAATACAAATGATCGCCTCCTAGATAGAAGACTAAGAAAACATTGGAGTTGCCCCATGATCTCTAGCTTTGAAGCTTTTAGTGAGAAAATGCAGAGAATCCAATAATTTAAAAATTTCAAATGCAAAAATAGTCAAGATTTTATGCTATAATGCAACATTTATTACTTCAGAAAATCATCCATCTTGGGTATGTCTTATGATGCTTTGTTTTGTTTTTGCGATGAAGTTTAGCTTTGGTCGTTGGATGCGATGTTTCTGAGTTTTGCAGATAGTTTTGATGTCTTGAATGTATTGCAAGTTTTGATGATTTAGCACCTCTAGCTGAGTGTGCCTCTTGACGTGAATATGTACAGAGATTTCCAAGCCATGGTGGAATGTGGTAAGAGTATATATATGGATAGACCAGGATAGTGACTACGCTAAGTATGTCCTGAATGGATATTCGCTAAGTGTCGGGCGATGGCCGATAGTGTTTTACGACGAAGATAAGGATTTGGATATAGATAGAGGAGCCATCCTCTCACAATAGCGCCTGTTACTAGGTTTTCACCAGTTGCTTTTATTGTACCTTTTTATTTTCTTTTTCTGGATTTTTTTATTTTTTTCTAGTTTTTGCTTTTTTTGTGCATTTAGACTACTCAAGTGTAGTATTTCTTTAGATGAATGTTGTTAGTTGGTTCTTTGAGCACATCTCCTTCTGAGGTTGTGAGCTGATAGGCACCTGATCCATAGACTAATATGATGACATAGGGACCCAACCAGTTTGGTTCAAACTTCCCTTTCTTTTCTCGATCTTGTTGATTTCTTGGATTTTCTTTGAAGACTAGGTCACCAACTTTGAAGTTGCAGGGGATGACCTTGTGATTGTAGCTCCTGCACATGCGTTGCTGATATGCTTTGAGATGAGTGTAAGCATGCTGACGTCTTTCATCTAATAGTTCTAGTTCTTGCAATCGGTTGACCCGATACTCTTCATCTGGGATTAAGCCTTTTAGAGAGACTCTGAGAGACGAAATTTCTACCTCTAGTGGTAAAATAGCTTCGGATCCATAAACCAATGAGAAAGGTGTTGCTCCTGTAGGTGTATAGATGTTGGTTCTATATGCCCAAAGTGCTGGATTGAGTTGGATATGCCAATCTTTGCCTACATCATTTACTATTTTCTTGAGAATCTTCAGTATTGTTTTGTTGGATGCTTCTGCTTGACCATTTCCATGTGGGTAGTATGGTGTAGAGAACCGATGTTGTATTTTGAATTGTTCACATAGTTCACGAACATCTTGGTTTTTGAATGGGCATCCATTATCGGTGATGATAGAACTTGGAATACCATATCTGCAGATCAGATAGTTTAGGATAAAAGACGCAATTTGTTTTCCAGTCACTGTGGTCATTGGGACTGCTTCTATCCACTTGGTAAAGTATTTTGTTGTAGTTATAATGAACTTGTGTCCATTTGAAGATGAAGGATGAATTTTGCCAACCAAGTCTAACCCCCACTGACAAAAGGGCCAGGATGTTGTAAATGGCTGCAGTTCTTGTGCTAGCGCATGTATCAGATTGCCATGGATCTGGCATTTAGGACACTTCTTGGCGAAGTGGTAAGAGTCTTTCTCCATTGTAGGTCAGTAGTATCCCATCCGTAGAAGCTTTTCAGCAAGAGTAGTCCCACTTGAATGTGTTCCACAAATACCTTCGTGAAGCTCGTGTAAAGTGGAATCAAAATCATTACGATCAAGGCAACAAAGAAGAGTACCATCTAGACCTCGATGGTACAAAGTATCAACAGTAAGGGTATAACGAGTAGCTTGTCGGATAAAATTACATTTCTGGTTATGGGATTGGTCAATGGGTAAGATGTTGTTCTTTAGATAATCATATATCAGTCCATACAAAGGAGAATCCGAACCAGTTAAGGCGTAGACGACATGGGATTCAGAGTGGTCATAGGCTGGGGAGAATAGTCGCTCTACCAAGAACTCGTAACTACTCTGTTGCTCTGGAATTTGTAGTAATGAAGCCCCTGCATTCTTTAAGCCAAAAGGCATAACATTCCAACAATACGTTCCCCAAGGACAGGTGAATGCAGTTTTATCTTGATCTTTCAGGGCTATTTTGATCTGATTATAGCCTGAGAAACTGTCCATTAGTGAGAGCATTGCATGGCCCGCTGTGAGGTCTACAATTATGTCGATACTGGGCAAAGGAAAGTCGTCTTTTGGACATGCTTTGTTGAAATCTCTAAAATCAGTGTAGATTCTGATACTATCGTCTGGTTTTGATACCAGTACTATATTGGAAATCCATTCCGCATAGTCAATGGGTCGGATGAATCTGACATCTAATAGTTTCTTCAGTTCAGCTTTGACCATGAGTGCCACATGTGGATTCATCTTTCGTAGCTTTTTTTTGATTGGTTTAACTCCTAGAGAGATGGACAAGTGATGCATGATTAAGTGTGGATCTACTCCAGGCATATCGGCATATGACCAAGCAAAGTTATTTTGCTTTTCTTTAAAGAAAATGATAAATGCTGATCTTTCCTCCTCTGTCAGAGATTCTGCAAGGTGTATGTTTTTGACTGCTTCTGTGGTACCAATGTTGATTGATTGAGTGGGCTCAATCAATATGGGTGATCGCTCATGAAAGTGCTCTGGAAGAGTGTCAAGTCTCCCATGTTTAGGTGCCTTAAAAAGGTTTTCACCCTCAGATGCATCCTTTATTTTTACTTTTTTTGTGATCTAGAGCTGCCATTGATTGGTTTTCAACGTCAGATCTTTTACTTGGTTCATTTTTGCGACTGAGAGACTTGGTACTCCCTGATTTGCAGATATCGTTACTTTGTTTGCTGGTAGAGCCTGTCTCTGGTTTAACGGTACATAGGTAATGGATAATAGATTCATCATCTGGGAAAATTGGTATATCATGTATTTTGGGTTCATCCTAGTCAATGAGGTCAGGAAAGACAAGCAGTAAGGAATCGTTTGGTGGATCAAGTTCTGCTACTATAAGCGTCAAGACAAAGGTTTCATCGTGATCGATCTTGGTTTTAAAGAAGTCAAGGTTTTCGTCGAGGTCTTTGATGGTATTATCTTCCCTATAGACTTGTTCATAATGCTTTTGTTCGCTTTCCTTGGCATCATAGATATTCTGTGGGCCAAATTCAAGAGGTCTATCTTCTGCATTATGCTTTTCCCGAGAAAGGGGTATGGTGCCAGTATTATTAGGGATATCTGTAGTAGCATTTGAGCAACTACCCCATTCATATTCATTGGAATCAGTCTCTGAGGCATCATCCCAGATTCTATCAGTGCTGTGAACATGTATGTTGTATGGTGAAAATAGATCCTTGATGATGGATACCATTTTGATAGTTTTTGTTGATTCGGTGTCAGATCCTGCTTCTACTTTCTGTATTTCTTCATAGACTGTGCCTCCTCGGGGAGGAATAATGGTATCCGGAGATGATATCATTTGTTTTTGAGATATCAGTGCTTGAATATGAGCTACTGCTGCAGATATGGCCTTCTTGTGGCTTAGAAGCTTTTCCTAATGTAACTTCTGTTCTTGACGTTCCTGTGCCTTGCAGATTGTTTCTGTTGACTCAAATAGCGCTTCCTGCCAGGATTCTTCTTTGTACTTCTTCTTTGCTTTCCATTGAGGTTTTGCAGTTATGTGTGGTGTCTTTCTTAATAGGAGAGTGAGTTTACAACCCAATCCTGTTTTGTCTCTACTGGGCTGTGAAGGAAGATCTATGGGTTCTGTGACTCCTTCTTTGCATTTTCCAATAGGTCCTTTACCGTCATATCCCATTTGCTGCATGATTAAGTATCCTTTTCCATATAGGTGTGTTGGTAGAACAATGTCTAGAGTAGCTGCTCTGTTATCTTCTTCCTCATCTCTGTATAACCAGCTAAGAATGTCCTTATCTTCTGATTCATGTGCTAGAGTCCCCAATTGGATGAAGGTACCATCAAATTTGGTGATGGGCTGAGTTACCAGATACGTTGATGTAGTAGGCAATCCATGAGATTTGGGTGATGTTGGTAATTTGGCCAAACACAGGGGTTCCAAAGAGTATTCTCCCATACCTTGGTCTTTGATTTGCATTTGCTACTTGAAATCTCTAGATAATGATTCGAGCTTTGTTGTCTGTAGATCTGATGTTGAGGATCTCTGCTTTTCTCTATTATGAGGAACTAAACTGTCCTGGGCTGCCCCCATTACATTGCAATGTTGAAATGGATTGTGATCAACAGATATGGAGATCTCTTGTCTGTTATAAGGAAATTTGACACACTGGTGATACGTAGAGTGTACTGCTTGCATTTCATGTATCCAGGGTCGCCCTAACAAAATATTGTAGGTGAGATCTATGTCTAAGACCTAACACATAGTATCCTTTTGCACTGGTCCAACTTGAATGGGTAACATCACGGTTCCTTTAGATGACCTTTCCTCATCATCATATGCCTTTATGGTAATCTTCTTATGGGGATCAATAGACTCTTCTGAGAAGCCTAATGCATGGATAAGCTTTAAAGTACATATATTAAGTCCAGCTCCTCCATCTATTAAGACTCTTTTTACTCGGTGTTTACAAACGATGACTTCAATATGTAGAGGAGTGTTATGCGGATGACTCAAGGAAGTATTATCATGCTCTGAGAAGGTGAGATTATGAGGTTCTGTCATATGGGCAACCATGGCTTGAAATCTATCTGCGTCCAGATCTTGAGGTACATTGGTTTCCAATAGCGCTTGTTCCAATATGTTTTTGTGTTTGGGTGACAGTTTCAGCAATTCTAGTATAGATATCTGAGCTGGAGTTTTGTGTAGTTGGCTAACCAAGTCATATTGGATCTTTGGTGTAGTAGTTGTAGGCGCGGTATGTCCTTTTAAGACATATTTATGAGTTCGGGTTGTTACATTGATAGATTCATGATCACGCTGATCTCAGATGGTGATGACGTTTACCTGATGATCTTCAGCTGATATGTGATTTATGGTTTTATTGTAGATATGGTTGATACGAGCTCCACGTGTATCGTTCGAGGTTGAAGCTCCATCTTTGTTGTAATTTGGAAGAGGATTTTTAAAGGCTCCGTGGTCACCATTTGTTTTGAGACCATCTACCATTAAGTCACCTCGATCAATCATGTCTTGAACAATGTTCTTCAATCTCATGCAATCGTTCGTCCGATGACCCTTGTTATGATGGAAATCACAATAGTGTGAATCATTCCACCAAGGTGGTTTGATTTGGGGTTCATAGTTGCTGATTGCAGGCAATGAGAGAATCTTGTTTGCCAGAAGTTCTCTAAATGCTGATTCTAGTGATTGCCCCAGTGGTGTGAAGACAGGCTTTGGGAAATTGTTCGTGTTGTCGCGTGAATTGTTGTTAGGTCTTGGATTCATGTTTTTGTTTTGAGTATCGTTGGTGTTGTTTGTGTTGAGTTGTCCTTGATTGGTGTTTGGTGCATATGTGTTAGCGTTTGGATTTCTGGATAATGCAAGCACTGGTTGCTTAGATTTTGGATCATGCATTTCATTTTTGCCATCATTTTTGTTTCGAGTCCAGAATCAAGACTTGTCCAAGTTGCTGTTGTTCTGGTTATTGTAGTTTGATGAGTTTGTTCCTTCCTTGAAGAATTTGAGTGTTCCCTTTTTGACACATGCTTCCTCTACTTGAATGCCGTTTTCAATCAATTTAGCAAAAAATGGTATGCATTGGAGTTTGAGACTGTAACTCATTTCACCATTCAAGTTATCGATGAAGATTTCCATTTTCTCCTTTTCGGGAATATCTCGAGGATATCGTGATACCATACGTCGCCAGCATTGAAGGAATATCATGAATGTTTCGTTGTTCTTTTGTTTAATGTTGCAGACGTCTAGCATGGTTATAGCGTGTTGAATGTTATAGGAGTATTGTGTTATGAATTTGTTAACCAATTCATCAAACGATCTGACAGGTGGCTTAATTTTGGATAACCATTCCATTGTTTGCCCTCCCAAGCTTCTTGGGAATAACCTCATCAGATAGGTGTCATCATGAGCAAACTCAAGACTCATGGTACAAAATTCTCTGACATGATCATGGGGATCACTTTTTCCATCATACTTGTCAAAATTAGGCATGTCTGAGTTTGGAGGAAAAGGGATCATGTGCAATCTCCTATCAAAAGGATAAGGACAGATTTTGTTTAAAGAGTACCATACTGTTGTCTCTTGTTGCATGTCTTGCATTTGTCTTTGTAACATTTGCATTTGTTGAGTAAGGGCAACCAAGGGCACATTGTTTTGCCGAGGGAAAGGTTCTTCCCTTGTATTGATCCTGGGTTGAAATGGTGTTTGGAATGGTATGTTATGCTCAGGAAGGTATTGTCTTGGTGTATGTTGCTCCGACATGTTTTGATCCGGGATGTTTTGTCTTGGTGTATGTTGCTCCGGTATGTTTTGATCTAGGATGTTTTGTTCAGGGTCACGTGCTTCCCTTTCTCATTGTCATTCCTGATATTCGTAATGCTGAGGTTGCATTCTAAACACATCTGCGTCAAGGTTTTCAGGGAGTTTTACTCCTTTACTTGTGAGCATGAGCAAATATTTTTCTTTGTTCATTTCCATGAGCCTTTCTACCAGCTTTTGGAATGAAGCACTTTCCTGACATTCCTGAAGAAGTTCTTTAGAAATTTCAGTATCCTCTAGGTGTGGACCTTTGAAAAGGATTTGATAACCTTCGATTCATACTAGACTCTGTGTGTGTCTCGCTTTGTTGGTTTTGTTGAGAGCGAGTAACAGGCATTTTAGTAGAAACTTTCAGTGACGAAGGGGACAAAATTCTCTTCGATATGTTGTTCGGGGGTTGGTGGTTCAGATCGGGGTGTGTTATAAGTGATACACTCGTCGGGTAAGAATGTCGGATTAATCCTTCCTCCACGATTTATGATTTGATTAAAAATGGATTTTTGACAATATGCCCTAGTCTTTAAAGGCTCTTTGTCAAATTCGTTGGATTTGTTTTGGATATAACGTTTGACGTGATGAAGGAATACTCGATGAGATTTGAAGAGTTGATGATTGATGTATAAAAACTTACTTCTCTTGATGAATTTGGAAAAACTAGGTTGTTGTTTCTTCAACATGATGTTACGATAAAGATTCTTTCTTCTCAGAATATGGGGATTAGTCATGCATAAGTGATCAATGGTTTCTTTTGATTTGTTTGGATTTAGTTGATCTTGTTTTTGAAAATTTCAAGTCTTACTCTATCAAAATGAAGGTTTAGATGCCCCTTCATGACAAAGCGTGTCAAATGATATGGATAAAAGCCTCCCGATATGGAGACTTGATTTGACAACCTGAAATTTTTAAACAAGTGTTTTTGAGATGAAATCAGTGAGATGGTAAAGGATTATTTTGACACTCATGATGAGGTTTCCAGATTATGATAGGATAGATATGTTTTACCATGCGATCAGTTTCAGATTCTTACAACATTTGTTTTGACACAAACTTTGCTCAAGAAATAGCTTTTAAAGTTTTGTTTTTACTACTCTGCTTTGATGGAAAATGATGCTGATGGAAAAAGGTTTCTGAAGATGTTCTCAAAATTTTTAAAATTCCTCACTGTTTTGCCCCCTGTCTTTTTACTTTTGGTCACGTGCTAAAATAGAGACAGGATGCGCTACCAAATTTACTTCATGCGCTAAAAGAAAGACCACATGCGCTAGGCTGCCCCTAGCCACGTGCTAAATTTTTGACTGTTTAAAATTTTGTTTTCTCTGTTTTGAAAGGTTATGCGCTAGTATGAGTCTGTGACGCGCTAACTGTTAGACTTGACGCGCTAAAGTTTGGTTTCCACGCGCTAAGTTGATGCTTCAATGCGCTAGACTGTTTTCCCGATGCGCTAATTGTTTAACACTGTTTTGGACTCTGGATAAAACACTACTATTTTGAACAGATGCGCTAACTTGATGCTTGGATGCGCTAACAAAAATACTCTATGCGCTAAGGAGTTGTCCCCATGCGCTAATCTGCCTTGATTTTTCCTTTGGTTGGTTTTTCTGCAATTTTTTTTGGATTTGATTGTGAGTTTTTCAACCTTGATGGATGATTTTCTAAAGTAGTAAATGCAAGCACAACACAAAGAAGACAACCATTTTTGCTTAATCTAACAAAAAGTGTATGTTCTGTGAGGATGTGTTCAAATCCTCAATGTTTTAATAGGTTTGGATACGAAGAATACACTTCAGAAAGACTCTTTATTCAAAGGTCATAAATAACATCATAGCCCACTAGTCTCGATACTCCATTAGCTCAAACAACCGTGTCACCCCCTAGAGGGCACCCATTTTTTTTTCCTTTTGCCAGAAATTAACCCAAAGTGAATTGCTTCACAATTGAGTAGTTATCTTGGGAGATATATGGTGAGTAATCTTGGGGGCGGATTCTTCCCCACTCTTGCACTATGATGTTATAAATGTCTGGTTACTGACTCGGTTCAAAGTTTCTATTTCTATGGCTCGTAATCAGGCTTCCTGTTCAGCCGTTAGTGATAAACTCCCTCAGGAGGCTTCCCAACCTTTAGAACAAAGGCTTTACGTATCTCGAGGATACTGGGGGAAGGCTAATCGTTGTGCGCAATCGTTGAAAAGGACTTTCGTCACTTTCCACTTTTGATTATAGTGGGTTGGAATACTTGGCGTCAAAGCCGTTTCCCATTTAGGTCATTCCCTTCACACCGGCCATAAATGGCTTTAAGAGTTGATTTCAACTCCTTGGGAAGGCAGGCCTGCTAAAGGATGTAAATATTTGAAGTATAGAAAGCTTAAGAGTGGTTTGGCTTTTTGATCACCTAGTTAAGGGGAGAGCATATACCTTCCACTTTCGAGACAAGGCAAACAAGGTTCTTTTTAAGCCTTCAATTCAGTGATTTTCTAACCTCTACTTGGAGATGTTGCTCCAAAAAAGCATGGTGTTAATTTTACTTCCCCAAATCAGTGATTATTTAATCTAAGGAAATAACGAGTCAACAAAGCGAAAGGTTCAATTTTGGCCAACAAAAGAAAAATCGGTAAACAAAAGGGGAATAACTTCCCTCTTTGATTGCAACAAAATTTTTTAGGTGAGGTTCTTTCCTTTGCACAAAAATTGAAGATGAATCCTTTTATACACCAAAGGATGGTGAGGTTCTTTTTATAGCTCTATTTTTGTAAATTTTTTTTTTGTCTTGTTCCTTTTAGAGTCCAAAAATAGGTTTTCTCCTATGAAAGCAATAAATGTTCGGTTTAGTGATTCTTTTTATAGCCCAAAGGAAATAAGTGAGTTCAATTTTTTTAAGAATAGAAGAAGTTTAAAAATTTAAACTAACTTAACTAAGTTAGTGAAAATCCTAACTATCTTAAATTTTTTAAGTTTAAGCTCCCATCTGCAACAAATTTGTTAAAATCCTGCACGAAGACAAGTTGAAAATGTTAGATGGTTGGTGGACTTCCACAAGTCTATTTCTTTATTCCCGGTTACAGATTTTGAAACTTTGATTTTTGTCTGTTTTTGGATGCGCTACATAACAAACTGTACGCGCTTCCCAATAGCCGTGATGCACTAAAAGAAAGTGGTGACGCGCTACACTATTTTCGGGATGCGCTACTCTGTGTGCCGAAAGCGTTGTTCTATTTTTCTCTCGTGTCGAGACCTACAGGAAAAATTTAATATGCTTATGCACTAATAAACGGACTTTACACGCTAGGTGTTGGACCCCACGCGCTGAACAGTGAACTGGATGTGCTAGGCTGTTAACCAGATGCGCTAGGGAATGATTCCCACGCGCTGATTCTCATTTTTTGTGGACCTGCAAAAGTGGATATATTTCAAAACTGATTAGATATATGGGGTAATGCCCCATGCTGGACGCCAGAAATGTATGCAGGAAAAGCGGGTTGATAGAACTCAATATGTGGAAAACAGAGCTCTATGGAGCCTTGCTCACACACCCACATGACTTCTTGGTGCAAGCTATGGAGTCATGAAGTATAACTCAGCTTCCCAAGGTTGGTTCCATGGTTCTCTATCTTGCACAGTCCCTCAAACCAATGTTTTTGCTCTCAGATCACTGAGCAAAATGGTTTAGGGATGGCAAATGCAAGAACGAGGGATGCTTTTGTTGATTTTAATATGAGATGCATCCTAAGCTATGCATGATGCTACAAATGCAATAAACTAGCTATAAGATGACAAGGTTAGTAAACAAAACTATCCTAGCATGCTATATTAGTTCATGATTTTAAGCTATATGATAAGGAACATACTCTAAATTAGCATATTTAGATTAATTCCTGATTTAAAAGAGAAGCTAAATGATGAGCATATAAAATATGAAAGCTTGAATGGATTTGAGTATAAGTGAGATGCTAAAGTCTTGGATGATATGAAAATGGAGGAATGAGAGCTCTATTTATAGCAAAAATAGGGCAATGGATGGTCAGGATTGAAAGAGGCAATCAAGGGTTGAGTTTGAAAGTTGAGAATCCATGTTTGCAATTGGCACCAATGAAATGGTGACAATTGTCAACATAAGACTGGGTTGAGAGGAGAGGTAGGAAGCATTAAATTCTTGAGAAGACCTCATGGTTACCCTAGGGGTTAAGGGTTAAGGTTAAGTTAAGATTACCCATTGGATAAAGCTTTTACCCAAAGGATAAACTCTTGTGCAAAGGTTTAAGGATAACCATGGTCAAAGCAATAAATGCTTGATGAGACCCTTGGGTTACATGGAGGTTGAGTTTATGGAAATTCTTTAACCATGTAAGAAGGTTGAGTTAACCGTTAATGGTTATGAAGATTTTGGGGACAAATTTGTAAGAGTCCTTCCAAATTTGGGGGAATGGATAAAGGCTTTAATGCATTTTGAAGACTTTACTCCAAATTTGAGAAGTGACCTCCTCAAATTTTGGGGAAAGGGATAATGGATGGGATTTGGGTTAATTGATTAGGTTTAGAAGAATTAGGAATAGGATTTAGGATGCAAGTGGGAGGTGTAGGATTTTGCAAGTGGGTGAGGGAAAATAGGTTTTATTAAAATAAATTGCTTTATTCAATTTGATTGTAATTAAATAAATTAGATTTATTTAATTTAGGATAACTATTTTAATTAAATTTGAATTTAATTAAAAAGTGGATAGGGGTTTTAATTGAATAAAATGAATTATCCTATTAAATGGCATAGTGAATTTAATTGAGTAATTTACTTAATTAAATAGAGGAATGCGGATAATTTAATTAAATTGGATTTAATTAAACATAGAAATGAACATAAAATATTCATTTAGGAATATGGTCATTTTTATATGTCTATAGAAGTAAACCCTTGAGGTAGGGTAACAACATAGAATACTCGTTAAGGGATAAACCACTTTACACTATATCTCCGAGAGATCCCAAATACAATATCATACTTCACAAACATATTACAATAATAATCACCTTTATTTTTTATATACACCTTCTCCTAATAATACAATGGAAGGGTGAATCCTAATGAAGGCCTACTCAAACCTTGATATAATTAGTCACTCAAATCATTCACATGACCCAATATAACTAACTTAAAGGATGTGTTCCACATATTGGCATCTCCATACACCTAGATATATTATAATATCACAACACTAGTTACATAAGATGCCATCCCTCCTTGAAATGCTTATTCCCGAGAACATGAGAAGAAGCCAAAGAGTATGGTGACCACAAGCTATTATAACTATGATGCCATGAAAAATAATCTAATCGTAAATAAGTTGATCCTCGTGCCTTATTATTGATAATGCTTGGATCCCATCTTTAAGCATAATTCTTTGCACCCATTTGATTTCATTAATTATCATAGTAAATGGTCCTCCTTTGCTTCCATGAGTAGCCCATACTTATATGGTACCATTGATTGTTGTAATTATTTGCTTGATTCCATGTACATTCATAGTGATTGGCTTGACGATCTCTTGTAATATCATTCCTCCATGATGGTTTCTTCGATGATTATTTCCTCTAATAATGTTGTGGATGCCTATATACTACACACATTACTGACATAAGAACCTTCTTTCATTCTTCACTAGTTCCAACCTCTTGTTTTAGTGATTCCTTAGTAGAATTATTTATCTCTTCATTTTTATCAACATCTTGGTCCTCTTGATTTTCCTCTAATTTATTGTTACAATATTCATGAGATTATTAAACTTACACTTCCTTGACCTTTGTTTGAACTTCTTTATGTGTAATATCTTGTAATGTAGTTTTTTCCCTTCTATATAAATCTTCATGAACTTCTTTTGCACATTGATATTTATTTTTCCAAATGATTCTAACCAAAGATAACCAAGAGCAATATCCAACCCATCCATATGAAAAGCATGCAAGTTTGAATGCACAACTCCCAAAAAGCTTAAAATATTGAAAAAATTGAATATCCATACCTAATATTTGACTATCCTTGGTGTTCTTTTCTTGTATATGTAGCTTCTTGGATGATTCCATGTTGATGATGTTATACTTGTTGTTGGGGATTATAGAGATGATAAATTTTTCCTTTTGAATGCACCCACGAAACAAAAAGATTTAATATTCCTTTCTTGGACCTAAAGTGCATGTACACATATCATATCCCTCTTTTTCTTCTAATTATTATGCTTTTCTTCATTTTATTCCTCCTCTTCTTCATTTTCTTGCTCCTCTTCTTCCTCTTCTGTATGTTTCTCCTACTTATCTTCCTCATCTTCATTTTTCTCATCCTCTTCTTTCTCTTCATTATTTTCATCCTCCTCCTCTTCCTTCTCTTCTTTATATGCATCCTCTTCTTCTTCTTCTTTTGGATAACAAACCTTGCTCTAGTTCATTCAAGAAAGCAATATCCTTATCTAATAGTAAATAAGATTTGAAAGGTTCACCTCATAATAAACGCAATAAATTTATTTTCCATAATTTATCTTTTCCATAAGATATTTTATATTTGTACCACCATTATGATGCATCTCCATTTCCCTCAAAACTAGGAACCACCATTGAAACTAGGGCTTAAAAAAATGCTCTCAATAGATAACTATTCTATCAAATACAATTGATCCAACTTTGATTTGACCAAAACATGATGCATTCGGTCTCAAATTAAAAGAAATAAAATTAATAGACCTCTAATGAATTTCCATGAGATTTCCAAAAATATTAAAATTTTAGAAAAAATCTTTGATTTGTAACTTATATGGCAAATTTATGAAAAATAATGACAATAAAATAACTTGTGGAATATTAATGATAAAAACCTAATTTTTGGATTGTGATTTCCTTATATGATCATTCAAATTTAGTAAAAAAATTGCTAGAAAATTTGTAGCATTCTCAAATATATAGGCAAATTATCAAAAACTAGGGTTTTGTTTACTTTTGCCCAAATTGTAGCTCTAATATCACTTGATAAGATCCACACACATAATAATGGAAAGAATATAATGTAGAAGATAGATCCCACACACAAGATATTTTTCTAGGCCAATATTCTATAATATCTAATATATGCAGAAATATAGTTAACCCTTGAGGTCGAGTGACACCATAAAGTACTCATTAAGGAAAAAGTCACTTCACACTATATCTCCAAGAGATCCCAAATATGATATCATAATTCACACAGATCTCACAATGATAATCACCTTCATTTATATATACTTCCTGCTGATAATACAATGGAAGGGAAAATCCTAATGAAGTCCTACTCAACTCTTGATATAATTAATTGCATAAACCTAGTATAACTAACTTAAGAGATGTGCACTACATGTTAGTGCGTTCATGTACCTAGTTATCTTATAATATCATCTCCTTAGTTACATAACATTGAGAGGATGTTTCGTATTGTGTCATGGTGGAATCTTGACCATGTTATCTCTTAGGAGGAGATGCTATATTATTGATGTCATGACGTGTTCATTGATTTTACAAATGTATAGTTGGAGTTTTGATAGTGATTTGAATAATTCTCTTGGTATTAAGTGTATTAATATTTCATTGGAACTTCATTAAGTGCAATTTTGCATTTGGATTTTAGCATGGATTGATTGGTTGTATATGCTCATGGATACTTGGAGATTGGGTTGTAGTTGTAATTCTCTTTAATGTAGAGACAATTGCTGCGACAATTACTCTTTATAGGTTTTAGTAGGAATTTTAGGGAGCATTCACCTAAATATGGAGGTGAGTTCACCATGGACCTATGAAGGAGATTATTTTTTAAGAGAGTTATTGTGGGTTGCTGTATCTTAGAGGAGAAATCGTATTCCACATTCTTGGCCTATTTGTGGATAATCATATAAAAGGTATTTCCTAGACTTTGTTTTCAAATGCACTATGTATTATGTTGTCTTCTCACATATATGGACCTTAAGTTATACTTGTCTCAAGGAGTGTTTGAGATTTTATATCCTTTTGCATTTGATTTTCATAAATTAAAATGTTCTGTTTTGATTACTTAGGGATATACATCTTACTACCATCCAATTCCAACTTCCCAAGATTATAACACATCTGATAGATAGTGGGTTCCAAATGATGCCCAACCCACTAGAGGCACCATCTAATTCCACAAAAAGCCCCTCCCATTATCTCCAGGTTTTCATTCTTTTATGATACTCCTTACTCTACTTAATTTCCTGTAGCAGTACCATATCGACTTTGCTTGTATCTATCTGACACTTGATTGAGCGTCATTTGCTAGGGGCATTAATGCCCCTAGAATTCTAAGTAATAGGCTTCATGCCTCCTCGAGAAGGAATATCTCCTTCATGTTTCTCAATTTTTTTTTGACCCTTTGCACTTCTTACTATTTCCAACTTTGCTTTTTTAGATTTGTGCCATCTTTGCTTCTTTCCTTCAATATTCGGTTTCTTCAACTTGGAATGTGTTTTCTCTATGCTTCATTCTGCCAAGATGTTCGCTTGATCTTCCTCATATATTTCATCAAGCTCAAAATCAGAATCAACACTCTCTAATTGTGTCACTTCATGCCCAACTTCTACCTCATATTCCCTAGGAATGGCTTCTGTTGCAACCTCCTCTATTAACTTACTAGTCAGTTCTATCGCTTCTTCAATTGTAACCCCCTTTTTTGATATGAGCTCTTGTAATTTCTTTTCTTTGGAGTTAATAATCATCATCTGGATCTTTTCAATGCCGGGCTTATTAGATTCATTTACATCTACTGCCTCTGCCATACCCTCATATGTGGTTTCTTGAGCATTTGGATTTTCCTTTTCTACTAATTTAAGACCCTCAATGTTCTCCTCTTTACTCTAATTGTCCTCCTTACTATGCGGGGCATGTTCTATTCAATCCTGAATCAATTCTATGCCACACATTTCCTCTGTTGTAAGCACATTGTAAGTGTGCGTGTGCCACTCATCCTACCCACCTCCCAAGCTTGTCCACTCAAATCCTTGATGTCCACCTTTGGATCCTTAGAATCTTGATCCTTGGTCCAATGAGCATTTCCTAGTGATGGATCCCCTACCCTCTTGCAGTGATGAAATAGTCTCTGATCGTATTCATTTTCTTTATTAATTTCGACTAACCCATTGCAAGTCAACATCCCATGCTCTTTAGGTTTACACTAAGGGCATAACACCATCAGATCTAAACGATCTACTTTTATTTTCCACACTCCCCCTTCCAGGTGAATCTCTATTTCTGATGACAAGGTTTGTTGGGGGTTAATCCTATACACAATCTGGCGTAAGCTCCCCAAACCCTATTCTCTAGAACTTTGTCCATAAATATAAAGGTTCCCAATCCTCAACCAATTTCTTGGATAATATCTTGCCCCCAGTAGTTCATCAGAATGTTGTATAATCATATCCATATTGGACCTTCCCCTACTTTATGCTCCCAAGGATTGAAGTGAGGGTAACAATAAATAAGGTGCATTCCTGTATTGTCCAAATAATGTGGGTCATTATTTAGGGCTTTCTCTTTTTTTGATAGTTTGAGGAATTCTACCAAAAAAATAACCATTGGGCAAAGCTCTCACATGAGTATGTGTTCCCCATTTTTTGTGACCCCATATTTCTATGATTACAACCTCCTTAGGTCCTCCTCCCCATTTGATAAACATTCCCATTTATTTTAATCTCCCCCATGCATTCTTAATTGCATTCCTATCAATTGAAACAAAGTGATTTATCAAACATGGATTGGATGACTTACCGGTCCAATCTACATATTGGTGTGATGACCCCTCATCTCTCATCATGGTCCATTTCCCTTTCCATGGTTTGCTAGTGCATGCCCATGCCTTCAAACCCAGTATTGTGTTATCCCTGCTTCACTAATTGTTGGATAAATCTGTCTTTGGGATTTTTATTTGCTTGGACCACCCATTCTTGTCTTTCTTGAAGCCTCTATTGCTTAGAAATTCAGAAAGCCGATAGTTCCTCCCATACTCTTGATTCTTTGATCGTTGATTTTCATTGGGGATGTTTCTTGGAGGTGCTCACCCCTACAGTTGTAGCCATGGAAATAGGTTGACTGATAACAACTCTGATTCGTAGATCCACCCCAATTTTTTCAAGTATGGCCTTTGTTCTAGATAATTCCAACCCCGATCTAAGGGTCTAGTGTATACATACCTCTCCTTCTCTTGTCATTCCGCTTGTTTGTCGAATCTAGGCCCTTCCTAATTGTGATTGAGACATTTATCCACCTGCCTGCCATTTTTTCATAGACCCACAATGGAATGTGTCCTTCTATCCTTGCTTAACATGGTTGTTGCTCAGGAATTCTACCTCCTCCACTTCACTCCAAGTCTTCCCTTTGAGATCGCTTGCTCGCCTCATTTCCTTGTTCCATGCGCTCACCATTTTGCTTTTTTTTACAACCACATCCTTTTTTTCAGTAAGTAATTGCTGCTTATTTCTAGCCACCCTTTTTTTCAAAGCTTACTTTAAATTCTAAGCAGTAGCTACTCCACTAAAATAAGGAGACATTTCAATTTATCCTTTTCCTCAGACACACCAATTACTTAAATTTAAGTAGATAATGCACTTAAGCAATTAGAGACATGGGGTTACTCTATTAAGACTTTTAATTTGTTTTGTTTTGATATTGATATGCTTAAGTGTGCTCTTAATGACTGCCTTTAATATCAAAAACATTGTTTTACATAACTTTTAAAGACATATCTTTCTATTATCTAAATAGAAACTGTTCAAATACCATAAAAAATTCTTTCACAATCATATGCAAAAATATTTTTTATTCTTCAATACTAATTGACATAAACATGAGCAATGGTGAAAAATGTAAGATGTGAGATGGATTACCTAGAAGGGAGCACAACTGATGTTAGATAGAGAATGGAGGAGATCGATTTTTGACAAGGCAAGAAATCACTGATGGCAGGCGCCTCTTTCCCACAGTTTCGCTTCCTCTTCACAACACCATGACTGGTCTACACCATCCAAAACAACAGAGTGGATTGAGGAAGAGTTGAAAGAGGTGGGAGCATTGCTATTCAGAGGATTTTCCCTCAAAACGACATCTGGTTTTAATGAGGTGGTGGAGGTGTTTGCATGGGAAGAACAACCATATATGGGTGTTACTACCAGAACAAGGGTTCATGGAAGGGTTTATACTGCGAACAAGGCTGCCTTGCATCAGCCCATCAAATCCCACCATTAGATGGCAAAATTAAGTAAATTTGTATCATAAATTTAATCCATTCTTCTTTAAAGCTTCCAAAATATAATGCAATTTTTCTTCTGCCCATGTAGTTTGAGGAATTTCTTAGCAAATTACTTTTTTATCTGCAAGATATCTCCTCTGGAGGGTGGGCAGATTGCTATTTTGTTGAGCCATAAGATTACAGCCAGAATGGAAGAGAGCTACCCAAAATTAGTTGCAAAATTGGAAAAAGAAGGCCTTTTTAATTTTAACACTTGTCTCCCACAAGATCATCCTGACGTCTTTTTGAAGAGCTGACAAACCCTTTTCCAAACTAGGGATAAGACAAAGCCCAAAAGAAGTAAGTAAAGATTGTTTAAAATAAGTGAGTCTCAGTTGAAGAGCTTTTGGAAGAAACTGTGTGTTTTATTCTTACATCAATTGTACTTCATAAGTTTATTTATTCTCATCTTTATGGTAGATCATGGTTTGTGATAAAAAATATTGATTTATAAATTGAACACAATTTTCTTCTAGAAGTTCTTCAATTTGATCTTGTTGAACATAATTCTCTCTTCAATTTAGTCTAGCGAGCACATAATATTTTCAGATTCCTTTCAATTTGGAATAACAAAAACCTTAAGAAAAAAGTTGATAGAAGATTTTAACATCTGCATCTCGTATAAGGATGAATTCATGTGATATTTTTGAAACATGTTGTTTGCAGGGCTACAAAGTCTTTTCAAGCAAAGGTGAGTTGGGAAGGTAGCAAAATGGTGGTTCAAATGGGACCATTGACTTCCATTAGAATATTTGATGGAAATAAGAAAGCATGGTTCAACCAAATAGCATTTTGGGATTTAGACACACTTCGCATGCTGGGATATGGATACCTTTTCCCTTGAGAGGTGACTAAATGCTGCATACAAATGATGTAGATAGTTGAAATCCCTCATAACAAACACCTTCAACACACTTCAATACTTGTGCAAATCTAATTCATAAATTAAAAAAATCAAGATAAAAGCTATGAGCAATATTAAAATCTGATTTTGAGAAATTCTACCTTTTTTCTCATTGAAATTTATAGACTTGGAAATTCTGATTACATGCATACATGAATGAGCAACCGCCTAGACCGATACAAACAATCAATCTAATTCAAAACTATTCTACAACAAAAATAATATCGAGAGGAGATCAGACAAACTCCATGAAGAGGTTTCCCATCCCAAAAACCCTACACTCTAATCCCAAAAACAAAAACAAAAACTCCCCCCCTCCAATAAATTTTGTCTTCTTTTCCCCAAAAATACTACGCATAGCCCCCCTGTCCACTATTACTCACCTAAAAAATGCTATCTTTAGCCCCTGTAAATTGTTGCTCATACATTACATTTAGAGCCAATTACAAGTTTGCTAGAATTGGAGTCTTTATGGGGCTCCACTCTTCCTCCATAAAAAATGTAGGAAATGTAGTGGCTAAGTCAGAAAAAATAAAATTTGCACATGGGGTCACTCCACGTGGACGTCCTTGCATATGACACCCATGGCAAAACGAAATGTTTCTTAAGTTGAACTCAAAAATATTTGTAGACCCTATGCCTATCTTGGGTCCATCTCTCTTTTTTGTCTATGAAAATTCTCCTACTCATTACTTTTGACAAGCTCATAACATTGTTCCCTTTCGTACTCATTCTTCTTCTATCATTCATGGAATCCAATTTTTTCAGTTTTTTTACTTCCCACCAATATACTCCATCAAAAGTAGATAAACCAAGTAAATTTGTACCTTCTCTTTCAATAAAATAAAGTTCTTCCATTACCTCCTTTGTTGTTCTAACTTTTCCCTCTCCCCCCACCTTGTCTTCTTCGTGAAATTGCATTGTTTCAATGCCTTTTGAAAGACATACTATTGTTGCACCCTAGTATCCTTCACTCAAAACAGTGTTAGTACAACAATTAAGAGATTCAATTTCATCATTTCCTAACAAGGAATCATGATCACTAATCAAGGAACCTTCATCTTTATTGTTCTCAAACACAGAAAACCCTTCATTTACCTCCACTCATGTCCTTCAAAATCATTTGTATCAAAGTGATCAACTACTGCAATAATTTCCTCTATCTCTTCACTCTCATTTACATCAAACAAACCAATAAAATTTGATTTTACTTTACCTACAAACCAATAAAATTTGATTTTACTTTACCTTCTGCTAAAACCTTTGTCCCACTTGAAATCAACTCTTCCCATTCTTGATTAACTGTTTCAATATGCTTCAACAAATATTCTTTCTCAACTTCTTCTTGGTTAGCTTTAGCAAACCAACATGTTCATGCTTCATGCCATCTATATCATCTACTAAACAAACCCTTACATTCCCACAAGCTGGAACAAAATCTTCTTTCAAAGGTTTTAATTTATGTTTTACTCCATCCTTAGTCAATGTGTAAACATTTGTATAACCATTGTAAATTTCTTTCTTATCATACTGTCAAGGTCTCCCTAACAACATATGACATGAACCCACAAGAATGATATTACATAATATTTCATCAAAATATCCTCCCATCTTAAATTTTACCATACTTTGTTCGCTTACCAAAAGTTTCTTATCATCTTGTACCCATGTTATCTTGTATGGCTTCGGGTGTTTCTTCTTCTCTAGCTTTAGCTTTCTCACCATTTCTTTTGATACAAGGTCATTTGTGCTACCACTTTCAATGATGGCATTGCAAAACTTTCCTTCACACTTACATCTTGTCTTGAACAACTTCTTTCTTTGTGTTGGTTCGTTATCTACATTCAACAAGGCTTCCTCTGACTGTGATGCATATGATTCTTCTTCATTGATGTTTGCTATTCTATTTTGATTTTTTGATCCCCTTTTTGGTCTTTCCTCTTCATGAGGGAATTCATAGGCCTTGTGACCTTCTTCACAATACTCATAGCGGGTTCCTCTGAAAGTTCATCTCTTGAAACCTCTACCCGATCTCCCTCTACCTCTTGAATTTTGATCTCTAGGACAATATGAATCATCATAACTCTGATTTTTGTTGTTGTTATGGTCTTCTTCATTCCAATTTTTTTGATTATTAACTTCATTCTTCTCTTCAAATGATCTACCCTTTCCTCTTTGGTTGTTTTCAAACCTTTTGTTTGATATTTCTTCTACCTTCAATGAAAAATGATGTGCATCCTCCATGGTGTAAATCCTTATCAACACCAACTCTTCATGAATGCTTGGCTTTTACCCATTGATGTAGTGAGCTATCCTCTCCTTGTTGACCTTTGAATGACCTATTCTAATTAAACTTTTATGAAATTCTTCTGTGTATTCTTTCACTGTTTTACTTCCTTGTTTCAAGCTCTTAATTCTTATTAATAAATCCAACTCATAATCAACAAGAACAAATTGTCTCTTCATCTTTTCAACCATCTTATCCCACTCGCAAATTTTGCTTTTTCCTCTTCTCCCTCTTTCAATTTAGACTTCTTTCCACTAGATTTTAGCGTGTCTTTTTAGTTTGTTTTTAGCAAACCTTACTTTGTGTGGATCTTTTATTTATTTAAACTTGAAGTATTCTTCCTTATCATATATCCAGTCTATTAATTCTTTTGGATAGAAGTTCCCATTGAAGAAAGGAACTTCAATCTTTGGTCTTTTCCCAATCCTTGTGAATGCTTTAATAAGAAGATCATTTAGAGTTGCTTTTTCTGCTTCATCTTCAACATTTTCTTCTTCATCTAAAATTTATTCAATCTCATCATCTTCACTTTCAGGAGCTCTCTTGCAAGTAAACCCTCTTCTGAAGTCTTCTTGCAAGGATTTCAATTTTCCGACCAAGGGTTCTAAAATCATCAATGTAGTTAACATTTGGAGGATTTCTTCCCCCATTTCTAGTTCCAACTCTACCCCAGTCACGTGGGGCTCTTCTTGTATACATTTTTACAACACCCACAAGCTCAATCCTGGTGCAAGTTGCTTCTATCTGGAAAATCCGCCTGCACACTCAGAATCTTTTGGCTCTGATACCACTAATGCAAAAAGTTGAAACCCTCTTAACAAACACTTGCAATGGACTTCAATAATTGGGCAAATCTGATTCATAAATCAGAAAATTAGCAACACCAAATGCAAGATAAAAGATATGAGTAATATTAAAATTTAATTTTGGGAAACTTTGCCTTTTCTCTCATTGAAATTTATAGACTAAAAAATTCTGAATACATGCATATACATGAATGAGCAACCACCTAGAATCATACAAACAGTCACAATCTAATTTTAAAACTGTTCTACAACAAAAATAATAACATGAGGAGATCAAACAAACTCGATGAAGAGGTTTTCTACCTGGAAAACCCTGCACTTCGATCCCAAAAACAAAAACAAAAAATTGCCCCTAGAAATATTGTCTTCTTCTCCCCAAATATACTACGCACAACCTCCCTGTCCACTACTACTTACCCCCAAAATGCTATTTTTAGTCCCTATTCATTGTTGCTCATATATTACAATCAGAGTCAATTAAAAGTTTGTTAGAATTGGAGTCTTTACGGGGGTCCACTCTTCCTCCATAAACATGTAGGAAATGTAACAACCAAGTTAGAAAAATTAAAATTTGCATATGGGGTCCCTCCATGTGGATGCCCCTGCATCAAAAAATTATAGAGGAGTCCATAGATGTGAATTAGGAGGTCAGGGATGTCCTTCTCATTAACAATTAACTTGTGCAACATGCTAGATAGCCCTCCAAATCACCTGGAAGAATTCTTGTGGCCATCTGCAAGTAGTAGACTACTATTCGATGCTTTTAATATAGGCTTTTCCTAATTGGAAGCAATTCCAGTTCAATGGGATATGCCTATCTTAAGGTTTTCCACTTGATTTTAATGAAATTTCTCTGTGATGGTAAGGAACAAAGTACTTGCAGGACTAAGTGAATAATTTCAAACCTTTGAATTTTAGATTTTTGAAAGTAGATTGGTTTAATTAATTTTTCTTTTTTTTTTAGAAGATATGAACTCAACATCTTCTAAATGTCGTAAATTAGTTTAATTATTATCTTTTTTTTTTTAGAAAAATTTGAACTCAACATCATTTGAATATTGTAAATTGATTTAAGTAACATCTCATTTTTTTCTATAAAAGATTTAAACTCAATACTATAAAGATATCTACAACATGTACTTTTTCATTAAATCAAATATCTTTTGACAACAATTTTTCTTTATATAATTTTTTTTTACTAAGAGTGCTATCCTAAGGACTTTATTTAGAAAGGAGATTTGAACTTGGAAGATTTTTCTTTTGATTATTGGAGGTGGCTTCAGACGATGGTTCATTGAGTTAAAATATTAACTTAAAATACTTGCCACTGCATTCTTTACTTTTGAATACAATCTCTCTTCATGAAACAAGTCCACTTTACCTCTGCTTTCCTGTTACTAAATTTTGACTTTCTAAAAAAAATGTGAAGGTTTGTATCAAGTTGATTGGTCTATCTTTAAGGTTTTCAAGCATTTTGTAGGCAATAGTACAAACCAATTTCATCTAATAGTCAATGGAAATAGACTTTTAATGTTTCAATGGGGAAAACATTGAAGTTTGAATAACAAAATTATGGCTAAATGAAGAAAAAGGGTGAAAGGAACCTAAAAGTACAATTTTGGTCTTAGATTAGGAAAAGTTGGCAAAATGGTCATAGGGTGATAATGTGGTTACTAAAGAGGAAGCATTTAGACAAGTGATAAAACATAGTTGTGGACTTGAGGAAGATAAAGCAGTGAGAAAGTCCAAAAGGTGTGACTTTACACTAAGGAAGACAAATTGGTAAAAAAAAATACACGAAAGGGGTTATAATTTATTAAACTCAAAGAGAATTACAAAGCAAGAAAGGACAAAAACCTAACAAAGACAAAAAATCACACATTCCTATGAGCAACAACTAGCTCCTCCAACATATCAGATAAATCCATAGGCAAATGTCTCCTATCTATAATATGGCAATTATGCATTCGATCAGAAGCCCATTTGGCCAAATAGTTTGCAACTCTATTCCACTCCCGAGGAATATGAGAAAAGTTAAATTAGTGCTCAATGCATATAAAAGGTATTTTTACATTAGAAAAAGAGACTTGTTGAAAAATGACAAATTGCATAAAAAAATGATTTTGTCTCTTCACAAAAAATACTAAAACGTGAGGTGGCAAAGTGGCTTTGACTCTACAAAAGAAAGATTTCCCATTTCAAAGGAAAAATCATTATAATTGGCAAGGGTGGTTATATAACACAATTTTCATGAATTCTAATTGTAAGAATAAGAAATGTTAGAAAGTGGCGTTTACTATGTAAAAACATGATTTTAGTCTTAAATTGTGTTTTCCAATTAGAAGTGTCAAAATGACAAAGTGGTTTCAAAAGGGAAAATAGCAATGACTCTTAACACATAACATGTGGGACACGTTTAATTCGAGATGTCATTAATGTCATGGATTGTTATGCCATTTATTAATTACTTTGTGGGTTCACTTAATAAATCAATGCCACTATACGTGCATTCACAAGATATTAAAAAACATCACTAACTCCACTTCGATCCTTTAAATTTGTGTTTTTAATACAACCTCCACATACACTATTATAATCAAAATGCCTCCCTATCTTCACTAATTGTCTTATGTATCTATTTTTATTACATTTTTATATTCCCTTATTAATTGTGTCTCATGTTTTAGATTAAAAATGACAAAAAATATACTAAATTTAACATTTCGATATTTTTACCTCTCCAATACTCCAACTATAAACATGTTTATTAAGAAAATGTCTTATAATTAATCTAACTTAAAAAAGTGATAGACTGATTCAACTATAAAGAGTAGAACGGAAGATTGACCCAACTTTTAAAAGAGATAAGAGTAATGTAATAATAATATAGAGCATCCACAACCATCACAAACCCCTCCCAAAGCAAAGTGAAACTAGGAAAAAAAGTAATTACAATGTCTAAAAACAAAGAACATTTGTAGTCATCCCAAACCTTAATGAATTATATTAAAGAGACCAAACAAAACCAAAAAAGTAGTATAAAGTCTAAATTCAATTTTGAGAACATGAAGCATGCATGTATGTCCCAAACAAAGCTAGTTGGTCATGACTATCGAGGCTCCAAATACTCTTGGAAAATTGCAATGAGAAACATAATCTTGGACATAATTGCAAACATATCAATTGAAAAGGTTGACATGGAACTTATGGATTAGGGATAGGTGATGTGGTGAAAAGGAGATGTGGTCAATTATATTTATTGCACTATCTCCCCTTCTTTCCAACCCCCAATACCTATATATATTTAACTACCAATCACACCATAAAGTGTAATGGGCAGGATGATAAAAATATAAAACTTTGTTTGATCAAAGATGAAATGGTGCTATGGACGGGGGATAGATGATGTGGTGAAAAAGGAGAGGTGGTGGATTATATTTATTGCACAATCTCCCCTTCTTTGCAACCCCCAGTACCTATTTATATATTTAACTAGCAAGCCCACCATAAAATGTAATGGGCGGGATGATAGAAATATAAAAGTTAGTTTGATTAGTTCTATAATTTTTTAAATTTTTTTTATTAAGAAATCAACGAGAACTAGGGCACTGACCCTTTACATAGTACGAACCATAAACAACAACATAACATTACTATAACAACGCGTAAACAACATTAAAAAGAACAGCCATCCATAACACAAAAACATAGAAAGAGTTTGGAAAAGCAAAAAACAGAGGACCCCAGCCAAAACAAAAGACCAGAAGGAAACTAAGAGGAAGGATTGCGAACCCCTAACATATCAATGACCCTATTCTAGTCATCATACAAAAACTTATACAGCTCCCTGGCCTCCTCCTTGTTCGCATCCTCAATCGCAGTATGCTCCCTTAGGAGGGAGAGAGTTAGCATCGAGCTATGAAGAACTCGTAGACAAAATTTGTTAAAGCTAATAATCTTGTTGTCTTGAGCATCCAACCTGCATTTAATCTGTTTTATCTCATAAGTGATGGCCTTTAAATCTAGGAGTTGACCCATGCTTTCAATACGCCTCAGAAGGTTGGAGACCTCATTGCTAATGTTATGGATTTGTTCCAGGGTTGGGATCCCCTTGGGGACCCCTTCCACCTCCCTGTTATCCTCCTTATTCTTCTCTTGATTGTTCAAATTTTCAACACCCATGTCCACTTTATCTTCCTCACTAGTCGCCGCTTCCTTGACCACATCCTCCTCAAGGGCCATAACAACCTAGGCTCCAGTAGCATTCTGGTCTACCATGTTCATGACCTCATCAGGGTCCACCGGGTTGATTTGATCAACATTTTCCTCTTCCAGTCACACATTCACATCATCGGTAGGGGGCTCAAAGGTATCCACATCAATCCCTGGCATAGAAACCTTAAGATCTTCACCACCCACAGACCCAAACAAAGTACCCCCAACCTTGCCATGGGCACAATCCTCCTCAGAATCAGAAACACTTTGGGGTTTCAATTTCCTCTCCGAGGAGCCCTTAGAAGCGAGTCTATGGGACCTCCTCCTTCCTTTAGTGTCCGGGAATGAAAACTCATCCTCCATATCATTGAAGGAAGAATTGTCCTCAATGATACTTTTTTTTTTTGTTAACTTGTTTGGGTATCTATCTTTTTTTTCAAAAATTAAAAAATATGGTTTTATTGTTAGAGATTTGTAATAAAGTATTTTTTTAGTATATTTTTTAATAGTTATTGATAAGACACAAAGCTATTGTTCTATAAGAGATTTAAAATTTTGAGAAGGAAAAGATCCTTCTTTAAAAAAGAAGTAATTTTTATTTATATTTACTCATCTACCTACAAGTAGTACTGACAAGACAAAACCATTTAAACTCCAAAAATACACTTACCTCTAACATTAATGCTTGACCATATAAGTTTGAACAGTGAACGTAATAGTGATACCCAAATGTATGTTTATATCGCCAACACAACTAGTTGAAATTTGCATCGAACATTTAATTTTTTTTATATGAGTGTCAAAATTTAATTTAATTTATATTATTATTGATTATTTAAATCACAACCTCTCATATCTTCTATATTTCATCTTTTTCAATAAATTAAAATTGCCCCTATACATGCATTCACAAGATATTAAAAAACATCACTAACTTCACTTCGATCCTTTAAATTTGTGTTTTTAATACAACCTCCACATACACTATTATAATTAAAATACCTCCCTATTTTAACTAATTATCTTATGTATCTATTTTTATTACATTTTTTATATTCCCTTATTAACTGTGTCTCATGTTTTAGATAAAAAATGACAAAAAATATACTAAATTTTACATTGCAATATTTTTACCTCTCCAATACTCCAACTATAAATATGTTTATTAAGAAAATGTCTTATGATTAATCTAACTTAAAAAAGTGATAGACCAATTCAGCTATAAAGAGTAGAATGGAAGATGGATCCAACTTTTAAAAGAGATAAGAGTAATGTAATAAGAATATAGAGCATCCACAACCATCACAAACCCCTCCCAAAGCAAAGTGAAACTAGGAAAAAAAGGTAATTACAATGTCTAAAAACAAAGAACATTTGTAGTCATCCCAAACCTTAATTGATGCAGGAGCATCCCCGGTCTATGAGAAATCTTGTATCAACCAAAAATATTTCCTTAGTTTTGTTCTTGTTCAGTTCATGTAGCAGTTTTTTGTGTTTCTTTCAGTGTATTCCGGTAGTTGTTTATCTTTTGTTGCAGATTAGATTTTCAGGTTCTAGGCATGTTATTGTGCATTATTCCAGATTTCCAATTCATTTGGGTTCCTTTCCGGCAAGTTGTTCCTTTTGGAGTAATCGTTTCTAGGTTCCAGAGCAGTTTTGAGCTTATCGTCTAAGTTGGAAATTTCTTCTTTTTTTGGAGAGATTTCTTGGATTGCGGATCAGTTTGGCACCACACTTGATATTCTTAGGCCCTTGGCTGACCTTCCTTTGTGGTCTGTACTTCTGGATGATTCTTGGTAGATGAGATCTTCACGTTTTGGGGCTGACCTGTCTTACATGTTTCATTTTTCTTCCTTGGTTAATGTAATCTTTTGTGGCTGACCCAGATGTGTTCCATAGGATATATATTGTTTTCTATAGTCATTAGAGGGATATCGATTAGTATGAGGTTCTATATTCATGATTAGAGATCTAGATAACTCTGAGAGTTCTGAATGGATTGTAATCTGGCATGTTAGCTTGCATGTAACTGGTTGGTTACCAAATATTCTATGATAAATATATGACGATGTGGATGTCTGATTTTGTAACATTTCTATGTGTTGTTGTTGCTTCTATTGTGTTACTCTTGCTACATGATCTGGTTAGTTCTCTTTGAAGACCCACTGGACCATGGATGCATCAAGTGGTATAAGAGTTGGTTCCGAACCTTGAGGCATTCCTTTGGGTGAACAGATCATCGAGTGGAGGCAGGTTGCAATTGTGTTCAATAGATTGCTGAGTGTGAGGCAATTGAAACCTATAGTCAGATCGCCGAATTGAGGCAGTTGCACCGAAGCAAAGGAGGAGATGTCTCCTAGAAGGATGAACCCTGGGAGGGTAGAGCAGATGATGGAGGATTTAAAAAATGAGATGAGGAACGAGATCCAGAACACATTGGCTAGTTTGCGGAGGAATCCAAAGTCTAAGGATGAATATGAAGAAGTTGGAGAAGAGCTTGAGGCATAAGAGGTTGAAGGACTGGAAGACGAGAGATAGGAAAGATTTCTAAGAGCAATGACACAAGCAAGTAAAATACATAAAGTGAAGATTTCAAACTTTTACGGGACACTGAATCCAAAGGATTTGAGTTGGAGGACTACTTTGAATTTGAGGATATTAAGGACCCATAGAGGGTTAGGTTGGCACAAAATAAATTGAAAGGGCATGCTGCCTTATGGTGGAAAGAGTTTCAGAGAGACAAAGTAGAGAATGGTGAAATGAAGATCACCTGGTGGAGACAAATGGTAGCAAGATTGAAGGCTAAGTTCATTCCAGGAGACTATGAGTTGGAATTGTTCAAGAAATTGCAGAACCTGAAGCAAAGAAACATGAGTGTGAAAGAGCATACTGAGGAATTCTACAAGGTAATGATCAGATCTGGACATAGAGATATGGATAGGGAGAAGGTGGCTAGATACATAAATGGACTTGTATTTAACATTTAGTATGAGATGAGTATGCTAAAGAATTCTATAGTTGATGAGGCTTACCAATATGCTTTGAAAGCTAAGGAGAAAATGAAAAGAAGACAACATAATAACCCTAGAGAAAAAGGGAGATATAAGGGGTAGATGAGTGATAGTTTAGAGAAGCCAGAAAGTGGACGAAGAACCAAAATCTAAGTGGAATAAAGAACCGGATCAGAAGATAGAGAGAAAAGGCAATGGAAGTAGTAGCAAAGGATTTTTGGGCAGATGTTTCAAGTGTGGAGAGACTAAACATAGATCTTATGAGTGCAAGCAAGGGGTGGCAAGAAATTGTGTGGCAAATGAGGATCATGAAGCTAGAGTCACTAAATCTAAATGTGCACTAGAGCAGGGAGAATCTCTTATGTTTAGGAGAAACTTGATGGAGCAGAGTAGTGAAGATACCGAACCTACTCAGAGAAGGAGTCTTTTCCGGACTATATGCAAATCAGGTGGTAAGTGTTGTAAGGTTATTGTGGATAGTGGAAGTACTGATAATTTGGTATCTGAGGAGATGGTGGAGAAGCTTGGATTGTAGAGGCTTAAGCATCCTTATCCTTACAAGGTAAGTTGGTTACAAGATGATCAAAAGATAGAAGTGAAGGACAACTATTTGGTGCATTTTAATATTGGACCTTTTAGAGATGAGGTCTTATGTGATGTTGTGTCTATGAGTGCTTGTCAAGTTTTGTTGGGTAGACCTTGGCAGTTTGATAGAAGAGCTATTTATGATTATAGAAGAAACCTGATCATTGTTGACAAGGATGGGCAGAATCTCACTTTGACTACCTTGAGGGAGAAGGAGAAAGAATTGAGAAATTTGAGTCTTGGGAAGAGTTGAAGTAATGAGAAGCCACTTGTAGAAGCTACACCGGTTGGTGGCATGGATTTGTAGAAGGATTTAGTAGATAAGTCTGATAGAAGGATAAAACCAGATGGTCGTAAGGTTATGGTAGCAGATCAGATGAAGTCTTGTGGCAGAAATAAATCTGAGTTGCAGAGTGTGTAGGAGAAAAAGTGAGACTAAGTATGGAAATCCTAATCCCACTCCCATACACACTCACAAAACACGAAAGAGCCTAGGGAGGTAACACACTTCAAATACTTCTTGTGAGGAAGAGAGAGCCAAGGATTACCTCTTAGGGTTTCTATTCCCTTGCTGCAAATGAGAGAGAGGAATTATTCAAAATGAAATCTAACCTAAAGTGCAAGTAAGCAAGCAAACCCTAATTTGGAAATGTAGCACAAAAAATAACTGATAAACTACTGAAGAGTACATATTAGGAGGTAAAATCAGAGGTGCACCTATGTCTAAAATCTGAGCTGAAATGTTCAGGACCAGGGTGCCACGCCACTATCCTAATTCTGCAAGTCTGAAGTTGCAACTGACAGGATGAGATCTATACACTGCAAACTGCTGCACTGCTAAATCCAATTGAAAACAGGAAGGACGAAGACACCACGCCCCTATCCTGGGTAGGCACCACACCCCTTTCCTGGGTAGAACCAAGGTGCCATGCCCCTGTCCTAGGGGTTTTTGCTAAGATCTGAGCCTTAGGACAACCTCTGTGTGCTATGTTGGTCCTGAAACTCCCAGCGACGCTCGGATCCGAACCTATACCTGTAGCTGAAAGAGAGGGTTTTGGGTGAGTATATAGGGTTTTGCCTTAGTCAAACCCCTGTTTTTGTGATTTCCACCTTAAAAAATAGCCAATAATGTACTAAAAAATGTGTGTGCTAGAACCTTGTGTGTGAGAAAGATCCTAAAATGAAAGAAAACAATCTAGAGCAACCCTTAAGAGTAAACCCTAATTGCTTATAATTGACAAAGTAAATGCTCTAAATCCATGATGCAAAGTGATTTAAAGAATGAATATAAATAAAAATTAAGCTCATACAAAGACATGGAAACAATATGAAACCATACCCAACCCCAAGGGAGAGGTACACGCCAATCTTCAGTCAATGATCTCCTATTGTTCTCCTACATCTTCAAAAAGCCCCCAATTGATGAAATGATGCTTGATGAATGTTTTATGGATGAATGTTGAATGTTGTTGAAGACTTCAAAGATCTAGTCTTTCACTGCAAAGAAGGCTCTTTATGTTCCAAAAACCTTCTCTAAGATTCTTAGAAGAAGACCCCTTCAAATGAAGAAAGAGAGCTCTTAAGTATGAAACCCTAGATCTTAATTTCATGTTTAGGCCAACCTAGGATTTGAGTTTCAGGCCAATCTTTTGGTGTAAAGCATTATTATATCATAGGATTATGCTCTCAAAATTTCGAGAAAAAAGTTGAGGACCATGTGCACTTTCAACATGGTCTGACCAACTTTTCACCAAATTTACAAGGGTCGTTAGATATAATGATATTAGAGAAAACCCCAAAGTTACAACTGATTTCAAGGTGTTTTGATATGCGAAATCGGGCCTCGAGGTCAAAATAGGACATAATTAGGGTTTAATATTAAATGATTTATTGAAGGAATAAAATGACAAGGGTCGCACTTAAGATAAAGGGCCCATCTTTATAACATGTGAAGTGATGAATTATGATTTTATTTTTAATAAAATTGATTAATTAAATACTTAAAAGAGATTAGAAATGCAAGGTGAAAAACACACTAAGGTAGGTGCTAACCAAGAGAGAAATTGTACCACCCTAGCAAGGGTGTACTATTTATGACACTATATTTAGCGCTCACTTTAGTGGTTATATGACACTACGTGCATATGCAAGCTAAAGTACAGAAAAAGTAAGCATCATTTGAAAAAGGATATATCCATAAGTCGTCAGACGAAACCCTCAACAGTATCTGTAGTACAAAGTTAGGAACCACACCCTACAAAACCACATGTTAGATCATAAAATCACCTAATTCTTACTAAGGGAGGTGATGAAATTCATGGGTAGCTATATGCCCCCTGATCCGGCTTGCTTATTAGTGAGGTGAAATAGGGTATCAAGTTTACCATAATGAATTGTGATAAAATCTTGATGATCATGTTCACAACAAGGCTCAACTGTGCATCCAAGTGCTTTATGGAACCAATTCCAAGCAAGAGAGTGAAATCACTATTCCAACGCCATTGATGGTGCAAAAATTAGAGCTCTCTATAGCACAAGATATGATAGATTGAAGGAAAAGTGCAAAAATTAGGGTTTTTAACTTAAAAGCATAAAACAAAAAAGTGCATAACTCATAAATATGAAAGTGACACTTTCATTTGTCACTTTTTGACTTTTTGGCACTATTTGCTATAGAGGAGCCCACTTATTTACCAACGTGCCTCAACGCCAACCAAAGCGATCTACACGGATGGATATCCTGCGCCAGTCTGTACTTGCCAACCGACCCTTAGACGAGGTGAGTTGACTTGTCATGGACCCATTTTTGAATTTTCATATTTGCACTGAGTTCAGTGCTGATGATGTCATCACCAAGACCATGCCCGTGCCCCCTGTTTAGGCACCATGGTCCCCAAGGGAGCCCTGGTCCCATGAGGGCACCCTGGTCCTCCTAGGGTGCCCTGGTCCCACCTGGATGCCTTGGTCCCGGGGTCCACTCAAGGCACCCTGTTCCTTGTTCGAGGTGACCAAAGGGTGCATGGGAACATGTCTTAGACAAATAGAATAGATTGATGATGTTTTCTGATTCGATTGATATTATCGACGATTGATTACTGATGATTTGATGGTTTGATTTTGTAGATTCTTCCATACATTCGGGAGCACATTGCTAGTCATACCTTCTGGAGCAGTGTGTTCCTACTGATGTTCTTGTCTACATCTCACACTCACGCATGACTCCTAGACCATGAACTATTCCTAGCCCCACAAGTGATGAGATAAACATCATGGATTTAGATGGATTGGATCGAGATATGATGACAGATTATAGAGACTATGTGGGCATGCATCAGTGGTACATCACATGGTGAGGGAGGACATATCCCAGAGCCATTTTTCTAGTAGACTACCCTTGAGGGAATCATAGACCATGGAGATAGATGAGAGATGAGGAGAGACCTGGTACATCCGAGGAGGGCTCAGTTGATCAGGCTGACAATGCAGGACAATATGAGGTAGATTGTGATGGAGAGGATCCTGATATAGGAGAGGGAGATCAGGATGGAGATGATAAGGAGGATGAAGAGGAGGAGGACAAGGGTGAGGAGAATGAGGAGGAGGATGGGGATGAGGTGGAGGAGGATGAGGAGGAGGAGGATGAGGAGGAAGAGGAGAATGAGGAGGACGAGGAGATTGAGGAGAAGACTGAGGAGAATGAGTTAGATGTAGTTCCTCATCACTCTGGGGATGACACCATAGAATTAGATCAATCGAGCCTCCCATCCCAGGCAATGAAGGTCCCTATAAGGGGTCCTGATTCTAGTCCCCATCAGCCCATGCCTATTGTGCAATGACAATACAAATGTGAAGAGCCTAGTGGGTCCCAATCTTAGGCACTCTCTTTCCATGACCCCTACTGGCGAGAGGGAGATCCAGGTAAGGTGTTTAATTTATTATTTTTAAATTTATGTATCTTAAAATTTTTGGATTTGATGATATAGAATGTTACTGATGAAAACCTCTCTCTCTCTGCAGTTGGTGTCCAAGAGTGGTGCTCCCTTATCTAGCATGTAGTGACAGACCTCATCATGAACGCACACATCCCTAGTTCCTCACAGATAGTGCATAGATCATAGGGGAGAGAAGGACAGAATGGGGACCTATTCACTCCTATTCAGATGGAGATGGAGGTCTGGTGAGAGACAAAGATATCTTTGTGAGAGAGATTATAGCAGATAGAGTGTAATATAGCAGCGTCTCAGACAGAGGCAACCACATACTACGAGATTTTGATGGAGAGGGATCAGAGGAGCTCCTCATGGAGTCACTTGCATTCCGTATCGCGATAAAACCCATGGGCCCACCCCCACGACTAGATCAGGAGGGGACATCTAGTCACCATCCTCTAGCTACTAGTCCTAGGGATAGGAAATGATTTTGCTATTTTGTTGATGTATATGTTATGGTACTCATGGATATGTATTTATTTATGCTCATGTTATATCTCATACATGTTATTTTAATACTTAAACAATGTATGCATTTATTAGATTAAAGGTAACACATTTGGTGGTGAATATGTATGTCTAATTTAATTTCTATGTGATTGATTTCTCAATGCTTCATGATTAAATTGATACATGTGTGATTTAATTAAATAACTAAGCATTTAATTAAATGCTACTTTGATGATGTAGAAGAGGAATGTGTTAAGCCTAATAATTATATGACTAATGTGATTTAATTAAATCTAATTGAACACAACATGATATAATCCTACTTAACACATAAGAAATTGTATAACATGCTAGCACATAAAAAATGTAAATCTATTACAATTTACATAAATGAATCCAAGACAAACAATAAAGTAAAGAGACATGCTTGTCAAGAACGAAGTAATGTAGACTAAATAGTACAATATCATTTAATACCACATACTTTAATAAAGATATGCTAACACATTATCCAATTTTGAAGAAATAAAAGGTACAGAGAGGGAGAAGATAAACTAGAAAGAGAGAATGAGAGAGAGAAAGAGATAGACTAGGCATAGTATCTACAGAGGTGCATAACATTTATGGGTTCTCTGAGGGGCATACCTTCCACATCTGCTATCTTGTAAGAACCTAATCTATAGAATTTGATAACAATGTACAGTCCAGGCCATTTAGGGCTGAACTTTCCCTTATCCTCAGGTAAAGCATTCACGTTACGCTGATTTTCATAAAGCACTAGATCGCCCACTGAATAGGAAAGTTGAATGATTTTATCATTATAGCTTTGTTGTAAAGTTTTATGATATGATTGAATATGCTCAAGAGCATTTATACATTGTTCATCGAGCATCTCAAGTTGTTGAAGTCTTTGTTCGCTATAGGAATCATCATCCACTATACCCCTAAGAGAAACTCTCAAAGAAGGGATTTATAACTCCAAAGGCATAATGGCGTCAACACCATAAACAAGATTATAAGGAGTAAAACCTATAGTAACACGTACGCTCATCCGATAGGCCTAGAGAGCATAGGTTAATTGAGCATGCCTATCCTTACCATTCTTATTTACAGTCTTCTAGAGAATCTATTCAATTATCCTATTCAAAGACTCGACTTGACCATTTGATTGAGGATAGTAAGGTGTAGAAAATTTATGTTGAATATGATATTTCTCGAGGAACTTCTTCACATATTTATTTTTAAATGGCGTTCCATTATCCAAAACTAAGGCAGAAGGTATTCCAAATCAGGAAATAATTTTTTCCAAGATGAATTGATAAATTACTTCAGTGGTAGTGGATCGAAGGGGAACCGCTTCCACCCACTTTGTAAAGTAATCAGTTGTAGTTATAATGAAAGTATGTCCTTGAGATGAGGGAGGAGATATTTTACCAATGAGATCCAAACCCTATGTAGAAAAGGGCCAAGACGCTACCTGAGATCGAAGTTCTTGGGCAGGAGCATGGATCAAATTTCTATGTTGCTGACACTGATGACATTTTTTAACAAACATGAAGGAATATTTTTCCATGGTCTGCCAATAATATCCCATTCACAACAACCTCTAAACTAAGCATCTTCCCCCAAAATGCCCCCCGCAAGCACCTGAATGTGCTTCCTCAAGAGAAATAAGGATTTCGGCTTTGTTAAGACATCGAAGGAGAAGACCATTATAACCCCTCCTATAAAGAACATTAGAAAGGATAATGTATCTAGGGCCAATTTGTGAATCCTAGCCCTATTATTCTTATTTGTAGAGTTGGGAAAGGTACTGTCACTCAAATATCTCACAATATGTGAGTACCATTCATCAGAATCTATAATACAACAATATGCCACATCACTAAGATTATCAACAATAGCCGGTGTAGTGAGGTTGTGAATAGGGAATTTGAGATCTACCAAGGGGTCCTCTAAAGACACAAGAGAGGCTACACATGCCATTGCATCATCATATCGATTATATTTTCGAGGAACAAGCTCCATGGTATAAGAATCAAAATTTTGTAACAAGGATATAGCTAGATCTCTATATTGTAATAATTTGTCTTGCTTAGCTTGATAAACTCATGTCACTTGTTTTATGATTAGTTGTAAGTCTCCATAGATATGTAGATGTTTTACATTTAATGCTAAGGATACTTTAATTCCATCTATAAGAGACTCATATTCAGCATTGTTGTTGGTACATAATAAATTAAGACGGCATAGGCTTCTTTTTAGAAGAAATAAGACCACCCCTGCCCCGATCCTGTTCGACATCTAGAGTCATCAAAATATAGTTCCCAAATCTCATCAATCTCAATAGAGAAAATATATTCATTGGCAAAATTCTCTGGATTAGGTAGGGAGAAGGGTGAAGGAGCCTCAACTAAGTGGTCAGTCAACGCTTGACCCTTTATTGCCTTTTGTGAGACAAACTTAAGGTCAAAATTAGTCAACATCATAACCCACTTAGCTGGACGTCCCGAAAGGTCAGCTTTAGAGAAAAGATGTTTGAGAGGATCAAATTTAACAATAACATCGACTTCCGCATTCAAAAGATAATGCCTTAACTTTTGGTTTGCAAAGACTAAATCAATGCACTGCCTTTCTATCATAGAATATCAGACCTCATAATCGAGCAGAGTACAACTTATATAATAAACCAGACATTCTCTACCATCTTTATCACGTTGTGCCAATAAGGCTGCAAGAGCATAAAGGGAAGCAACTATATATAAAAGAAAAGGCTTGGAAGGGTTAGTAGGCTGAAGAATAGGAGGATTGGCCAAAAAAGTTTTCAGGTCTTCAAATGCTTGAGGACAATCCTCATTCCATTGAAAGGTACTATTATTTTTAAGTAATTGAGTAAAAGGAAAGGCATGATCCGCAAGCTAAGATACAAACCTAAGAATAGCTTGAATCTTTCCTTGCAAAATTTTCAGTTGGGAGACACTTTTAGGAGGTGGCATGTTAATAGTGACATCTATCTTTTTCGTATCCACCTCAATTCCACGATGCAAAACTATGAACCTTAATAATTTTCCACTGTCCACACCAAAAACATATTTTTGAAGATCCAAGCGCATGCTATACTTACTAATTCTCTCAAAGATCTGAGGAAGGATCTTAATATGATCTGTGCGAAGAACATATTTAGCTAAGATGTCATCAACATAATCTTCTAAGGTTTTATGCATATAATCATGAAAGATTAGAGTCATAGCATGCTGATAGGTTGCACCTGCGTTTTTCAATCCAAAAGGCATCATAACCCAACAAAACGTGCCCCAAGGGGTTGTGGAAGCAATCTTATATTGATCTTGAGGATTAATGAAAATTTGATTATATCCTGAGAAACCATCCATGAAGGATAATAAAGCATGACCTGCTACAAAATCTACTATCATATCGATATTTGGGAGAGGAAAATCATCCTTTCAAGAAGATTTGTTTAAATCACGAAAAATGTGTACACATTCTAATCTTATTATTAGACTTAGCCACAACCATAATGTTCAAAATCCATGGGTAATAATCGATAGGACGAATGAATCTGACATCCAACAACTTTAACAAGTAATGCCACTTTAGGGTTAATCTTTCGAATCTTTTGCTTCACAGGTTCAACATCAGGAATTAGGACAATGTTATGAGTGACAATCTTAGGATCTATGCCAAGCATATCAGAATACATCCAAGTGAAGATCTCAGGGAATTCATGTAATAACTCGACATATTATTTTTTCTCTTCTTTGTCAAGACATTTCCCTATCTTAATAACTTTATCTTAGATACAAGGATCCATCCAGCTATCAATAGTGTCACTTATGAGGAGATTACTTTGTTGAGGAGTATCTTTAAACTAAGGAAATTCTTTAACTATCTCATCGTGTTGGCATTGCATGAAGATTGCATTAAGGAAGTATAAGTGTTGTCATTGATGTCAATAGTAACCAGTAATGGAGTTTTATTGCAACCGGTAGTGATGTAGTAATGCAACCAATAGTTGAGCAGTGATGGAAACCAGTATTGGTATTTGAAGCAGAGTGATCAACCGATAACCCTAACCTGTTGATATGCCAAACCCTAACTGATGGAGCTTGGTGAATTGGTTATGTTGATCTATGATCGAATGGTGATCGGAGATGGAGATGCCACGTATGCATGATGCACATGATGAGTTTCAAAGTGGTTTAGGTGTGTAGGGATAATGATTTTATCTTGGGAATGAACAAATTTATAGCATGAAGTGAATAACATGTGATGAGTTACAAGATCCAATGTGCGGTGATCCAGGAGTGGTCGAATTTGTCTTGAACAATGTGTAGCTTATTGCTATGTAATCCAACAATCATGTTTGAACCGATATGTTTGTAATTTTTATGAGATCTTAGGTTTTGTGATGTGCTACCGACCTATTGCATATCTTTTTAAGTTCGATGAGTTCTTTGTAATTGTGTTGGCAATTTGGTTAAGTGTGGTAGTGTGATTGATTGCCAAACCAGAAGGAGTATTTGTAAAATGTTTTGAAGGTAGATAAGAGCATAAAAGGATCTGATTAAACAGAGTAGTGCTATTACCAGATCAACAAAGACCCTATTGTTCTCTAACCATTACAACAGTTAAATCCCTTAACTGGCTAAGCTTTAATAGGCTTGGTGCTTTCTAAATCCTCTAACTAGGTGATCCATTAGCTTGGATTTGAAATCCTCTATCGAGGTTACTCCTATTAGGGTATTGCCTTTAATAGGGTATTGTAGTCAATCCCTTAACCAAGTGGTCCTTAACCGAATATGTTCCTAACATGACATTTTTGTAAAGCTTCTAACAAGGCTTGGCTCCTAATAGGGCAAAATTTAGAAGAGTTCAGAATACTTGTGGGTATTCATCCCCACCGTGGTTTTTCCCATTGGGGTTTCCACGTCAAAAATCATTGTGTCAAGTGGTGAATGATTTTGTGGTTATATGTTTTGATATGGTTAAAATGTTTAACTGGTAAATCCACTTAGATATGATTAGATGATCATAAGTGATCTGAAATGAGATATTACTAATGTTAGTAAAGTGGTTTAATGTTTTGGTTAAATGGTATGTGAGTTTTAGATCCGTTACATTGTTATATTGATATTTTGGTCAACCGGTAAGCTTGACAGTGCAGTAAGAATTTTTGTTACAGTGTTTAAACCAGTTAGTTCAGTGATTGGTTTATGAGTTGATATTAAGTTTGGTGAAAGTTTAATTTGTTTTATATCTACTGATTCACCCCCCCTCTCAGTTGTTGATCGGATCCTTATTGATTCATCATATCATCAATTGGTATCAAAGCAATTAGGTCCTCTTGTATTTAAGCCTAACAACTTGAGGTAAAGATCTAGGAGAACATGATGAAGAAAGAAGGTCTGAAGTTCAATAGAGAAAACTACAGAACCAGGAGTGATAGGATGAAGATCTATATCAAAAGCTTAGGAAGTCAATATTGGGAACATGTTGTTACTAAATATAACATGCCTAGTGAGATTTTGTCAGATGATCAAAAGAAGGAGCAACATGAGAACAATCAAGCATTGGAGGCCATTATCCGTTCCTTATCCAATTTAGAGTATGTTGATGTCCATGGATTGGAGACTGCATTTGAAGTATAGAAAAAACTTGAGGATATCTATAGCGGTGATGAGCATGTGAAGATTGCCAAAGAGGAGAGTCTGAGAGGTAAATTTTATGATATGCGGATGGCTGAAGGTGAAAACATTCAACAGTATGGTCAGAGGATCAAGGAGATAATCAATAAGATCAAAAGTGTTGGTGGTACAGTGGATGATACCACAATGGTTAGAAAGGTGTTGAGAACCCTTCTACCGGTCTACGCTATCCGAGTTGCAGCTATTCAGGAACTCAAGTCTATTGATAAATCAAAGGTAACTCTTGACTCCATCATTGGCAAATTAATTACATTTGAATTAAATGGTTTTGATGGAAGTGTTCAGAGATCAGAGTCTACATTTAGAGCTTCAGTTTCAAACCCACCGGTAAGGAAAAGTAGAGAAGCTATTTACAGTCATGAGCCCAGATCCAACAAAGAGGTTGATGATGAAGATAGTCTGATTGATCTTGAAGCATTGTTGGCCAAGTGGTTACCCAAAGGTACTGGTAAGTACAGAGGTAAATTACCTTTGAAGTGTTTTGCATGTAACCAGATTGGACATATTGCTGCTAACTGTCCAAATGGAGATAATGAGCAAAAACGTGAGAAGTATAAGAATTACAAAGGCAAAGGTAAAAGAGATTGTCTCATTGCAGTGGATGGAGGAATTATAGATGAGGAATCTGAAGAAGATCCAAATGAGGACATTGTCTTTGTTTCTATTAAAGAAGAGATATTAGATCAGAAGACATTAGTCTCTCGTATGGATAGTTCTGATGATTGGATTATAGACAGTGGTTGTTCACACCACATGACCGGTGACCAAAGTAAGTTTCTTGCTTTGAAGGAATTTGATGGAGGTGTTGTGAGATTTGGGAATGACTCACCCTGCATGGTAAAAGGAAAGGGAACCATCTCTCTTAATGGTAAGAGAAGTGCAGATGATGTCTATTGTGTTGAAGGATTGAAACACAATATTTTGAGTGTTTCTCAACTCAATGACAAAGGTTATCCACTAGAATACAAGAATGGGATGTGCAAAATCTATGGAAGCAAAGGTTAACTGATTGCCGGCAAGAAGAGAAGAGGTAACTTGTTTTATTTAAGTTCTAAAGTCAATAATTGTTTAATTGCAAAAGTAGAAGATAGTTGGCTTGGGCATCAGAGATTCTGTCTTGTAAATTTTGATAACATTGTAAAAGTCAGTAAGTCCAAATTAGTAAGAGGTTTGCCTCAGTTGGACACACCGGTGAATGCTTTGCGTAAGGAATGCCAGTTAGGGAATATGGCATCCTCAACCTTTAAGAGAAAATCTTTCTTAGCAGAACATTTGCTAGACTTGGTTCATACTGACCTTTGTGGACCAATAAGGACTAGGAGTATTCAAGTTGATCGGTATTTTATGATCTTTACTTATGATTGCTTAAGAATGATGCGGGTCACATTCTTGAAGGACAAAACAAAATACTTTAGAAAGTTTAAGGCATTCAGAGCCTTAGTTGAAAAAGAAAGTGGAAGAAAACTTAAGTGCTTAAGAACTTATCAAGGTGGTGAATTTACCTCAGAGGAATTCACTAGATACTGTGAAGACAATGGAATTAAGAGGCATATTTATGCACCTAGGACACCACAATAGAATGGTATTGCATAAAGGAAAAATAGGTCAATTGTTGAAGCTGCAAGGCCTATGATAATACAAGGAGGTGTATCTAAGACATTCCGAAGAGAAGCTGTCAGCACAGTTTTCTACACAATGAACCAAATATTGTTTAAAGAAGGTAAGGATAAAACTCCTTATGAATACTAGTATGGTAGATCACCTAATGTTAGTTACTTTAATATTTTTGGTAGCAGATGTTTTATCAAGAGAGGTGACTATGTTGGTAAGTTTGATGCTAAGAGTGATGAAGGCATATTTCTTGGTTACTCCACCAAGAGCAAAGCCTACAAATGTTACAACTACTGGACAAGGAAGATCATTGAAAGTGCTAATGTATGAGTGGATGAGTGTCCTAAAGATTCAAGAGAAATCAGTAAGGAGAAGGAGGAAGATGAACCTTACATTCTGGTTTTGGAACCAAAATCGGTGAAGCCAGAAGATGGTGAAGTGAATACTGCAACACCAGTTCAACTTGAATAGGTAGATTCTACAGAAGATGAAGAAAGTGAAGAAGAAGAAGAACCTAAAGACCATGATCATGTTATTCCAAGGTGTGTTAGACTCAATCATAATCCTGATAAGATTATTGGAGATAAAGATGCTGGTGTGTTAACTAGAAGAAGAATAAGAGAGAATTCTTGTATGATCTCCACTATTGAGCCTAGAACAACAAAGGAAGCTTTTGGAGATGATCACTGGATCAAGGCTATGGAATAAGAACTTGACCAGATTGAGAAGAACAATACTTGGACACTAGTATCTAGACCAGAAAACAAGAATGTAATAGGTACTAAATCGGTATTCAGAAATAAACTCAATGAAGATGGAGTAGTGGTCATAAATAAAGCCAGATTGGTATACAAAGGTTATGCACAAGAAGAAGGTGAAGACTATGAGGAGAAATTTGCACCAGTTACAAGAATGGAAGGTGTCAGGACTCTACTTGCATTTGCAACATATAGAGGATTCAAGGTATATCCAATGGATGTGAAGTCAACATTTTTTAATGGAATATTGGAAGATGAAGTCTACATTGAACAACCAGATGGTTATGCTTTGACTAAAGAAAAGGATATGGTGTGCAAACTACACAAGGCACTATATGGTTTGAAGCAAGCACCTAGGGCATGGTATGAAAGACTACATTCTCACTTGGTGAAGATAGGTTTTCAGAGAACTAGTGAAGACAACAATATATATCTTAAGACTGAAGGAGATAAGTTACTAGTTAGTGAGGTATTTGTGGATGATATCATTTTTGGAGGCAATGATGGCATGTGTGATGACTTTGCTAATGAGATGAAAAGTGAATTTGAGATGTCTCTGGTAGGAGAGATAAAATTCTTTAAAGCTTTGCAAATTCAATAGATGAAGAATGGTATTTTTATCACATAGTCCAAGTATGTGAAAGAGGTATTGAAGACTTTTGGAATGGGAGACTATAAACTAGTTGGAATACCAATGGTTACAGGTTGTAAATTGTCTAAGGAGGATGATTGGAGTATAGGTCAGTGATAGGTAAACTACATTATGTTGTCCACAATAGACCGAATATTGCTCATGTAGTTGGATTAGTTGACAGATTTCAGAAAAGCCCTAAGGAGACATGCATGGTAGAAACTAAAAGAATTTTTTAGATATCTAAAAGACACAGTTGATTATGTATTATTGATGTAGAGAGTCTTGGAGCCTTGTTTGTTTCACCTTCTTGAGTGACTTGTCCTACTCAACCCTAGTACTACTCAAGTCCTTCCTATGGCACTTGGTAAGGGTTATGAAAATGAGACCTCCAAGGCCTGAAACTTCTTGAATTGCCTCCTAGGTATAGCCAATGGTTTCTGGACAATCAACTCCTCCACTCGAGGTTGCCACCTCAGTTACTCACACTCACCTCTCCTGGGCTCCAACCACTCCTACTAGGATCTTAACACACCAACTCTTCTTATGGTTTCCTAATGCATTAATAAGGTGTATTCATTATGGTTTGAAGTTTAAGACTCACCAACTCCATCGCAATGGTTTCCCAAGCCTTCTAGGTCTCTATTGGCACCTAAATAGGCCTAATTGCATTAGCCCTCCTTAAGTGGTTTTTGGGGATTAATTTGTAAAATTCCTAAACAAGAATAGGAATACATCATGGATTCAGATACCCTTTTGGAATTTATATAAAATACTAGAAAAATGCATCTAGGTTATCCGTACAGGTGTGGTTTCCAATGCTACACTATTTTGTGGGGTTTTAGGCTTAACCGATGGATTGACAAAATTGGTCTAGAACCTTTCACTAGTCAAAAAAATTGCTCTAAAAACCTTGGGAACCTTCATGGAAACTCTAAGGGCTTTCCATACATATGCCACTTGGGCTTGCATCAATCTCCAAGTGCTCACAAATCACACTTTGCTTACTGTCCTAACCCACCTACTCCCAGCGGTGAGCCTAGGTCTTCATTGTTTCTCCTCCTCCTAGACCTGTAACATCACACACCATATTCTAAAACTATGTATAGACCCTAACCTATCATTCTTAATGATTTCAACAAGTTCCATCAAAGAATGACTAGGCTAGAGCCATTTCTTGCTCTTAAACCCTACTTGCAAGGGTTTTGCTCCTAGTTGCAAAGAATGAGAGAAATATTTACAACCTGGAACAATCAAACCTGAAAATTAACCTTATTGAAAGAAAATACAATGAACATACAAATATGGCAATGATTTTACACCATCTAGTCCGTACTGGATTGTACAAGCAATGAAAACAAGACAAAACTGTCAAAACCGTTGGAAACAAGATTGTTTCACAAACCAAAAACTTGCTCTTGCATTTCCAAACCTCCTCCCTATACAATGAAGTGAAATTTGGCTTATATCCACTAGTTTTAGTTAGTTCAACCAACTTCGTAATGCTCATAACCAAAAATACAACTTTTACAAGAAATTACAAAATGTTGCTCAACAACTTTTGACAACTTTTGCTCCAGGATGTAATTTTCCATTCTATTGTATTCTAAGACTCTTGAAGGTCCTCAAACACCTTACAAGACCTAAAAACAACTCAATTGACTCCTAATTCATGAATACATTCATCTGGAGTATTTTTCCCATGACCTACCTAAGCAACTCACTTCTTAGGCTAGCAACATCCTGAGCACAATTGACAAACCAAAATTTGGACAACTCAACCATGGCTCTACTGAGTAATGGTTGGTCCATTATTACATCACAAATTAACAAACAAACTAAAGAAATCAAAACTTACATTCTTGGAGTGCTAGGTTCCCTACACCATATTCCCCTGGGTCAAAAAATTCAAGTCCTTGAGTTATAAGGTCTGAAGTCTCCACTCCATGTTGAAGTATATTTGCCTCTACTATCCACATGGCATCCGAATCTGGTAACCCTTTCCACTTAACAAGATAGTTATTGTAAACTCCTTTCCTTGTCTTTTTTACTATCTTGGTATCCAAGATACTCTCTAACTCAACCGGTTGACTAGGTGGCAAATCCTTTACCCAATCTTCATGAACCGGTGATGGCATGTCTTTCTAATTTATTTGTGACTCTCCCTTATATGGATATAGATCACATACATTAAAGATAGGAGATATCCCCAAGGTAGGTGGAAGTTCAACCTCATAGGCATTCTGCCCATACTTGTGCACCACCTTGAGAGGTCCAATTTTCTTCATCATGAGCTTGATAGGCTGCCCTTTTGGAAGTCTCTCCTTCCCGAGGTATGCCAGCACTAAGTCTCCTACTTAAAATTGTAGCTTCCTCCTTCTTTTATTAGCTTGAACCTTGTACTGCTCGTATTTTTGTTGTAAGGACTGCCTTACCTTATTATGCACCTATTTAATGCCTTTTGCAAAGTTCTCCCCTTGTGCACTCTTGGGTGCCATTTAACTGAGATCTCTAAGCTCTACTATGCCCCTAGGATGGAATCCATACACTTTCTCAAAAGGACTTTTACTGGTGCTATGGTTCATTGAGTGATTATATGCATATTTTGCCTATCCAAGTACTAGATCCCAAGTCTACCCATGTTGTTTGGTAAGACATCTTAGCAAATTACCCAATGACCAGTTAACTACCTCTATTTGACCATCTGATTGAGGATGATAGGTAGATGAAAAGGATAACTTGGTGCCCAACTTCCTCCATAGTTTCCTCCAAAAGTGGCTCAAAAATTTTACATCTCTATCACTCACAATGCTAATTGGAAGACTATGAATACTGACTATCTCCTTGAAGAAGAGGCCTGCAATATAGGTGGCATCATTGGTGCTCTTGCAAGTATGAAATGTACCATTTTTCTGAACCTATCTACTACCACATACACACTATCAAATCCTCTTGGTGTCCTAGGCAAGCCTAACACAAAATCCATGCTCAAACATTCCCAAGGCCTCTGAGGTATGACCAAGGGTTGATATAGACCTGCATTACTTGAGGTTCCTTTTACTCTTTGGCAGATGGTACATTGCTCTACAAATATTCTCACTTATGATTGCAACTTTGGCCAATAATAAAACCTACCAACCTGCTCCAAAGTCTTATCAATGCCAAAATGACCTCCTAGACCTCCTTGATGCTTCTCTTAAATAATATTTTGTCTCATAGAACATTGAGGTATGCAAAGAAGATGAAATTTGAACAAAAAACCCTCTTGTACCATGTATTCTGAATAAGAGACATGTGAGGTATTAGAAAAATCAGTGCAAACATTATATATCTCTGCAAAATCCTTATCTTCCTTATAGAGGTCTTTTAACTCACTCAAACCCACACTTTGCAATTGAATCTCCTGCATGGTCATGATTCTCCTACTTAGTGCATTAGCAACTTTGTTGGCTATCCCTTTCTTGTGTTTAATAGTGAATGTATAAGATTGTAGGTACTCAACCCACTTTAGGTGTCTTTGGTTCAACTTCTCTTGTCCATTGAGAAAACTAAGAGCATGGTTGTCAGTGAAGACTACAAATTATTTGGGCAGCAAGTAGTGATGCCATTTTTTCAATGCTTGGACCATTTCATACAACTCCAAGTCATATGTGGAGTACCTTTGCTTAGCTTCATTTATATTTTCTGAGAAGAAAGCTATACCATGTCCCTCTTGGCTTAAAACTGCCCCTATTGCCCTTTGGCTTGCATCACATTCTACTATAAACAACTGATTGAAATCAGGAAATCTAAGGGTTGGAAACTCTTCTATCTTGGTTTTCAACATCTCAAACCCCTTATTGGCTTCCTTTTTCCACTTAAAGTGACATTTAATCCCTCCTTTAATAGTATTGAGAATAGGAGCACAAACATGGCTAAAGTTTCTCACAAACTTCCTATAAAAAGATGCCATTCCATGAAAGCTTCTAAATTCACTTATGCCCCTAGGGATAGGCCAATTAAGTATTGCTTCTACCTTACTTGGATCCATTTTTAAACATCCATGAGAAATAACAAAACCAAGGTATACCAACTCTATTTTCAAAAAATCACATTTTTCAAGGTTAATCTTGAGTTGAGCCTCCTTCAACTTCTTCAAAATCATCTCCAAATGCTTGAGGTGTTCCTCCTTGAACATGTTGTAGATCATAATGTCATCAAGATATACAATTACAAATCTACCAATAAACTCAACTAGGACTTCATTCATGAGCCTTTGGAAGGTACTAGGTGCATTGGTGAGGCCAAATGGAATTACCAACCACTCACATAGGCCTGCATTGGTTCTAAAGGTTGTCTTCCATTCATCTCCAGGTCTGATTCTGATCTGATGGTAACTAGACTTTAAGTCCACCTTGGTGAAGTATCTTGCACCTCCTAAATTGTCTAATAGGTCCTCAATCCTTGGCATGGGAAACCAGTACCTTATAGTAATCTTGTTGATTCCTCAGGAGTCCATGCACATTCTCCATTTTCCTCCCTTCTTAGGCACTCACATAGTAGGAACAACACATGTACTCAAACTCTTCTTAATAAACCCTTTGTCTAAGAGTTCTTGCACTTGTTTGCCAATCTCTTCATTTTGACTGGGTGTCATTTTGTAGGCAACTTTATTTGGTAGATTGGCCCCTGGTATTAAGTCTATTTGATGATTCACATCTCTAATTGGAGGCAAGTAATAAGGTAAGTCATCCCCTATCACTTTTGTATATTGTTTGAGTATTCCTCACACCTCTTGAGGCACTTCACTCATTGGATCTACCTTAGCTTCTTCACTAAGTTTCAACACTATAGCATGGCCTTGATGTCCTTCTTGTTTCAATACTTTGAGAAACTCTTTTTCACTCATCAACATCACACTTGAGCCTATTTTTTTTTTCTTCCTTTGGTTCAGGTAGTGAATCCATTTGATACTTTTTCCCATTCTTGATGATAAGATAGATGTTCTTCTCTCCATCATGAGTAGCTTTCACATCATACTGTCATGGACGGCCCAACAAAAAATGACAAGCATCCATAGGCAATATGTCACATAATAATCTATCCTTGTACTCACCAATTTCGGAATCCACCCATGTTTGTTCATCAACCAATATATGTTGACCCCGATTGAGCCATGACGCCTTATAGGGAGTGAGGTAAGGAAATCTTTTTAGTTTGAGTTTGTCTACCATTTCAACTGAGACAATATTCTCAGCGGAACCTAAATCTACAATCACTTTACAAATATTTCCATGTGACCTACAAGTGGTCCTAAACAAGCTTTTTCTTTGTGGTGGCTCTTGAGTTTGGGGTATCTTAAGCATTGTTCTCCTCATCATCAAATTTTCTCCCTCTATCACTGGGCCTGCCTTGCTGATTGAAGAAGTTACACTCTGAGTGTCCTCCTCTTGCAACAATTGAGCTCTTCTTTCCCCCATGTATGAGCTTGTGGAGCTTGAGGCTTTCCCTGGACACTTACTCATGGTATGCCCAACTTCATTGCAATGATAACATCTATCAATGAAAACTGTATTTCATCTACCTAAGTTTCCAAACCTGCCCCTAAAATTGCTCCTTCCTCTATAGGTTCCTCTAAATGCTGCTCTCTGAGAGTCTCCACTGCCTTCTTGGCCTTGCTGCTCTTCACTTCTTGGTGATTTTTGCCCTCTACCAAAGTTCCCTCTACCTCTAAAATTCTTTCCTCCCCTATGTTTCTAATTTTGTTCACTCCTCCTTTTGATCTTCTCTTCTACCCTTAGGGCCAACTGAAAACACTTATGGACAGTGTCTGGTGTGAGGAAACTTATCTCATCTTGTATATTCTATCTAAGGCCATTCATATACCTGGCCAACTTCTCCACCTCAGTCTCATGCTTCCTAGCCCTCAAACTGAGCTTATGGAACTCTTTAGTGTATGCACTCACATCTAACTCCCTTTGTTTCAAATTTTGCAATCTCTTATGAATTTGAACTTCATAATCTCCTGGGAGGAATTGTGCCTTATTCGATCTTCATATGCTCCCATGAAGTTATCTTCTTTTTGCCTTCTTTTATCCTTTCTTCTTGCATCATATTCCACCAAACCAATGTTGATCCTCTAATTCTTGATTTGGCTACATTGACTCTTTTCTCTTCTGCTACCTCTTTGTAATCAAAATGATTATTGAGAGCTTCTATCCAATCTAGCAACTCTTCTCCATTGAGGTTTCCTCCATATGTGGGTAATCCATCCAGATTGTCCTTAGAAATGGATTTGACTACATCTAGGAATAAATTTTGGTCTTGAGGCATAGCTACTGCTATTGGTTCCTCTCCATCTTACACTTCTTCATTAGTCTCATCACCCCATTCTGTCTTAACCTTTCCCTTCTCCTTCTTCACCTCTCTGGTTCCTTTGCTTCCTTCTGCATCCTTCAATCCTTCTATCATTTTTTCCACCATCTGCTAGATGGCTTTTGGAGTCATTGCCTTTGGAGGCATTGAACTTGCTTCTGATTCTTCACAATCTGACATACACCAAATCTTTCAAATAATGGCTCTAATACCACTCTGATGCAGAGAGTCTTGGGGACTTGTTTGTTTCACCTTCTTGAGTGACTTGTCCTACTCAACCCTACTACTACTCAAGTCCTTCCTATGGCACTTGGTAAGGGTTATGACAATGAGACCTCCAAGGTCTGAAACTTCTTGATTTTCCTCCTAGGTATAGCCAATGGTTTCTAGACAATCAACTCCTCCACTTGAGGTTGTCACCTTAGTTACTCACACTCACCTCTCCTAGGCTCCAACCACTCCTGCTAGGATCTTATCACACCAAATCTTCTTATGGTTTCCCAATGCATTAATAAGGTGTATTCATTGTGTTTTGAAGTTTAAGACTCACCAAATCCATCGCCATGGTTTCCCAAGCTTTCTAGGTCTCCATTGACACCTAAATAGGCCTAATCGCATTAGCCCCCCTTAAGCGGTTTTTGGGGATTAATTTAAAAAAGTCCCAAACAATCCTAGGAATAAATCATGGATTCGAATACCCTTTTGGAAGTTATAGACAATACTTGAAAATTGCATCTAGGTTATTCGTACATGTGTGGTTTCCAATGCTGCACTATTTTGTGCGGTTTTAGGCTTAACCAGTGGATTGACAAAATTGGTCTAGAACCTTTCACCAGTCAAAAATCATACTCTAAAAACCTTGGGAACCTTCAAGGAAACTCTGAGGGCTTTCCATACATATTCCACTTGGTCCTACATCAATCTCCAAGTGCTCACAAATCACACTTTGCTTACTGTCCTAACCCACCTACTCCCAGCGGCGAGCCTAGGTCTTCATTGTTTCTCCTCCTCTTGGACCTATAACATAACACACCCTATTAAAAAACTATGTACATACCCTAACCTATCATTCTTAATGATTTAAACAAGTTCCATCAAAGAATGCCTAGGCTAGAGCCATTTCTTGCTCTTAAACCCTACTTGCAAGGGTTTTGCTCCTAGTTGCAAAGAATGAGAGAAATCTTTACAACCTGGAACAATCAAACCTGAAAATCAACCTTATTGAAAGAAAATACAATGAACATACAAAGATGGAAATTATTTTACACCATCTAGTCTATACTAGACTGTACAAGCAATGAAAACAAGACAAAACTGTCAAAACCGATGGAAAGAAGATTGTTTCACAAACCAAAAACTTGCTCTTGCATTTCCAGACCTCCCCCCCATACAATGAAGTGAAATTTGTCTTATATCCACTAGTTTTAGCTAGTTCAACCAACTTCCTAATGCCCATAACCAAAAATGCAACTTATGCAAGAAATTGCAAAATGATGCTCAACAACTTTTGACAACTTTTGCTCCAGGATGCAATTTTGCATTCTATTGCATTCTAAGACTCTTGAAGGTCCTCAAACACATTACAATACCTAAACAAAACTCAATTGACTCCTAATTCATGAATACATTCATTTGGAGTATTTTTCCTGTGACCTACCTAAGCAACTCACTTCTCATGCTAGCAGCATCTTGACACAATTGACTCAAACCAAAATTTGGACAACTCAACCATGGCTCTACTGAGTCCTCAATGGTTGGTCCATTATTACATCACACATTAACACAAAAAATAAAGAAATCAAAGCTTACATTCTTGGAGTGTTAGGTGCCCTGCACCAATTATGGTATCCATATGCAGGTAAATTTGATTTGAAAGTCTATACAGATGCAGACTGGGCAGGTAATGTTGATGATAGGAAGAGTACAACCGGAGGAGCATTCTTTCATGGAGGAAGGCTTGTATCTTAGAGCAGCAAGAAACAAAGTTGAACATCACAATCAACTATTGAAGATGAACATGTTGCAGCATATATGAATTGTACCCAAGCAATCTGGATGAAACACATTCTGGAAGGTTTCAAGTTGAAGATTACAGAACCGGTAAGGATTTTCTGTGATAACACCAGTGCGATAAACATTTCAAAGAACCCGGTGTTGCATGCAAAAACCAAGCATATTGAGCTGAAGTATCATTTCTTGAGAGAGAAAGTGCAGAGTAAAGATGTGTCACTGGAGAATGTATCTACTAAGGAACAACTAGTGGATATCTTTACTAAACCTCTTCCTAAGGCTACTTTTGAGTATCTTAGAGGTCAGTTAGGGGTTGTACCCCTACACGAGGTCAATTAAGATGATGTGGAAGACATCAATCTTGAAGCTTATTGAAGATCTTGAAGTAGTATTTTTGTAGAGTGGAGCTATTCCACAGGGGGAGCAACAAGTTGCAGATCATTGTTGTAGATCAGTGAAGCATGGAATGGTTAGCCAGCTGATATTGATATTCGCTTTGGAATTGCTATCAAAGGGGGAGAAGAACTGTATGATTGATAAGGAGAAGAACTATATATGCTTAATAGCCCATTACTAGCTGAAGACATGGAGACATATTTGAAGGAGAGTACATGGAAAATGTAAACCAGGATTCCTATACCTGTGTATGTGCATGACTCCCAATCATCACAATAAAAAGGGTATTGATATTTGTATTTCCATTAATGCCAAAGGGGGAGTTTGTTGGCATTGCATGAAGATTGCATTAATGAAGTATAAGTGTTGTCATTGATGTCAATAGTAACCGGTAATGGAGTTGTATTGCAACCAGTAGTGATGCAGTAATGCAACTGGTAGTTGAGCAGTGATGGAAACCGGTATTGGTATTTGAAGTAGAGTGCTCAACCAGTAACTCTAACCTGTTGATATGCCAAACCCTAACCGATGGATCTTGGTGAATCGGTTATGTTGATCTATGATCAAATGGTGATTGAAGATGGAGATGCCACGTATGCATGATACACGTGATGAGTTTCAAAGTGGTTTTGGTGCGTAGAGATAACTGTTTTATCTTGGAAATGAACAAATGCATAGAATGAAGTGAATAACGTGTGATGAGTTACAGGATCCAATGTGCGGTGATCTAGGAGCGATCAAAGTTGTCTTGAGCAATGTGCAACTAATTGCTACATAATCTAACGATCATGTTTGAACCGATATGTTTGTAATCTCTATAAGATCTTAGGTTTTGTGATGTGTTAGTGACCTATTGCATTTCTTTTTAAGGTCGATGAGTTCTTTGTAATTGTGTTGGCAAATTGGTTAAGTGTGGTAGTGTGATTGATTACTGAACTAGAAGAAGTATCGACAGAATGTTTTGAAGGAAAATAAGAGCATAAAAGGATCTGATTAAGCAGAGTAGTGCTATTACCAGATCAACAAAGACCCTGTTATTCTCTAACCATTACAATAGTTAAATCCCTTAACCGGGTAAGCTTTAATAGGCTTGGTGATTTCTAAATCCTCTAACCAGGTGATCCATTAGCTTGGATTTGAAATCCTCTATCGAGGTTACTCCTAACAGGGTATTGCCTTTAACAGGGTATTGTAGTCAATCCCTTAACCGAGTGGTCCTTAACTGGATCTGTTCCTAATAGGACATTTTTGTAAAGCTTATAACAAGGCTTGGCTCCTAACAAGGTGAAATTCAGAAGAGTTCAGAATACTTATGGGTATTCATTCCCACTGTGGTTTTTCCCATTTGGGTTTCCACGTCAAAAATCATTGTGTCAAGTGGTGAATGATTTTGTGGTTATATATGTTGATATGGTTAATATGTTTAACTGGTAAAGCCACTTAGATATGATTAGATGACCAAAAGTGATCTGAAATGAGCTATTACTAATGTTAGTAAAGTGGTTTAATGTTTTGGTTAAATGGCATGTGAGTTTCGGATCTGTTACACTGTTATATTGATATTTTGGTCAATTGGTAAGCTTGACAGTGCAGTAACAATTTTTGTTATAGTGTTTAAACCGGCTAGTCCAGTGATTGGTTTATGAGTTGAGATTAAGTTTGGTGAAAGTTTAGTTTGTTTTATATCTACTGATTCACCCCCTGCTCTTAGTAGTTGATCGGATCCTTATTGATTCATCATATCATTACATCGTTATTACTTTCTTTCCCAAAGTAAGCTTATGTATTCAAACAATAGGGAAGACCGCGATTATGATGATAAAGAGGAAGGTTGTCATAGACTCCTAGGAATTCAGCTAAGGAATCATCAGTGGGAAAAACATCCAAAGCAAAGACACTAGAAGATTCATAGACTCTAGATATAGCCAATTCCAAATGTTGTGTCATGAAAGTTATTTTCCACGGGAATCTTTATCCCTTATTCTTGAGCACCACACCCATTACCATTATATTTGCACCTAGGTAGGATGTGAAAACCAAGACCATAAAGGTTAGCCATTTCCGAGAGGGAAGGAGGATTTTCATAAAGTGAAGGATCAAAGTCCTCTAAGTCATAAATTAAGGGAGATGAAGTCTGGGAAGCTGCCACAAAGTTATTACTCAATGGCCCAGATGGAGTGGAATTCTTTTTAGGTTCTTCTTCTTCTTTTCAACCATGGGTTCTCTAGGGGAAATTTTGTATTCCCTTACGAAAGTAGGATTAAAATCAAGGGATCCCCAATCTGTTGGTATTATGGATGAATTTGTCATATGTTGCATTGGTTTTTTCATTGATTTCAACACTTGTCTTCTTGGAGGTTTACATTATGTTCACCAGTATGGTTAGTGGCTTATGCACAGTCACCAGTATGTGTTCACCAGTAGGGTATATGGTTCACTGACAACGATGATGACTTGTTAGCATTTGGAGATCATTTGGTTATGTCGAAGACATGGATTGGAAGTTTGGTTTTGGTGTATTTATTATTGGTCTAATTGGGTTGACAAATTTTTCTTTACCAACTGATAAGTCTAGGTTATGGACCGGTACTCCAAATCAACACAACACGTTATGGAGATTGTTTTATTTATTGGTTAATGTGGTAAATGTATTGAGCCGACATGTTGTATCGCATTGAGACTTATTTGTAATTGATTTAATTGTAATATCTTTAGTGAGCCGACCTATACATTTGGTCTTAGGTTTTGTATATCTGATTGTAGATCTTATTGAAGATCGTGGTAATCATGAGTGAGTGTGGATATTGAAGAGCAAAAAAAAGAAGGTCCTTGTGTGAATCACGCTAACATTATTTGAAGGTTGAAGGAAGGTTATGAAGGTGTTTGTGACACTCATGTTCAGAGCTTAACCGATACTGAATCCAACATTGGAGATTCTATTTTGAGCAGTACATTATCATTGGATCTAACCATCCAATTGTGTAGTCAGTGTGACTCCTATTTTGTGATTGAGCAGTGAGCTCTAGGCAGTTGGCCTTTCTGCATGTGCAGACCCCATTTGTATACACATACTATCTGCAGTAGTATCATCTGATTGTGGGTAAGGTTTCCCACCGTGTTTTTTCCCTTATCGGGTTTCCACGTCAAAATATCTGTGTCATGTGTTGTGGATGTTGTTTCTCTTTGTGTTTCATGCATTAAGCTATACCGGTATTGCTATAACTGTTTTACTATTTATCAACACTTAACTTTGGTTTACCAACATTAAGTTTAAGTTGGATTAAATTGCATTTGGTTTATAAATTACTGAGAATTGGTTAACAACTGATTCGCCCCCCCCTCTCAGATGTCCTTCCTGGGACCTAACACAATCATCTTCTGCAATAACCTTTTCAAGAGAAAAGGTGTACTCATTAGTAGAGTCAAGTTGAGAAGACTCTTCCTCAAGAAATCTAGGTCCACTTGAGGAAGTATTGGGAAGCGATTCCGAAGTAGGATATGGGTTTAATGAAGTGGTCACACTAGTGGGAGTAGAAGCTTTAGATGAATTATCTAAGATAGTTGGGGAAGAACCAGTTGAAGAGGATTTGGAAGTTGATGTCTACAGACAAGCCTGGAGATTTGTGTCACCTAGCAAGGTATATGTCTTATTGTTGTAAATGAGCTTAACTTGCCTATGTAAATTAGAGGGGACAACTTGCATGCTATGAATCCAAGGTCTCCCTTGTAACAAGTTGTATGTCAATTCTCTAGACATGACATGAATAGGTATGGGTAAAGTAACATGACCTACCTTAATAGGCAAGGCGATGATACCTAACGAAGATTTAGCAACATTATCAAACTCTCGAATAGTGAGAGAATCGGGATTAATAAGAGATGTATCGACATTGATCTTATGCAACAAGTTAATGCTACAAACATTAAGGCCAGAACCATTGTCCACTAGTGTTCATCTTATTGCACTATCATTTATAATAACCACAATCATTAAGGGATCATACTGATGTTGAATTTCACTAGAGGGTAGCTCATCTTGTGTAAACACAATTTGAGCCTTAGGAACTGTGATATAATTAATCAAGGAGGCCATATTATTGGATGTCGTTGTGGGTGGGAAATTCAATATTTTCAAGGCATCTTGTAGCAATCCATGATGAGTTGAGGAAGTTTGAATTAAATCCCAAAGGGATATCTTGGTAGGAGTAACTTTAAGTTGTTCAACAAGATCATACTCCTTACCAAGAGTTTGTGAAATGTGAGGTGCTTGAGGAAGGATAGGTTGAGGATCAGGAAGAGAAGTTGGGATAACCAACAGAGGATTAGGTTGCCTATTGTTTCTCATGTTATAGGTATGGGCAACTACATTATAAATCTCTTTATTTAATTATTTAGCATAGCTATAAGGAATCTTAGTGGGATTTCTTCCTTGCACTGTAATGATGGGTTTGTTGGGAGTGCTAAAGGAATCATGACTATATCCACCTTGAATTGTGAAAAGGGGTTGATTAGAAAGATGTGAGGTTAGAGATGGATAAGCACCTTTACCTACAAAAAGAGGTTTACTATGCTCATTCAAATTAATCATGTTTATTAACCTTTTAGATGTATTGTTTTTATTTGAAGGTTTAGGCAAAGACATAAAATCATCAAGGACATCTTCCAATAAAGCATGATCATAGTGATTGAAACGTTTATCTTTGGAATCAATAGGAGACATAACCTCATAAAGGGAATTGTGATGGTCAACCATGCTATTAGATTTAGTGGAGGAGTTGATAGGATTGTACCCATGGGAGGAGCCATTCAACTTGTCTTTCTCATCACCACGAAATGGCATAGTTACAAGGTTGATTAGTTTTTGGCAAAATGAGGGTCTAGAAGACTTAGGGTTCAAAACCTTATCTAGAGCTTCATCTAATTCATCCTTACTAAACTCATAATCAACATAATTGCATATATAATCAAAAGCATGAACATCTTGTAAATAAAAATTTGACATTTTGAAATGAAATTGAAGGAAATTTGACCACACAATACAACAAAAGTGAGGAATTTTTTTTTTTTTAATGCTTTGAGAGAAAATGAAATATACTAGATATAGATCTAACAATTCAATGCAATAAAATTGGAATTGGATTCACGTCAGGTTCACCAAAGATGTGTAGGGGAAAAAGTGACTAAGTATGGAAACCCTAATCCCACTCTCATACACACTCATGGAATACGAAAGAGCCTAGGGAGGCAACACACTTTAGCTACTTCTTGTGAGGAAGAGAGAGCCGAGGATTACCTCTTAGGGTTTCTATTCCCTTGCTACAAATGAGAGAGATGAATGATTCAAAATGCAATCTAACCTAAAGTGAAAGTAAGCAAGCGAACCCTAATCTAGAAATGCAGAACAAAAAATAGCTGATAAACCACTGAAGAGTAAAAATTAGGAGGCAAAATCAGAGGTGCACCTGTGTCTAAAATTAGAGCTAAAATTTTTGGGACCAGGGTGCCACACCACTATCCCAATTTCGCAAGTCTGAAGCTGCGATTGACAGGATGAGATCTATACACTGCAAATTGTTGCACTGCCAAATCCAACTAAAAATAGGTAGGACTAGGGCGCCACACCCCTGTCCTAGGGGTTTTTGCTGAGATCTGAGCCCTAGGGAAACCTTTGTGTACTCTGCCAGTCCTGAAACTTCCAACAATGCTCAGATCAGAACCTAACTTGTAGCTGAAAAAGAGGGTTTCAGGTGGATATATAGGGTTTTGCCTTAGTCAAACCCCTGTTTTGGTGATTTCCACCTCAACAAATTGCCGATAATGTACTGAAAAATGTGTGTGATAGAACCTTGTGTGTGTGCAAGATCCTAAAATGAAAGCAAACAATCTAGAGAAATCCTAAAGAGTTAACACTAATTACTTATAATTGACAAAGTAAATGCTCTAAATCCATGATGCAAAGTGATCTAAAGCATGAATATGAATAAAAATGAAGCTCATACAAAGACATGGAAACAACATGAAACCATATCCAACCCCAAGGGAGAGGTACAAGCCAATCTTCAGTCAGTGATCTCCTATTGTTCTCCTACATCTTCAAAAAGCCCCCAATTGATGAAATGATGCTTGATGAATTTGAATGATGTTGAAGACTTCAAAGATCTACTCTTTTTCTGCAAAGAAGGCTCTTTATGCTCCAAAAACCTGCTCTTAGATTCGTAGAAGATGACCCCTTCAAATGAAGAAAGAGATCTCTTAGGTATGAAACCCTAGATCTTAATTTCATGTTTAGGCCGGCCTGGGATTTTAATTTCTCACCAATATTTTGGGGATAAGAATTATTATATCATAGGATTATGATCCCAAAATTTCGGGAAAAAAGTTGAGGATCATGTGCACTTTCAACATGGTCTGACCAAATTTTCAACACATTTTCAGGGGTCATTAGATATAATGATAGTAGAGCAAATCCCAAAGTTACAACTAATTTCAAGGTGTTTTGATATGCGAAATCGGGCCTCAAGGGTCAAAATAGGACATAATTAGGGTTTAGGATTAAATGATTTATTGAAGGAATAAAATGATAAGGGGCACAATTAAGATAAATGGCCCATCTTTATAACATGTGAAGTGATGAATTATGATTTTAGATTTAATTAAATTGATTAAATAAATACTTAAAAAATATTAGAAATGCAAGATGAAAAACACGCTAAGGCGGGTGCTAACCAAGTGTGAAATTGTACCACTCTAGCAAGGGCATACAATTTACAACACTACATAGAGTAAAGAGAGAAGCAACAAGCAAAGACAATGCGCAGGTAAGAAGCAAGGAAAAAAGAGTAAAGAGAACCTGAAGTTGGAGAATAAGATTGAGGTTCTGGAAGAGGAAAGGAAGCAGTTTGCAGACAAGGAAGATGTTTGGATCAGAAATGAGCATGGGGTTTATATTCCGAATATTTTTTGATGTTCATGAGTTTCCACTCATGGAACATCTCTTTCTACCTGGGGTGTCTGATGCAGGAGCATCCTCGGTCTATGAGCAATCTTGCATCAACCAAATTTTTTTTTTTAGTTTTGTTCTTGTTCAGTTCATGTAGCATTTTTCTATGTTTCTTTCAGTGTATTCTGGTAGTTGTTTATCTTTCATTACAGATAATATTTTTGGGTTCTAGGCATGTTATTGTGCATTATTCCAGATTTCCAGTTCATTTGGGTTCTTTTCCGGTGAGTTGTTCCTTCCGGAGTAGTTTTGAGCTTTTCGTCAAAGTTGGAGATTTCTTTTTTTCGAAGCGATTTCTTGGATTGCAGATCAGTTTGGCACCACACTTGATATTCCAGGCCCTTGTCCAACCTTCCTTTGTGGTTCACACTTCTAGATTGTTCTTGGCGGATGAATTCTTCACATTTTGGAGTCGACCTATCTTACATGTTACAATTTCCTTCCTTGGTTATGTAATCTTTTGTGGCCAACCCAGATGTGTTTCAAAGGATATATATATTGTTTACTATATTCATTAGAGGGATATCGATTAGTATGAGGTTCTAGATTCATGATTAGAGATTGGAATAACTCTGAGAGTTCCAGATGGATTGTAATTTGGCATGTTAACTTACATGTAACTGGTTGGTTACCAGATGTTCTATGATAAATATATGATGATGGGGACAGCTGATTCTATAACATTTCTACGTGTTGTTATTGCTTTTGTTCTGATTAATTGAAAAATAGGTTTTAAGGACCCGAAACCATTACAACAAAGTTATAAAGAAAGCTGAGAAAATAGAGTCCACATACAGAGCGACTGGTCAAAAGACCAACAAACAGAAAAAACAGCTAAACAACAAAAAACAACAAAGAACCCAAAGAGACACTACATAGTAATTTTCTTTAGCAGATCCTCTGCCTTAGTCACCAGCTCATCATAGGTCGCCCCAACTGCTTTTAGCTCCTCCAGGTCCTTATTCACTTTCTTTCCTTCCTCTTTCCATGGGTGCGGGTTATGGGACCTTGGGCTTCCCCTATTCCTTCTGCATCTAGGTCAATTTCTTGGGTTTCCTTTTCGTCATCAAGTTTGCTAATGAGGGTATGGGTGTTGTTGGCTGAGATTTTCAGAATGCTGAGGCTCTGCTCCACAATGTTCTTGAGGCACTCCTCTATCTTTTCCACTTTGGCAACTGTGTCTGAGAGCATTTTTTCACTTGTTTCCTCCAGGGTCTTTCTATCCTGTATCTCCTTTTCAATTTTCTCGAACCGGGGATTAAAGGCATCTCTGATGTCTTCCACTTTAGCAATTGTGTTCTTCAGATCTTCGATATAATCGGCCATAGTGTTCCCCTCTCCAATGTTAATAGTCTCCAATATCAGGACTCTGTTGCAGAGTTTTTTGTACTCATCCGCAGTTTTCTTATTCCCATCAATAAGCCATTCTATGGTTTTCATAAAACCCTTCAAGGGCTCGAGAGGTGGACCAGGAGAAGGAGTCACATTTCCAGGGGTTGTCTATTCATCTTTAGAGATATGGAGGGCAGAAATAGTATCGGCAGCTCTGAGAGTCTCCTCCATAGTCTCCATATCCAGGCTTTGTTCAGCTTCCAGGGCCCTTGTTTGCTTGTCCTCTTCCGGTTACTTGCCGGTCTCCTCCGGTTCTTTGCCAGTCTCCTCTATTTTCTTTTGCTTCTTCCAGGGCTGGACTTGGTTCTTACTTTTTTCCTTCAGCACCCCCTTAGGGTTCTTCTTCTCCTCAGGGACATCAGAGTACTCTTCTTCCGAAGAAATACTAATCAAGGGTTTGCTTTGGGGTTTTTTGCTCTTAGAAGAAGAGGGTCTTGATTTCCTCTTCTTACTACGTTTAATCTTGCTGCATGATTATAAAGTCTAAATTCAATTTTGAGAACATGAAGCATGCATGTATGTCCAAAACAAAGCTAGCTAGCCATGGCTATCGAGACTGCAAATACTCTTGGAAAATTGCAATGAGAAACATACTCTGGGACAAAATTGCAAACATATCAATTGAAAAGGTTTAAATGGCACTTATGGATTAGGGATAGATGATGTGGTGAAAAGGAGATGTGGTTGATTATATTTATTGCACTATACCCCCTTCTTTGCAACCCCCAATACCTATTTATATATTTAACTACCAATCACACCATAAAGTGTAATAGGCAGGATGATAAAAATATAAAAATTTGTTTGATCAAAGATGAAATGGTTCTTATGCACTGGGGATAGATGATGTGGTGGATTATATTTATTGCACAATCTCCCCTTCTTTGCAACCCCGAGTACCTATTTATATATTTAACTAGCAAGCCCACCATAAAGTGTAATGGGTGGGATGATAGAAATATTAAAGTTAGTTTGATATGTTCTATAAAATTTATTTTGTCTTTTTGTTAATTTATTTGAGTATCTATTTATTTTTTTATTTTTTTTTAATATGGTTTTATCATTAGAGATTTGTAATAAGGTATTTTGTTAGTATATTTTTTAATAGTTATTGATAAGACATAAAGCTATTGTTCTAAAAGAGATTCAAAATTTTGAGAAGGAAAAGATCCTTCTAAAAAAAAAACAAGTAATTTTTATTCATATTTACTCATTTACCTACAAGTAGTACCCACAAGACAAAACCATTTAAACTCCAACACTACAATTACCTCTAACATTAATGCTTGAGAATATAAGTTTGAATAATGAAAGTAATAGTGATACTCAAATGTATGTTTATATCATCAACACAACTAGTTGAAATTTGAATTGAACATTTAATTTTTTTTAATAGGAGTATAAATTTTAATTTTATTTATATTCTTATTGATTATTTAAATCACGACCTCTCATATCTTCTTTATTTCATCTTTTGAATAAATTAAAATTGCCTCAAATGTGATTAAAAAAGTTATATTCATTGGCGCATAATCTTTTAAATAAAAAATCATGTTATTTATCAAATAAGACAATAAATAGTGACATGAAAAGAAGATGCACTATTAGCTTTTTTATAGTCAAAATGAAACAATTAAGAGATTCCATTGCTTACATCACACTAATAATAGTATTCACAATTATTATCAAAGATAATGATACATAAATGAAATTTAATTTAAATTATTAGTATTCATGATTATAATCATAATATTTCATAACTTCTCTATTGCATCTTTTCAATAAATTAAAACATCTCAAATATGATTAAAAAAATAAAAAAAAATAATATCATTTATCAAATAAGACAATAAATAGTGTCATGAAAATAAGTTTAGACTAGAAGCTTGTTCATCTTATTTTGATGGAGTGTGTGAAAATTAATGCCATTTAATGTTACCAGATGTTCTATGATAAATATATGACGATGGGGATATATGATTCTGTAACATTTCTATATGTTGTTGCTTACGTTGTGTTACTCTTGCTGCATGATCTGATCAGTACTCTTTGAGGACCCACCGGACCATGGTTGCATCATTAATTAATTATATTAAAGAGACCAAACACAACCAAAAAAGTAGTATAAAGTCTAAATTCAATTTGGAGAACATGAAGCATGCACATATGTCCCAAAAAAAGCTAGCTGGCCATGGCTATCGAGGCTCCAAATACTCTTTGAAAATTGCAATGAGAAACATACTCTTGGACAAAATTGCAAACATATCAATTGAAAAGGTTTAAATGGTACTTATGGATTAGGGATAGATGATGTGGTGAAAAGGAGATGTGGTTGATTATATTTATTGTACTGTCTCGCCTTCTTTGCAACCCCCAATACCTATTTATATATTTAACTACCAATCAAACCATAAAGTGTAATGGGAAGGATGATAAAAATATAAAACTTTGTTTGATCAAAGATGAAATGGTGCTTATGGACTGGGGATAGATGATGTGGTGAAAAAGGAAAGGTGGTGGCTTATATTTATTGCACAATCACCCCTTCTTTGCAACCCCCAGTACCTATTTCTATATTTAACTAGCAAGCCCACCATAAAGTTTAATGGGAGGGATGATAGAAATATAAAAGTTAGTTTGATTAGTTCTATAAAATTTATTTTGTCTTTTTGTTAACTTGTTTGCTTATCTATTTTTTTTTTAAATTAAAAAAATATTGTTTTATCTTTAGAGATTTGTAATAAGGTATTTTGTTAGTATATTTTTTAATAATTATTGATAAGACACAAAGCTATTGTTCTATAAGAGATTTAAAATTTTGAGAAGGAAAAGATCCTTCTTTAAAAAAGAAGTAATTTTTATTTATATTTACTCATCTACCTACAAGTAGTACCGACAAGACAAAACCATTTAAACTCCAACAATACACTTACCTCTAACATTAATGCTTGACCATATATGTTTGAACAATGAAAGTAATAGTGATACTCAAATGTATGTTTATATCGTCAACACAACTAGTTGAAATTTGCATCGAATATTTAATTTTTTTAATAGGAGTATGAAATTTTAATTTTATTTATATTATTATTGATTATTTAAATCAAAACCTCTCATATCTTCTTTATTTTAAATTTTCAATAAATTAAAATTGCCTCAAATATGATTAAAAAAGTTGTATTCATTGGCGCATAATATTTTAAATAAAAAATCATGTTATTTATTGGAAATATGCCTCGATTTCTCCTGACCAGTGTTTGAGTTGATTGGGGTAACTTATCCCGATGGAAAAGCTTGTGGGAAGGTATCGGGTTGTGCTTTCCCGATGGACTCTTCCTATCGAAGTAACCTTGGCCGATGAGCTCGATTATTTGGAATGGTTGTCATTCGCTACACCGAAGTCCTAATGTGTTAGCTGTCTTCCAGTTGGAATGCTTCGCATATTATAATAGTTGTTTATAAGTCATACTGATGACCTGACAAAGTCGACTTTGGTCATCGGGGTAACTTCAGCTATCGGGAGGACTGGATGGGAGTTGTGCCGATAACCAATGGATCCACCTTGGGTCATCGGAGTGCTATCGGCTATCAGAGAAGCCATGTTGAAGTCTGGCCGATGCCCGATGGTTCCGGTCTCAAGCGGTTGATATGCCATCGGATATCGGGAGTGAAGTTTAATGGTTGTGCTGATGGCTGATGGATCCGCCTTCGGTGTTATCGAGCCGCATTCGGTGTCATCGGCGATTGGGAGTTGATGTTCTTCCTTATGTCGATGACCGATGGATTCACCTTTGGTGTCATTGGGGATCAGGAGTTCGAGTTTCTTCTTGTGCCGACGCCCGATGGTTTCGTCTTGGATCATCAGTGTATCCCTGCTTATCAGAGTAACAATTTTGATGTTATGTCGAAACCTGATGAGGTTGCCTTCGGTGATTGGGTTGATCGGAGAGACAGCAAGAAGGTTTTACCGATGTCCCAATGGGATCATATCTGGGTCATCAGGAGATCAGAGTAACTCGTTTGGAGTCTTTCCGATGGCCGATGGGAAATATCTGATTACGGATGGCCGCCCGGACCGAAGTCCAAAAGACAAGTAGGCGGACACTCAAAATGTTTATGTCGGGGTACTTGAATATGAACCGACCCAAATTTCGGATGAATGTGGGATAATTTCTTTCTACGAGTTCATGAGCCGACTAGCAGTCGCTCGACGGTTACACTCCGAAGTTGTTATTCTAACTGACAAGAATGTAATGATCTGATTCAACAGATGGCATGTTTGTAGTCAGAGGATCAGAGTGATCATTGTTGTATTTTGTGGGGAGTTATTGTATAATTCAGAGTGTGGTAGTAGAGCAAAAGTTGAACGATGGTTCAGTAGAGCAGAGTGGAGCGATAGGTCTGTGTTGATCAGAGCAGAACATAGTGACTACAAAGGGATGCAGAGAGGCTACGTTGTAGTCTTACATGTTTGTAGTCTTGAATGTTTTGCATGATGTTATAGCAGAGTTCTGAACTGTGTAGACTGAGAATGAATACCTTGTCTATTAAGACTGTATCTTTATTGTAATCTTTTTACTGTAAATAAAGTAGTCTTTCAGTTGGGTGGTGGGTTTTTTCCCGTAAGGGTAATCCCATGTAAATCTTGGTGTTATTTCTCTATGTGTTTGGATATTTGAATCATTTGTCTGTGTCTGTTAGGTCCCAGAGACAAATGAGAGGGGGGGTGAATCAGTTGTCTAATAAATTCAAACAAAAAAAAATTAACCAACTTAATGCTTAATACCGGTAAACCAGTTAAGTATGCCGGTAGACAGTGTTAACAGTAAATTGCTATACTGGTAAGGATTAATGCATGAAACATAAACATAAAGTCATCCACAACACATGACACAAATATTTGTACATGGAAACCCTATAAGGGGAAAAACCACGGTGGGAAACCTTACCCACAATCAGATGATACTACTACAGATAGTAAGTGTACATAAATGGGGTCTGCACATGCAGAAAGGCCAATAGCCTAGAGCTCATTGCTCAATCACAAAATGGGAGTCACACTGACTACAGTTGGATGGTTAAATCCAATAAGAATGTACTGCACAAAATAGCATCTTCATATGATGGATTCAGTACCGGTGTAATGCTGATATGCTTCTACAAAAACCTAACTTCACCTTCAAAAGATGTCTTCGTGTATATCCCTGCTTGATCTCGCATATACCTTCACTTAAATCTTTTTCGCATTCCACACTTGATCTTACAAATAAGATCTTACATTTATACCATACCCTAAGACCAATTTTAGTAGGTCAGCTCTACAAGATATTACAATAAAACATTTTACAAACAATATAATATCCGATGCAATAACCAATTGAACATGTCGGCTTAATGCATTTGCAACAATAATAAATCATCTCCATAGCGTGCCATGCTGATCTGGAAAAGATAAACCTACCAGTGTAACCCTAGATAACCTGGACCTATTTGCCGGTAAAAGAAAATATGCAAATATGAATATATCAATGATTAATTCTCCAAAACAAAGTGTCCACATGATGTCTTCGACATTACCAAGTGTCTTCCATATCATTCCAGGTACCGGTGAACAATATATCCTGCCGGTGAACCATATACCAGTAATTGTTGCATAGTTTACTTGCTTGTCAGTGAATGTTGCTGGATCTTCAAAGTAGGTGTTGACATCAATGACAAAACCATACCAAAATACCAACAATGTCATCTTAATGTGTTGCAAAAGAATTTTAAAAGGCATTCTTTCGTGATTCGCTATTGAATTGACGATAGGAGAGCATTTTCGCATCTGGCTTTCCTTACAAGCGGTATTAGAGTCATTTAGTTGTGTTATCCTTGTCGGGTAGGGCTATTTTGTGTCAATTTTGTTTTCAGTGGGAGTCTAGCAGAGTATCTTGTTTGCAGTTTGAGATGGAAAAATCTTCTAGATGAGTGGAGATTGAAAAGTTCAATGGTTCAAACTTTGAGTTGTGGAAACTCAAGATGGAAGATTTGCTAGTTGATCGAGATCTGTGGGTTGCTGTGTCTAGACAAAAACCTTCAGGCATGAAGTAAGAAGACTGGGATCTTGCAGATAGAAAATCCAAAGGTTTGATCAGACTCTATTATGTTAAACATTCATGAGGAAAAGACTGCACATTTTCTGTGGAAGAAACTTGGAGATATTTATCAGGGGAAATCTCTGGTAAACAAGTTGTTCCTAAAGAAGAAGTTGTATTCCTTGAAGATGGACGAGGGCACATTTGTTGTAGATCATCTGAATGTTTTCAACATGATGGTTGCTCTGCTAACTTCCATAGGAGTCAATATTGATGATGAGGATCGATGTATGCTTCTGTTATGTTCTTTGCCTAACACATGAGATCATCTGGTAATGGCCATTGTGAGTACAACAACCACTTTCAAGATGGAAGAAGTGGTTGCTTCATTGTTGTCAGAAGAAACACGAAGGAAATCTTCTGACATGGTCAAGGAGGCCCTTGCTGTTTGTGGCAAGATAGAGGACAAGAAGTCTAAATCCAAGTTAGAGGAAAGTTCTGCTCCTGGAAAGAAGTCCAAAGTGAAGTGCTAGAACTGTGGGCAGGTTGGTCACATTTAGGAGGATTGCAAAGTGAAGAAGAAGAAAGAAAACAAGAGTTCTTCAGATTTTGGGTCCTCACATAATGAGGATGGAGATGCCTTCTGAGTTGCTTTGGCAAGTCAGACATCTAGTGGTGTCTGGTTCAATCACGATCCCATGTGAGACTAGGTATCATGGGTCTTTGGCAGTGATGCAGATTCATCATTTGATGGTGAATGTTCTTCATGTGACTGAAGATGCTGACATCTTGAGGATCCAGAAAGGGGTCCTTGGTAGAGATGTTGTTTATGTCATATTTTTGACATGTTTTCCTTAGTTAGGATGTGTTATATTATGTCTGGGTACACTCTTGAGATGCATTTAGAGTTTTGACATATTATGGTTATTTTCATACAGAGCATGTAATCTCTTTGGAGGAGATGTTTTAGATCATGTATGTCATATCTTTAGTTCCTGTTTCTGCAGTTGGAATTTTGACAATGATCTTGGTTCTGTCTTTTATGTTTTGAGTACCCTGATCTTTTGTTTGATACTTCATGATAAAGTGGTAATGCATTTGAAGTTTTGGCATGGGTTGATCATCTACAGGTGCGCTTAGAAGCATGGAAACGTAGATGGTGCTGAGTTGGAATGAGTAATAGGTTCAACTGAAAGGCATTCATCTGTGATAACACAGTTAGCATTTAGAGGTGAAGAAAGGGTATGATATAGGGTGCTGTGAAGACTTGCTTGTAGGTTCTTTGTTTACAATTAGTATTCTGAATGCTCTTGGTACAAAGGTTTTATTTACTTCTATGTAATGTTGAAAAAGGGTTCTTTTTCAATTCTGACATCACCTATGCAGTGGGAGCTTCTTGGTGTGTATGTGACTATCATTACACTTGAAGTTTGAGACTGTGAGTAATAGGTTGTATATGTTGATGATTTGAAATTCATCTTGTTATACTATGAAGGTATGTATAGTTGGATGTACTAGCACTTGCTATGGGTGCTATTATAGCTATGTTTGTAACAAATGTTGGTACATTTGAGTAGCCTTGGGAATGTGAGGTTCATGTTTTGCGAGTCAGAGTTATGTTTTTTCTCAGTAGATAGCTGCTATTCGTGTCTAGTGGGAGTGGCATGATAGAAGGTGGGAGTATCCATGAATGGAATGAGACTTCTTTGCATGTGTCTTAGTGGTGGACAAAGTAAACTATATTTTTTTATGGTTTATGATCGAGTTGTATATCAGCATTGATGGGATTTTGAGTCCATCATTCTCAGTTGAGTTTGTAAGTGTTCGGCATGATAGATAGGTATAGTGAATTCCTCTGCAAGTGGGAGATTGTGGGAAATATTCCTCGATTTCTCCTAACCAGTGTTCGAGTTGATCGGGGTAACTTACCCCGATGGAACAACTTGCAGGAAGGTATCGGGTTGTGCTTTGCTAATGGAATCTTCCTATTGAAGTTACCTTGGCCGATGAACTCGACTTCTCATAATGTTTGTCATTCGCTACAATGAAGTCCCGATGTGTTAGTTGTCTTCTGGTTGGAATGCTTTGCATATCAGAATAGCTATTTATAAGTCATCCCGATGACTCGATGAAGACGACTTCGGTCATCGGGGTAATTTCGGCTATCGAGAGGACTGGATGGGAGTTGTGTTGATAACCGATGGATCCACCTTGGGTCATCAAAGTGCTATTGGCTATCGAATAAGCCATGTTGAAGTCTAACCGATGTCTGATGGTTCTGGTCTCAAGTAGTTGATATGCCATCAGATATTGGGAGTGAAGTTTTATGGTCGTGTCGATGCCCGATGGATCCGCCTTTGGTGTCATCGGGCCACATTCAGTGTCATTGGTGATTGGGAGTTGATGTTCTTCCTTATGCTGATGGCCGATGGATCCGCCTTTGGTGTCATTGGGGATCGGGAGTTTGAGTTTCTTCTTGTGTCGATGCCCGATGGTTCCGTCTTGGATCATCGATGTATCTTTGCTTATCAGAGTAACATTTTTGATGTTATGCCGAAACTCGATGAGGTCACCTTCGGTGATCGGGGAGAAAGCAGGAAGGTTTTGTCAATGTCCTGATGGGATCATATTTGGGTCATCAGGAGATTGGAGTAACTCATTTGGAGTCTTTCTGATGGCTGATGGGGAAATATCCAACTGCAGATGGCTGCCCGGACCGAAGTCCAAAAGACAAGTAGGCAGACATTCAGAATGTTTATGTCAGGGTACTTGAATACGAACCGACTTGACTTCCAGATGAATGTGAGATAATTGGTTTCCACGAGTTCATGAACTGATTGGTAGTCGCTCGACAGTTACACTCTGAAGTTGTTATTCTAACTGACAAGAATGTAATGATCTGATTCGATAAATGGCATGTTTGCAGTCAGAGGATCAAAGTGATCATTGTTGTATTCTATGGGGAGTTATTGTATAATTCAAAGTGTGGTAGTAGAGTAGAATTTGAATGGCGGTTGAGCAGAGTAGAGTGGAGCGATAGGTCTATGATGATCAAAGTGGAATGGAGTGATTATGAAAGGATGCAGAGAGGCTACGTTGTTGTAGTCTTGCATGTTTGTAGTCTTGAATGTTCTGCATGATGTTATAGCAGAGTTTCAAACTATATAGACTGAGAATGAAGGCCTTCTTTGTTAAGACTATATCTTTATTGTAATCTTTTTACTATAAATAAAGTAGTCTTTCAGTTGGGTGGTGGGTTTTTTCCAATCAGGGTTTTGCCATGTAAATCTTGGTGTTATTTCTCTGTGTGTTTGGATATTTGAATCATCTGTCTGTGTCATCTTAATGTGTTGCAAAAGAATTTTAAAAGGCATTCTTGCTTGACCGCCTATTGAATTGATGATAGGAGAGCATTTCTACACTTTGCTTTCCTTACATTATTTATAAAATAAGACAATAAAGAGTGGCATGAAAAGAAGTTGCACTATTAGCTTTTTTATAGTCAAAATGAAACAATTAAGAGATTCCATTGCTTACATCACACTAATAATAGTGTTCACAATTATTATCGAATATAATGATAGATAAATGAAATTTAATATTTAAATTATTATTATTCATGATTATAATTATAATTTTTCATAATTTCTCTATTGCATCTTTTCAATAAATTAAAACATCTCAAATATGATTAAAAAATAAAAAAAATAAAAAATAAAAATTAATATCATTTATCAAATAAGACAATAAATAGTGACATGAAAATAAGTTTAGACTAGAAGCTTTTTCATCTTAATTTGATGGAGTGTGTGAAAATTAATGCCATTTCATGTTACCAGATGTTATATGATAAATATATGATGATGGGGACTTCTGATTCTGTAACATTTCTATGTGTTGTTGTTGTTTCCGTTGTGTTACTCTTGCTTCATGATCTGGTCAGTTCGCTTTTAGGACCCACTAGAACATGGTTGCATCATTAATGAATTATATTAAAGAGACCAAACAAAACCAAAAAAGTACTATAACGTCTAAATTCAATTTCGAGAACATGAAGCATGCACGTATGTCCCAGACAAAGCTAGTTGACCATGGCTATCGAGGCTCCAAATACTCTTGTAAAATTGCAATGAGAAACATACTCTTGTAAAATTGCAATGAGAAACATACTCTTGGACAAAATTGCAAACATACAATTGAAAAGGTTTAAATGGCACTTATGGATTAGGGATAGATGATGTGGTGAAAAGGATATGTGGTTAATTATATTTATTGCACTATCTCGCCTTCTTTGCAACCCCCAATACCTATTTATATATTTAACAACCAATCACACCGTAAAGTGTAATGGGTAGGATGATAAAAATATAAAACTTTGTTTGTTCAAAGATTAAATGGTGCTTATGGACTGGGGATAGATGATGTGGTGAAAAATGAGAGGTGGTGGATTATATTTATTGCACAATCTCCCCTTCTTTGTAAACCCCCAGTACCTGTTTATATATTTAACTAGCAAGCTCACCATAAAGTGTAATTGGTAGGATGATAGAAAAATAAAAGTTAGTTTGATTAGTTCTATAAAATTTATTTTGTCTTTTTGTTAACATGTTTGGTTATCTATTTTTTTTTTAATTAAAAAATATGGCTTTATCGTTAGAGATTTGTAATAAGGTATTTTGTTAGTATATTTTTTAATAGTTATTCATAAGACACAAAGCTATTGTTTTTATAAGAGATTCAAAATTTTGAGAAGGAAAAGATCCTTCTTTAAAATAAAAAAGAAGTAATTTTTATTCATATTTACTTATCTACCTACAAGTAGTACCCACAAGACAAAACCATTTAAACTCCAACAATAAACTTCCCTCTAACATTAATGCTTGATTATATAAGTTTGAACAATGAAAGTAATAGTGATATTGAAATGTATGTTTATATCGTCAACACAACTAGTTAAAATTTGCATCAACATTTAATTTTTTTAAATTTTTTTTAATAGGAGTGTCAAATTTTAATTTTATTTATATTATTATTGATTATTTAAATCACAACCTCTCATATCTTCTTTATTTCATCTTTTCAATAAATTAAAATTGCCTCAAATATGATTAAAAAAGTTGTATTCATTGGTGCATAATCTTTTAAATAAAAAATCATGTTATTTATCAAATAAGACAATAAATAGTGACATGAAAAGGAATTGCACTATTAGCTTTTTTATAGTCAAAATGAAACAATTAAGAGATTCCATTGCTTACATCACACTAATAATAGTATTCACAATTATTATCAAATATAATGATACATAAATGAAATTTAATTTAAATAATTATTATTCATGATTATAATCACAATCTTTCATAACTTCTCTATTGCATCTTGTCAATAAATTAAAACATCTCAAATATGATTAAAAAATAAAAAAAATAAAAAATAAAAACTAATGTCATTTATCAAATAAGACAATAAATAGTGACATGAAAATAAGTTTAGACTAGAAGCTTGCTCATCTTAATTCGATGGAGTGTGTGAAAATTAATGCCATTTAATGTTACCCGATGTTCTATGATAAATATATGACGATGGGGATATCTGATTCCGTAACATTTCTACATGTTGTTGCTTACGTTGTGTTACTATTGCTGCATGATCTGGTCAATACTCTTTGAGGACCCATCAGACCATGGTTGCATCATTAATGAATTATATTAAAGAGACCAAACACAACCAAAAAAGTAGTATAAAGTCTAAATTCAATTTGGAGAACATGAAGCATGCACATATGTCCCAAAAAAAGCTAGCTGGCCATGGCTATCGAAGCTCCAAATACTCTTGGCAAATTGCAATGAGAAACATACTCTTGGACAAAATTGCAAACATATCAATTGAAAATATTTAAATGGCACTTATGGATTAGGGATAGATGATGTGGTGAAAAGGAGATGTGGTTGATTATATTTATTGCACTATCTAGCCTTCTTTGCAACCCCCACTACCTATTTATATATTTAACTACCAATCACAACATAAACTATAATGGGCAGGATGAAAAAAATATTAAACTTTGTTTGATAAAAGATAAAATGATGCTTATGGACTAAGGATAGATGATGTGGTGAAAAATGAGAGGTGGTGGATTATATTTATTGCACAATCTCCCCTTCTTTGCAACTCCCAGTACCTATTTCTATATTTAACTAGCAAGCCCACCATAAAGTGTAATGGGTGGGATGATAGAAATATAAAAATTAGTTTGATTATTTCTATAAAATTTATTTTGTCTTTTTGTTAACTTGTTTGAGTATCTTTAAAAAAAAAAAGATTAAAAAATATTTTTTTATCGTTAGAGATTTGTAATAAGGTATTTTGTTAGTATATTTTTTAATAGTTATTGATAATACACAAAGCTATTGTTTTATAAGAGATTCAAAATTTTGAGAAGGAAAAGATCTTTCTTTAAAATAAAAAAAGAAGTAATTTTTATTCTTATTTACTCATCTACCTACAAGTAGTATCAACAAGACAAAACCATTTAAACTCCAACAATACACTTACCTCTAACATTAATTCTTGACCATTTAAGTTTGAACAATGAAAGTAATAGTGATATGCAAATGTATGTTTATATCGTCAACACAACTAGTTGAAATTTGCATCGAACATTTAATTTTTTTAAATAGGAGTATCAAAATTTAATTTAATTTATATTATTATTGATTATTTAAATCACAACCTCTCATATCTTCTTTAGTTCAACTTTTGAATAAATTAAAATTGCCTCAAATATGATTAAAAAAGTTGTATTCATTGGCGCATAGTCTTTTAAATAAAAATTCATGTTATTTATCAAATAAGACAATAAATAGTGACATGAAAATAAGTTGCACTATTAGCTTTTTTATAGTTAAAATGAAACAATTAAGAGATTTCATGGCTTACATCACACTAATAATAGTGTTCACAATTATTATCGAATATAATGATATATAAATGAAATTTAATATTCAAATTATTAGTATTCATGATTATAATCACAATCTTTCATAATTTCTCTATTGCATCTTTTCAATAAATTAAAACATCTCAAATATGATTAAAAAAAATATAATAAAAAATAAAAATAATGTCATTTATGTACAACTTGAGTTGGCCTAGTGGTGGAGAACTTGTGCTCTTGAAATAGAGGTCACAAGTTCAAATCCCACAAAAGGGGTAGGGTATGTACACATTATCGGCTTCGGCCTATTACCTATCAAAAAACATAAAATAATCTCATTTATCAAATAAGACAGTAAATAGTGACATGTTCATCTTAATTTGATGGAGTGTGTGAAAATAAATGTCATTTCATGTTACCAGATCTTCTATGATAAATATATGACGATGGGGACGTCTAATTCTGTAACATTTCTATGTGTTGTTGTTGCTTTTGTTGTGTTACTCTTGCTACATGATCTGGTCAGTTCATTTTGAGGACCCACCAGATCATGGATGCATCATTAATGAATTATATTAAAGAGACCAAATAAAACCAAAAAAGTAGCATAAAGTCTAAATTCAATTTCGAGAACATAAAGCATGCACGAAACCAAAAAAGTAGTATAAAGTCTAAATTCAATTTCGAGAACTTGAAGCATGCACGTATATCCCAAACAAAGCTAGTTGGCCATGGCTATCGAGGCTCCAAATACTCTTGGAAAATTCCAATGAGAAATATACTCTTGGACATAATTGCAAACATATCAATTGAAAAGGTTTAAATGGCACTTATGGATTAGGGATAGATGATGTGGTGAAAAGGAGATGTGGTTGATTATATTTATTGCACTATCTCTCGTTCTTTGCAACTCCCAATACCTATTTATATATTTAACTACCAATCACACCGTAAAGTGTAATGGGTAAGATGATAAAAATATAGAACTTTGTTTGATCAAAGATGAAATGGTGCTTATGGACTGGGGATAGATGATGTGGTGAAAAAGGAGAGGTGGTGGATTATATTTATTGCACAATCTCTCATTCTTTGCAACCCGCGGTACCTATTTATATATTTAACTAGCAAGCTCACCATAAAGTGTAATGGGCGAGATGGTAGAAATATTAAAATTAGTTTGATTAGTTCTATAAAATTTATTACGTTCTTTTGTTAACTTGTTTGGGTATCTATTTTTTTTTTTAAATTAAAAAATATAGTTTTATCGTTAGAGATTTGTAATAAGGTATTTTGTTAGTATATTTTTTAATAGTTATTCATAAGACACAAAGCTATTGTTCTATAAGAGAATCAAAATTTTGAGAAGGAAAAGATCCTTCTTTAAAAATTAAAGAAGTAATTTTTATTCATATTTACTCATCTACCTACAAGTAGTACTCACAAGACAAAACCATTTAAACTCCAACAATACACTTAACTCTAACATTAATGCTTGACCATATAAGTTTGAACAATGAAAGTAATAGTGATACTCCAATGTATGTTTATATCATCAACACAACTAGTTGAAATTTGCATCAAACTTTAAATTTTTTTAATAGGAGTATCAAAATTTAATTTAATTTATATTATTATTGATTATTTAAATCTCAACCTCTCATATCTTCTTTACTTCATCTTTTCAATAAATTAAAATTGCCTCAAATATGATTAAAAAAGTTGTATTCATTGGTACATAATCTTTTAAATAAAAAATCATGTTATTTATCAAATAAGACAATAAATAGTGACATGAAAATAAGTTTGCATTATTAGCTTTTTATAGTCAAAATGAAACAATTAAGAGATTCCATTGCTTACATCACACTAATAATAGTATTCACAATTATTATCGAATATAATGATAGATAAATGAAATTTAATATTTAAATTATTCTTATTCATGATTATAATCACAATCTTTCATAATTTCTATATTGCATCTGTAATGCCCTGCCGGGAAACCCCGAAGGGATAAAGGTAAAACACAAGATTAGAGTGCAAATATTTTTTTTTATAGTTAAAACAAAATCAAAGATACATTGAGTTAACATTAAGTTCAGATTACACAACGAAAGACTTAACTAACACCTAAAGAGTTTCCCAATGTGATTACTTGATTCAACACTTAACTCAACTCATGCTAATTAATCCAATTAAGTTGATTAACTTAATGACATGGTAATACTTTAAACAAAGGATAAATTCATTTGGTAGGTTAAAATATAGATACCATGATTAATTTCATCCATTACAATTTAACCATACATTACGTTCAAACTTACATTAAAACATATGTCATGCATCTAATTTCCATGCATACTTTAATTGCATTAAAAGCTAATGAATATTGTCCATTATACTAACCTACATTCTCCATGATCCAACTTACTGCATTTAATAAGATAACTACATACATGCGTTTAAGATTAATATCATCTAATCCATATTATACCGTCTAACCATAATGCCATCCATACATGCTAAATAAAAAGGAAACAGATGAACACAAACACCACATAACACCAAATCGATATTGGAGTTCACCCCTAGTGGGCTAGATCTTTGGGTCTGCTCAATTGCAAGACCCCTCTAATAAAATAATAAGGTGAAGAATACATAAGGTTCACATCATTTACATCCTGCGAATAAGGCGTGCATAAAAAATAATACATATGACCACACCAGTCAAAAGATACATGAATGATCCCAAAAGAAGAAAAAGGATCCATCTGAAACATGATAAGAAGCCAATAAAAAATAACAACTGGAGGACCCGTGAAACTAAGCCCTCACAACACATCATAAGAACCCATGGTCTAACATGAATAGCAGGTACTCACAAGGGCATAAACGACCAAATATGACTCCACAATAGTACTCCTAGCAAGGACAACACAAACTGCACACTAGTGAACATAAGGGACGAGTGTCATCACATAGCTTGGTATGGTTACCTTGGCAGGTCTCCATAGGTCTCGACTCCATCTACTGGGTTACCCTGGCAACCTTTCCCAAACCTGTGGCCCATCCAGGTCTCATGTGGACCCAACACATACTTTCTTGAAGGCAAGGTTGTTGGTTTTCCATTTCAGGCCTTCTCTGAGCATTACAAGTCTGTACTAGCCCTCATCCCATGCACGAGGCACAATTATCTTACTTAGTGTTTTTATCTATTAAACTCTCAAATAAACTATTAAGTTATCACTTATTTAGACACACTTTTGATGGGTTACCCTGCAACCACTTTGGGCGCGGCCCCCACTTGAAAGCCACTCTCCCATACGACACAAGACCATAATTATATGAACTCCTAAACCCAAGGTATACATAAGGACTAGTTTACAAAGTTCAATATGGTAGGAATACCCACTTGGCCAAACAAGTCCTCACATGAGGTGCACTGACTGACAATTCCCTGACTTAGAGACATGACGAGCTACAGTCAACCACATACCAACATCCATCACTTGCATAAAGGACATGACCAGATACAAAACCATCCCATGAAAACAGTCAGTACTATTGGCATTACAGTAAGAAAGATTGTTGATATTCAATAAGGATATTGAGAAGGTTGTTGAAGATTATTGATATAACTGAAGAAGGATGATAACTATCTTTATAACATTATTTTTCATTGATGTCAAGAAATTGATTATCTAATTCAGTATGATGTTGCCATATCTTGAGAAGATTGATTAGAAGAGAATTAAGATGTTGGTAAAAGACACAGAAAGAATGTGATGAATAAAGGGAGGAATAAGTTATTCAATGGGCAACTATTACCGAGTTAGACAATGATGAGATCATGATGTTTAGATTGTTTTGATATCCTACATATGTTGTTGATTGTAAGGTTAATACTATACTATGCAACCGAGCAATGAACCTAGTCGGTAAACCCTAAGGAACCTAGTCGGTAAACCCTAAGGTTATCGATATCGGTTAATGAAGGCGAAATGTCTACCGAGTAAAGTTTGGTATTTACCGAGTTGCAACTGAGTTATGATAGTGCGCATGGGATGGATAAAATCATTAATTAATGAAGGACAATGATTAGCTGGAGTTGTATAAATGATTGGTATGCCATGCATGAAGTTTGTTAAGGATCTATGGCAAAGAAAAATCGGCAGGAAGATCTACAGTGCAGATTGAACAACAATAACCTTATGCAAGTTCCAAGAAGGGAATGCAAGTCCCAAGGTAAGGTAAAACGTTTTCAGATCGGAAGGATAAATTGAACGGAGTCAAGTTTGAAGATCTGATGGCTAAGATTGATCATGGGAAATGTGATCAAGGAGATTTAGCGGTTAGCAATTGTTTATAAATAAGAAATTGTTAATAAACAATGTATGCGGGCAAGTGTATGCACAGGGTGCTACATAGTGATTACCGAGCACAGAAGTTTGAAGACCTGTTTGAATAACAGAGTAGAAAGCCCAACAGAGGGACAAGATAAGTCCTATGACTAGATTGTTTTGAGCAAAAAGGAATCTGCTTTAGCATTTTAGATGTGAAGTTGTAGATAGATTTTTATTACTGTTATTTTGTAAGTGACATAAAATCTCTTAATCGAGTGGACTTAACAGTCTTATATGTAAACCCTCTAGCAAGGTAACATTCTAAGTGAGTGTTTGAAATCCTTTAACAAGGTCACTTCTAACAAAGTGAAGATCCTAACAGATCTGAGGGAAATCCCTTAACCAGGTCACATCTAGCAATGTGTTTGTAATCTTTAATAGGATTTGCTTTTAACCGAGCATACTCTAGAAGAGTATATTTCTTAGTGGGTCCAAAATCCCACAGTGGTTTTTCCCTATTTGGGATTCCACGTTAAATCTAGTGTTATGAGTGTTATTATGATTATTTGTTCATAAGTTTGCAGGTTTAGTAGTTTTTGGTTAAGTTGCTGAAGTATAAGTTACCGAGGTTGAATCTGTTGATTTTATGGAAGTTTAAGTTTGTATGATTCACCCCCCCCTCTCATCTTGTTAGCTATTGGCATCATCTCTTTACATTAAGTATTAGAACTAACAAATACTAGAGATCAAGGACATAACCAGTTACAAAATAACCATATGACAATATCCAACACTCACAATCAAGGACTTACCATTTCTTAATCAAATGTGAATACAGAAAATTAAACACACATAGATATAAATCTGTAAAGACAGTCATTTTTCCATATCGCTTAAACATTACAATCGATCCAGTTTCCTAATAGATCTAAATTTGATTGTGATTTATCTACCTCGTTTAGGTACAAGTCACCCATGGTTTACTAACTCACTATAATTCAATTTACATCATAAAATGATATAAATACTTCACAATGAATTTTCAAACCAATATCACATTAATATAATTATATTTATATGCAAAACATACAAAGATATAATTAAATATATATTAATTAACTAAAATTTGATATTTATTTTTTAAAATAAAAACATCATTTCCATTCTTTTTTGAAATAAATAAACTATTCTCATCTTTGGCAAGAAAAATATATACTTTCCAAAATATGGAAATATACATTTATAAAGAAACTAAAATAGATAATCATTTTCTCAATAACATAAAATTTCCTTGCATATAAATATAGCAGGCTTCAATATTAATTAACATATATTTATTTATATACATTAATTAATAATTAAACAATAACCAAATACCATTTAATACACTTGTGAATTAAATAATTGATGTTTATCGTGAAGGTAATGCATTGGCTGATTGCCTCACTAATATGGGTTGTGATAAAAATGTTATTGATTCCTCTCAATTGGGGTGTGATTTGATGAGCTTCCCAAACCTATTAAGTATAGCCTGTAGAGAGTCGAGTATTTAATCTTTCTTATTATATGATTGCTCATTTATATGAGTTGATATTCTCTTCTCTTGGTGATGTATTTCTTTTCATAATTCCATTTGGTTTTGATTTGAGGAACTTTTCTTTACTCGATCATCACTTGGCATTCATTAATGATGAGTTGGTTGTTATTGATGTTGTTCGTGTGTTTGGTACTCTCTTCTGGTGCGAAATCTGGAGATATTTATTTTCACATTGGGAATTCGTCCTTCATATGCCATTTAAAGTTTGGTGTGGCGTTGTTTTCATGATTATCTCTGTATGCCGCTTCTTTTGGTTTGTCAATTTTTTTATGATATATCTCCTCTTTCTTTTCATTTACAACATAAAAATTTTGGGCTTCATTTCTCTCTAGCATTTCCGCATTCACCTCTTCTCCTTTGGCATTTGTCTATAATGGCGGACAACAGATCTCATGTCGTTGGTGTTAGTCATGTTTTGGACCCTCGCGTTTCTTGCAAATTCTCAGCATTCTGTAGTATATATATATTTTGGTTGCAGGTGTTTTTTGGTGCAGGGGCGTGTCAATTTTGGTTGCAAGAGTTCTTTGTTGCAGGGCCTTCAAGATATCCCAGGAACTAATTTTGTAAATAAGTTTGCATGCTCCTATTCTATAAAATGAGCTTGCATGCTCCTATTTGTAAATGAGCCTGCATGCTCCTTTGTTGATCTATATTTTGTAACTAGCTCCGGCTAGAGGATTGTTCACTACTTCTCTTCTATAGTCATGTTGATGAGAAATGACCGGAGTTTTTCTTGCTGGTTCTTTTCTTTGGGAGCTTAGTTGGAACCAGTTTTTAAATATATTGTAAAAATTATATATTATTAATAAAATATATCAAGTGGCATTGCCACCTTGCCAAAAAACAAAAAAAAATATTAAAAATTTATTTAAAATAAAAATAAAAAAATATATATATATATATATATTTAAACAACGAAATAGCAAATAAAATAGGGTAGACCCACGTGGGCCTCCCTATACCCAAGGGTTTTGGCAGTAGTTTGCTACCATTGGTAGCGCTGCTACAAAGTGGTAGCAGTCTGCTACCCTTTGCTACCAAATGGTAGCAGTCGCTACCCTTTGGTAGTGCTGCTACCATATGGTAGTGCTGCTACCATATGGTAGTAGTCACTACCAAACGGTAGCACTGCTACCCTATGGTAGCAGTCACTACCAAACGGTAGCACTGCTACCCTATGGTAGCAGTAACTACCAAACGGTAGCACTACTACCCTATGGTAGCAGAAGCTACCATTGCACGTGGTGGGGTTTACCCTGCCACGTGGGGGGTAAGGATATTTTTTTATATATATATTTTTTTAAAAAAATTTAAAACTGGCAAAATTTAAGCATTCATCCACTTCCATTCAACCAAGCATAACATAGTTCTCATTTTAAAAACTAAATTTGAATGCATTTATTTGGAATTTTAACCAAATTTTATTGAGAACAACCAACCCCCAAATTTTAATTTTGAAATTAATTTGATCAAGTAAGAGTCTGATTTGGAAGTGGAAAAAGGAAGCAAAGAGGGTTTTAATTTTGAAATTTAACTACACTCTTGCCATTCCATAAATCTAAAAGATTATCAAACCAAGCACATACAAATTTCTTCCCAAAATAAAATCAGTAAATTTCTTGACAACAAAGGAGATTAACAAAAATCCTAGCTCAATATGCAATCCTGGAAGTGTTTTGCTGAAGAGCCCAACCTGCAAGCTCAAGAAATTTCTTCTCCCACAAATGCCCAAAATTTTCCATTCCAAAAACAACTCTCCCAAAATATTTTTCAAAACCTAGATAAAAAGGAAAATGTTTGACCAAAAATCCATTTTTTTGGTTGAAAATATTTTTCCCCAAATAAAATCATTTCCAACCAATTCAATATGCAAAAAATGCTTTTATGCCAAAATTGATTTTCTCAATAAAATTAAAACTAACATTTCTATTTCAAAGTGCCAAAGAGGGCAAGATATTTCTATTTTCAAATACTATTTAACCTTTCCTTTCAAAATGCATATACTTAATTAATTCATCATTTAAAATTAACCATTTAACCAAACTTGCTACAAACATGAATTTAGCAATCTGATTATTGATTAATCACACAAAGGGGTCCTATTTAATTTAGTCCCTTTTATTTAGGAATGCGTAAAAAAACACAATTAATCTAATTTAATACTTAGAATTTAATAATCAATTTTTACCAAACGCACAACACACAACCTAAGAAAACCAAATAATACACGATCTGCATACCCAACCAAAAGGGAAACTGACGGATGACTGACAATGCTCACTTGAGCATGACTAGGGTAAAACGTAGGGTCTTAAGACTACCTAATCCAATTCCTTTGGACCAATAAGGTACAATCGAACCTGCGAAGCCAGGTGGAGAAGAACCTCGTACCTATGCGGTACCGTACCTGCAATCTCCTGCAACAATGAGCCACACATGCATAAATATATATTTTCAATGAAAGTGTTAGCCCGGGTTTAATAACACGAATCAAAAGAACAACTAATCATACATAATAATCGATGTGAAATCAACATTTATAGGTACACACATTAAGCATAATACGTGTCTATAACATTACAACATGGTAAATCAACCATCCAAGAAAGCCACTTAAAAGTCAACCAAGGTCAAACCGGTTTTAAAAATCTGATTAGGGCAAGGGTATTACATCCTCCCCCCTAGGTTCCGACTTACTCCTGGAAGTTGTAAGGCTAGAAGGAAAACATGCAACATACATTAGCCCTGAAACTTATTTTAACAAATATCAAATTGCACATATGCATCTTTTCACGAATAAATGAAACATTTTTGCTAAATCCTTTACAAATGTCATTATCCATTGGTAAAATACATCCAAATTCATACATTTCTTATAACATTCCAAGAACTATCTATAATCATAGCAGTGAAACAAGAATTTTCTTCCTTTCATCACACCAAATTAATGCATTAATTGTGGTAACCAACAATCACAACACTCATCTACCAAATACGACAAGAAAACATGCCATCATAATCAATTTCTTTTACCATTCCATCCTCTTCCTAACATATTATCGCATAGAAATAGCTTCAATTTAAAACTTCTATAATCAAGTTACCTTTCATGAAATAAGAGCAACATATATAACACAATTGCTTACACTTGCTAGGCATATAAAAACCTTTCTTATGACTATGTCCCATAACATAGTGACAAAATAACACATTTTACTCCATGTTTACACATAAATATCCATCCACATAACTGGAATGTACAACTCATAAGGCCACATGTGAGCATGTCTAATGCTCAGTCATAGATAACATGCACGATCAACATCTCTATGCCTGATATCAGAACAAAATAACATGATCATAAATATCCAACATCTCACTCAAGGGCTTGATGGTGCTAGGGCACACACATAGTGGTGATACCTTCCATACAAAACCCTCATGACCATCCCTTGTTGAGTAAGGTGATTAGCCTCCAAGAGATAGTCACCACACATAGGTAGGTAGTGGATCCTAGTTGCATCACAACCTCACATACCCCCATCCTCAAGGTTACCTACATCTACTTCCTCGTATACACTCAACCAAGACCATCTCATACGTCCTTGGAGAGGAATTTATATTTCAACACACAACCAACATATGAAAACAATAAGGATAAACTGGTTTAGCCACCAAAGTACAAATGAATAAAGATAATAAATCATCAATTCCAACATTAAGGCAAGAAAAATCCGGAATTGCAACACCAAATCAAGTAAGCAAAAGATCGCAAGATCGTGGCTAAACCTTCAAGGTCATAGTAGAATAAATTGCTGGTCAACATAAGAAATAAATAAGAATATCATAATTACACATAACATCACTATGTGACTAGTGTTGGTATTTTGGTATGGTTTTGTCATTGATGTCAACACCTACTAAAACACTAGCACTTTGGAGATCCAACAACTTTCACCGGCAAGCAAGTAACTATTGCATAGTTACTGGTATATGGCACACCGGCAAGATATAATGATCACTGGCACTTGGAATGGCATGGAAGACACGTGGTTATGTCAAAGACATCGTTTGGACATCTTGTCCTGGAGTTTTGTTCATTGGTATATTCACAGTTGTATATTTGTTGTTACCGGCAAATAGGTCTAGGGTTACACCGACAGGTTTATCTTTTCCAGATCAGCATGGCACGCTATGGAGATGATTAATTATTGTTGTAAATGCATTAATCCGATGTGTTCAATCAATTATTGCATCGGATATTATATTATTTGTAAAATGTTTTTATTGTAATATCCTGTAGAACCGACCTATTAAAATTGGTCTTAGGTTATGGTATAAATGTAAGATCTTATTTGTAAGATCAAGTGTGGAATGTGAAAAAGGATTGTGTGAAGGTATATGCGAGATTAAGCAGAGCTATACACGAAGACATCATTTGAAGGTGAAGCTAGGTTTTTGTGAAAGCATATCAACATTACATCAGTACTGAATCCAGCATATGAAAATGCTATTTTGTGTAGTACATTCTCATTGGATTTAACCATCCAACTGTAGTCAGTGTGACTCCCATTTTGTGATTGAGCAGTGAGCTCTAGGCTGTTGGCCTTTCTGCATGTGAAGACCCCATTTATGTACACTTACTATTTGCAGTAGTATCATCTGATTGTGGGTAAGGTTTCCCACCGTGGTTTTTCCCCTTACAGGGTTTCCACATACAAATATTGGTGTTATGTGTTGTGGATGACTTTGTGTTTATGTTTCATGCACTAATCCTTACCGGTATAGCAATTAACTATTATAACTGTCCACCGACATGCTTAACTGGTTTACTGGTATCAAGCATTAGGTTGGTTAAATTGTTTTTGGTTTAAATTTATTTGACAACTGATTCACCCCCCCCCCCCCTCTCAATTGTCCCCGGGACCTAACAATTGGTATCAGAGCTTAGTCCTCTTTTTGCAAAAGTTTAACAGCTTGAGGAGATCCAATGTCTACTAATTATTTCAGGAAGGACAGTCATAAACTTGATGGAACCAACTATGGCATATGGAAGATCAGAATGGAGACACATCTAAATTACATTGGAAAAGATATCTGGGAAGTTACAAAGAATGGTTATACTGTTGTTGTACCAAGTCAGCCCAGTCCAACTAGCTTGACAAAAGATGAGGAAAATGATTGCAAAGCAAGAGAAGCACTTTTGAGTGCATTATCAGATCAACAAATCATGGGACTATCAGATAGGTCTATTGCTAAAGCTATTTGGGATCATTTGGAAACACTGAATGATTGAGATTCCACAATCAAAATTGCAAAACTTGAAAGCTTTCGAGTCAGGTATGAACATCTAAAAATGGAAGAAGACGAAAGGATTTCTGCCTTTATGGAAAGAGTAAATGAAATTGTTTTGGGTATTAAATGTTGTGGAGGAACCTTAAGTGAGGATGAAATTGTTTCAAAAGTTTTAAGAGGATTGCCACCGGCATACAAAATGAAGGTTACTGCTATAAATGAGTTAAGAACAATGCCTAATACATTAGTTACTAGGGATACATTGATTGGGAAACTTTCAGCTTTTGAAATTGAAGAATTTGGTCTTGTTGCTACTATAAAGATAGAATTGGCCTTTAAAGCATCAACATCATCTACTCCATCATTTGACAAATCTGATTGGAAAGCCTTTTATGCAAGAGAACTTGAAGAAAGTAGGAAATAAAATGAAGAACTTGAAGAACTTGAAGCACTATTTGCAAGAAAAATGCCTAAAGGTCCAGTTGGAAGTAAGTATGAAGGTAAAGCACCCTTTAAATGTTTTAACTGCAATAAGATTGGTCATATGGCTTCAAGATGCCCTGATAGACATGCTAGACTAAGAGATGAAGCTAGAAGAACATACAAGCCTAACCCTGAATATCAGAGGTACAGATTTAAGAAGAATAAAGACAATTCTTGTTATATTGCTGATGAAGGTGTGACTGATGATTCTGATGAGGATCCAACAGACAATGGATGGGTTTTTGTTGCTATAACAGAAGATCAACCGACACCTACTGCTCAACTGGTAGTACAGGCTCTAGTAGCTAAAGTTGAAGTAAAGGATGAATGGATCATTGATTCAGGGTGCTCACATCATATGACAAGAGACAAAGGTAAATTCTTGACCTTTCAAGAATACAATGGAGGTTCAGTAAGATTTGGAGATGACAAAGCTTGTTCAATCAAAGGTAAGGGTACAATATCTCTTGATGGTAAGCATAACACTGATAATGTCTACTATGTTGAAGGATTAAAGCATAATCTTTTGAGTGTTGGTCAATTAGTTGAGAAAGGATTTCAGTTACAATTTAAAAATGGAAAATGCAAAATCATGAATAGAACTGGTTTGGAAATTGCAACCGGTAATCAGACTAGAGGTAATATCTTTCATTTGAATAAAAATGAAAAGGCATGCTTAATTTAACATATAGATGAAAGTTGGTTATGGCATAAGAAACTTTGTCATGTAAACTTTGATTGCATGGTAAAGATCAGTACTAATAAGGTAGTTAGAGATTTACCTAAAATTATCAAACCTCAAAATACAGTATGTAAGGAATGTCAATTTGGAAAACAAGTTAGAGCTAGTTTCAAAAGTATTCCAGAAAAATCAAATAATGCTCTTAATTTGATTCACACTAATTTATGTGATCTATCTAGAACTAAAAGCTTACAAGGTGATAGATATTTCATGCTAATCATTGATGACTATTCTAGAATGTGTTGGGTTACTTTTCTCAGAGAAAAATCAGAAGCACTTGGAAAGTTCAAATTGTTCAAAGCAATGGTTGAAAATGAAACTGGTAAGAAAATCAAATATTTAAGATTAGATCAAGTAGGTGAATTTACATCTAAGGACTTTAATACATTCTGTGAAGTAAATGGAATCAGAAGACAGCTATCAGCACCTCGGACACCACAACAGAATGGAGTTGTTGAAAGGAAAAACAGAACTATCTTGGATGCAGCAAGAAGTATGTTATCAGAAGCAAACCTACCACATGTGTATTGGAGAGAAGCAGTCATCACAATGGTCTATACATTTAACAAAGTTCACATCAAAGGTGAAACAGGTAAGACCCCTCATGAACTATGGTTTGGTAAAACTCCTACTCTTAAGTATTTTAGAATATTTGGAAGTAAATGTTATATCAGAAGAGATGAGTATATTGGCAAATTTGATCCTAGAAGTGATGAAGGAATATTTCTTGGTTATTCATCTAAAAGCAAAGCATATAGATGTTTTAACAAGAGATTGCAGAAAATTGTTGAGAGTACAAATGTAAAGATTGACGAACAATTCAGAGGAACTTCAAGGTATATAGACTTTGAACTGGCAACAGAAATTTTGACAAATGAACCTACTCTAAATCCACTGGTACAGAATGAAGACTCAGTTACCCTAGTACCATCTGAGGATTCCACAGTAATTGAAGAACAACAACAAACTAAGACACCCTGGTATGTAATACTGAATCATTCTGAAGATCAGATCATTGGAAACAAGTTTAAAGGAGTAATGACAAGAGGAAGATTGGAAAATGAAGAGGTATGTCTTATTTCTCAAATTGAACCATCATCTGTTAATGAGGCATGTGAAGATAAATTTTGGATTAAAGCTATGGAAGAAGAATTAGAACAAATTGAGAAAAACAACACTTGGACATTAGTTCCCCGGCCTAAAGATAAAAATGTAATTGGAACCAAATGGGTATTTAGAAACAAACTTAATGAAGATGGTAAGGTTGTCAGAAATAAAGCAAGGCTAGTGTGTAAGGGATATTCTTAGAAAGAAGGAGTTGATTACAATGAAACCTTTGCACCGGTAGCTAGAATTGAGGCAGTCACATTATTTTTGGCTTTTGCAGCACACAAGAACTACAAAGTTTATCAAATGGATATTAAATGTGCATTTTTGAATGGAGATCTTGAAGAGGAAGTATACATTGAACAACCTAATGGATTTTCTTTGATAGATGATAATGATATGGTATGCAGGTTAAGGAAAGCTCTGTATGGACTAAAACAAGCTCCAAGAGCTTGATATGCAAGATTGGATAAGTATCTTTTAAAGATTGGTTTTACTAAAGGAAATGCAAACAACAATTTATATTATAAAATAACTAATGATGACATCTTGATTATAGAAGTATTTGTTGATGATATAATCTTTGGAGGAGAAGATGGATTATGTAAGGATTTTTCTATTAAAATGTAGCAAGAATTTAAAATGTCTATGATTGGTGAAATAAAATTATTTTTAGGATTGCCGATTTCACAGACTGATAAAGGTATATTCTTGATTCAATCCAAGTACTTGAAAGAGTTACTAAAGAAATTTGGGATGGAGAACTCTAAACTGGTAAGCACACCTATGACAACAAATGACAAATTATCACAAAGGGATGAATCTACACCTGTTAATCCAACTAGATACAAATCTATGATAAGAGGTTTACTGTATTTGACACAAACCAGACCTGATATTATGAAAGCAGTATGTATTGTTTCTAGATTTCAAAGTAATCCTAGAGAAAATCATGAATCAACAGTAAAAAGGATTTTCTGGTACTTACAAGGCACTATAAATCTTGGATTATGGTATCCTAGAGATGAAAACTTTGAATTATGTGCATACACAGATGCAAATTGGGTAGGAGATGTGGATGATAGAAAGAGCACCACCGGCGGAGCATTCTTTCTTGGAAATAGACTAGTTTCTTGGTTGAGTAAGAAACAGAGTTGTACATCTTTATCAACAACAGAATTAGAATATGTTGCAGCAGCAACTAACTGTACACAGGTACTATGGCTTAAGCAAATATTGAAAGACATAAAGGTAAAATGCAAGGAACCTATTACTATCTATTGTGATAACACTGCAACAATTGATATATCTAAGAATTTGGTATTACATTCTAAAACCAAACATGTTTCTATCAAATTGAATTTTCTAAGGGAAAATGTTGAAGCTAAGGAGATAAAACTGGTTTATGTGAATACTAAAGAGCAGATTGCAGATATTTTCACTAAACCTTTGCCTAAAGAGACTTTTGAATATCTCAGAGATTAGCTTGGAGTCATACCACCATCGGTAGAGACTTAGATAGTTGATGATTGTCATCAATAGATAGAATTAACAGAGAAATCTTTTACTCCGGTCTTTGATGAGGAAGTTACTTCTCAGGGGGAGTAGTTGGTATACTGAATTGATTGGTATTTTTTATATGAACTTTGTTTTATTGTAACTTTGGCATTTGATGTCAAAGAGGGAGAGATATATATGGAAAAATACATTATATTTTGGAGAGATTGGTATTGAAAAACTTTGGAAAACACATGTTGCTCCCAGGGGGAGAGATTGTTGTTTAGGAGAGATTATTACTCTCTGATTTCTGGTAATGATCTTTTTGGATATTGTTGGTTTTTGATACTTGGCATTTATGTTTTGGCACTTTGATGGTTTTTCCATCTTGTGTTGCCATCAATGCCAAAGGGGGAGATTGTTGGTATTTTGGTATGGTTTTGTCATTGATGTCAACACCTACTAAAATACTAGCACTTTGGAGATCCAACAACATTCACCGGCAAGCAAGTAACTATTGCACAATTACTGGTATATGGCACACCGACAAGATATAATGATCATCGGCACTTGGAATGGCATGGAAGACACATGGTTATGTCGAAGACATCATTTGGACATCTTGTCCTGGAGTTTTGTTCATTGGTATATTCACAGTTGCATATTTGCTATTACCGACAAATAGGTCTAGGGTTACACTGGCATGTTTATCTTTTTCAGATCAGCATGGCACGCTATGGAGATGATTAATTATTGTGGTAAATGCATTAAGCCGACGTGTTCAATCGATTATTGCATCGGATATTATATTATTTGTAAAATGTTTTTATTGTAATATCTTGTAGAGCTGGCCTACTAAAATTGGTCTTAGGTTATGGTATAAATGTAAGATCTTATTTGTAAGATCAAGTGTGGAATGTGAAAAAGGATTGTGTGAAGGTATATGCAAGATTAAGCAGAGCTATACATGAAGACATCATTTGAAGGTGAAGCTAGGTTTTTGTGAAAGCATATCAACATTACACCAGCACTGAATCCAGCATATGAAGATGCTATTTTGTGCAGTACATTCTTATTGGATTTAACCATCCAACTGTAGTCAGTGTGACTCCCATTTAGTGATTGAGCAATGGGCTCTAGGTTGTTGGCCTTTCTGCATGTGCAGACCCCATTTATGTATGCTTACTATCTGCAGTAGTATCTTCTGATTGTGGGTAAGGTTTCCCACCATGGTTTTTCCCCTTACAGGGTTTCCACGTACAAATATTGGTGTTATGTGTTGTGGATGACTGTGTTTATGTTTCATGCACTAATCCTTACCGGTATAGCAATTAACTGTTATAACTGTCTACTGACATGCTTAACTGGTTTACCGATATCAAGCATTAAGTTGGTTAAATTGTTTTTGGTTTAAATTTATTTGACAACTGATTCACCCCCCCCCCCCTCTCAGTTGTCCCCGGGACATAACAACTAGAATCTAGCCACCAATGAGGAAGGAGAGAACAATAATCTAGCTATCGTAGTAGCTCATCACGTGGTGCGGCCTAGTCACACATCCACATGGCATGGCAGTGTGCACCTCGACATCACCACACATCATGTTGTCATATGACATGGCTCTACCCTAAACAAGCCGATAGGCCGTATGGTAATATCTACTACATCTTGCATCGTGTCTCAGCATGACATGGCAATACTCCAAGCAGAGAAGACATGCAATGGATGTATCTCGCATGGTAGTGTACCTCACAGAAAAAGGCACGCGCAGGTCACACCCCGCATAGCAAAGTACCTCTCAAGATACTTATCGTAAGCCAATAGTATAAATGGCTAAGGTCCACCCACATGTCTACCAACACTTGCCAATTGGCAGTCCATGTGGAAATAACATACCTTTCATGAAGACAAGGCAAAAGATCCTCCAAAATCTATGCTCAAGAACTGCCATCACTATGCTCAAATAAAAGTGGGGAATAGGCTGGCACACATAAACCATATAAATTGGTTCATCAAAAAGGGGAAGTATTGAGTACACCTTTAATATAGTTTCATAATATAACTGTATTTTCTCTCAAAATAGAGAAGCTAAAGTCGCTTTGCACTGACATTACTCGTACACAATCCATACTATTCAAGGAACAGTGACTTCCGATACTACCCCTTAACATATTGAATTGCCAATAACCCACGAGTTGGCACTCAGTAGGGTAACAAATAAGCAACATCGCATAAACAGTATGGTTTCCCCATACTCATAAGTAAGCATACCCTCCATGGTTGATTACTTCACCATCCCATGGGCACATATAGCAAGCACTGGTTTTTCACAATACACAACGAAAGCACCAGTACTAGTTTATTCACATTTACGGGTAGTACTTTTCAGTAACACTATCATCTACTCAAGGAAGGTCTTAATTATGCTTCTCACATGAATAACTGAATAAAATTAATTCTAGGTACAAGTACTGAAATTATTTAGAATTCAAAATTACATAAGTAACGTCATTCCTATATCTTTCACTAATTCCACTAAGTATACATATTCACATTACTAACCACGCTAATTTTCTTTCCAAAGCGTAAGACTTCCATCTTTCAATGTGAATCTTGTTGAGCATTGAATTTAAATCAATGAAATCCTGTGGTTTCATTTCAAGCTACAAAAGTTTTCTTAAAAAAAATGAAATCAAGCATGCCCTTAAGAATTTCGATAAAACCCTTGGCATTTTCATCGACATCAAAATCATAAAAAATTATCGCTCAAACCAAGGCCATCGGATATACATACTTATCCTTCACTGAAATGCCCAGTCTGACCGAAATGACTCTATTGAAGAATCCTACCATTATCCTATCAATAAAGTGATTTATCAAACAAATCTTGGCCGTGATGGGCTTCTAAAAGAATTCACCGAAAACATTAGTTCCATAGACCTAAAGTACATCAAGGAAATCAGGAGTGGTCCCACCGATGAAATAAAGAGTTTCGATGAAACTATAGTATCAATGAGACATGTGAACAGCTCGCCGAGGGGAGAAGTTTGGCTGAAAGAATAAAATCAAAGGAACCAACAGATATTTTATCAACAAAGCTATTTCGAGGAAAAGGAGTGTATCAAAGAGGCACAAAGGATGTTGACCGAGGATAGCTTTCTCATCGAAGGATAAAGATCGATGAAACATGAGAAATTTCCATCGATGACTTGTTATCGGCCGAACATAAAGGGTCGAAGAAAAATATTTTTCTTTTACCGAAAGAGGAATCTTCATCGACGCTAGTACAAAGGCTGGATAATGAAGAACTGCTTCAATGGAATTATAACATTGATAAAATGATGGAGGGACTTAGCGATAAAAGGATTTTCATCGAAAAGGAAGATTTTGATGAATTGATAAAATATTATACCAACATAAACACTTATGGCAAGGCTTCGATGAAATAAAGATATCGATGAGACTAATAGAAGTGACGGTAATGATGTCAATTTCACCAAAATAAAGAATAATGTCAATGGAATATGGTGTTTTGGGGAGACATAAGGTAAAGCCATCGAGACATATGATTTCATCAAAGTACAACACAGGTGTAAGGTTGAATAAGTGTCAGTGAAAAATTCAAAGCACTGCTAGACAAATGATTACCCGTTGCTGTGAAGATCAAAACAAATCTCAGTAAAGTCACATCACCATAAATTCAAAACGAATACCTATGTGACCATTGCTTACCTGGAATCATTAACTGGTAAATTCACCATAAATCCTCAATGAATTGATGAAGTAGGAGACGTTGTTGACAGTGCCTAAGAGAATTCACAAAGAGCGATTCAGAGCTAGATAATTCGGAATTGGATTCGTAAGAAGAGCCCTTGGAATTCAAGTAAGTTATGCTCCCTTAAGAACCTGTAATTAAAATGAAGCCGTCATCTTCAAAGGCCAGTAAAGTTAGGAAAGCGAAAGAAACCCTATCTGTAGATGATAAACCTAAGAGACAAAAGAGGGAAGGACGTTCACTGGCCCAAGATTTGATTGATCAGTGTCCCTTGTCAAGCCTCAGGTCTAAAAAGGTTAAGACCGATGAGGAGGGTTTAGAGGATAGATTTGAGCACCTTGGAGATATATGGACGGAGATAAGAGGCCATGAGTTGTTTATTTTTGGGTATATCAGAAGGAATGCACCTAAACTTGTAAGCAATTTATGGGGACTCAATTTGAGAAAACTAGCAATAGCGAATGTATTTGTTAATGTTGAGCTCATGAAATCCCTAGCCAACAATTATGACCCCAAGACCAAAACTATATATGACTACATGGGGGAACCAATAATATCGATTACTAACGAAATTATTAATACTGCGTTTAATCTGGATTGGGGGTTCAAAGAGCAAATTGATACTAAGAAATTGGCACAAGAGTACTTCAACCTGGAGGACATCTATAAGAGGTGGAGACTCCCCATACATAGACCCAGGGTTGCAGGATCGACAGTACCATTGGGTAAAGTTGACAAAGCTCCCTATGATGTCAATTCATTCCACCCTTACTTCAAGTATACATACTACTGCGCTACTCAGGTTCTGGGAATAGAGGCTCACCCCTTGATGGATATAGTGGCTATGGTCATCTGTGCAGATTTGCAATCTAAAGATCCCCGGTTATTTGACTTTTCTACCTATGTTATTGATGCCATCAATCATGGACTAGAAAAACTGAAAGGAGATGTGATTAATGTGCATTTCAAGTATTACTCTGTTCTTATGCACATGTTGTTGTATGTTGGGCAAGACAAAGGGCTATGACCAGATGAGTTGTGCATTAGGGCGTATGATAAGGCTGGGATAAGGAAGCCTGTGCAACTATGGATATCTTCATGGGACCAAAGATACAACAACAACCAGTACTGGAATTTTGAGGAATACTTTGTTAAGAAACTACATAGATTATTGGGATACCCATGTGATTATGCTTTGTCTCCTGAAATTCAGAGATTTTTAAGGCCAAAGGATTATGCTGAAGACACCGCAATTGAGCACAACTGGGGAGATTTTTACCTTTATTCGGATTGCACTCAAATAAGAGTGTATGAATTTGAGAAAAAACCATATGTATTGCCTATCGTCGTGCCTAACAGAGTGGCATGCCTAGAGATTGTCAGGCAGTTGTCAATGGTTAGTGCCTAGCACTTAACTGACCATGGAAAACAATCCATTGTGCCTGGATTACTGGTGTTTTCAGATTTCATTGTCAAAAGTTCAAAGAGTTATGGTCTGTTGTAGAATAAATTGGATTATTACAAGATGGTAGAAGGAGACCCTTGGCCAAACTTTGATCCAGAGGGATACATAGGGGTAGTGAGGTCATCCCAAAAACTTAAGGATGGAGAGCATGTATCACTCATTCCTGATGATTTCATCAAAAACATAAGAAGGGAAGAAGCTAATGAAAAAAGGGCTAAGTATGAGCGAGTGTTCCAAGCCTACAAATGGAAGCTCTTCCGAGGGAGAATAAACGAGGACATGCTTCAAAACATCAAAGATCCCTTAGATCAAGAAAATAAACTTATGGAGCATGAGCTAGAGTTGCTTGAGGGAGTGCTTGCTTATGTATATAGGAAGCACATCAAAACTGTTAGGGATACAAAGCCCTTGGCCCAATTGTCTCCTCAATCTATTTCTAATGTTTTTCCAGTTGACTCCCCTAGAGAAGGATATCCTCCTGGATTTGAGGGTGGTGTGCATATGGATCTTATGATGGGAAAAAACAATGTCCAAGATGTTGGAGATATAAGGATGTCTGAACATGAAGAATTCATTTCCTGTAGAGAGTTCGATACATTTTTATACCAGCATAAAGGAATACAAATTAGGAATACTATGAAAGAGAAAACAGAGGAAGAACGGGCCCAAAGGTTACAAGAAGAGGTGGACCTCGCTAAGAGAGAAATGACACCTGAGAGAGGAAGGTAGCTACTCAAGGTTGCTGGTGTGCTGATCTACTCAGGGTGGGACATGATTTCTGCATTGTTGTTTGACGGTTTCCTCAAGAAGCAAGATCCCAACAAGCAGATCATACCAGAGGAGATAGACAAGATCTTTTTGGGCTCAGGATATGATCCAGATCAAAAGGCTCTCATAATATGGGCCTTGTATCCAAAGAAGAAGAGACCCATACTTGTTGATACAGATCAAGTTTTTGGCCACTTGATGATCTAACAAGTTAGGAAAACTAGTCCCAGAATCATAGACAAGTTAAACGTGGATGTAGCAAAACTAAATCAGGAGCAAACAAAGTTTTTGGTCAATGATAACAACACTTATAGAGGCTTGTATGAGAAGGCTACTGAAGAAATCCAGAGGCTACAAGGACATTTGTCACAAAAGACTCCTATTATGGGGGGGTATGAACTAGATATGGGTTTTCAACCCGACCTAAGGGTCTTAGATGCCATATCAGATGCTATCTACTGGAGGATAAAGGCTGAAAAAGTTAGCAAAGAAATTAACCAGTGCCCAACAGAAGATGAACAAGTTGGTAGATGATGTCATTGAGCATAGGTTCAAAGCTCCACATGCTAACCAATATTGGAAAGTGTACATAGGGACTGTGAAAGATCTAAAAGAGCATGAGAGAATAAAGGCCAGACTGCAAGATGTATTGAAGGACAATGATGCCAAGACTACAGAAGAAAGAGTTCAAGGGGAATAGTACCTGATGGAGCATGACAAATACACATACACACTGAATAAATATCTCCAAATATTGGACGAAGACTGTGTTGCAAAAATACCGGTTGTCTACAAGGAGGGTGAACTGGCTCCATTAGAGCAATGGCAAAAGGAATTTGCACAGATTAAGGAGAAAGTCGTGGCTAGATTTAACCAGGATGAGAATGTAGCCCCACATGTCAACCAGGCAGTGTTTGATCGCTTTTCATTGGAGACAGATATGAAAAGAAAGAGTGTGGCCATTAGATGTTATAAGAGTGACATTTATATTAATCATCTTGGCATGCTTAATCTCTTTATCTTTCACTTTGTTAAGCAATTGTAATCAGGTTATTAACTATGAAGGGACATAACTTCTCATAGAATAGGTGTTGCCCGTTTATTTATATGAGCATATTTTTTAAAATGAAGAGATTATTAGAATATTAGATACTGGACAGATACTATAGCCTTTGGCATACTATTGTACCATTTTGAAGCTTTAATAGAATCAGTCATTTTTTCTGCATATGTGTTGTGGATTATCTCATTTTCTGTAGGCAGTTGTTTGTGATATTATCTAAGGGAGATAAGGTTATTTGTATTCTTACAGTGAAATTTATGTTTCTGTGTTATAAATTTGGATAAAAGGGATCTACTTGCGAATTGTAATTGTTCCTTGTAGTTCTTCCTTGAATGGTCCTTTAAGGTTAAGGTTAAATTCATTCAAGCGGTTTATGATATAAACATTTAGCAGACCTAATAAGAAATAGTAACTAACAGATTTACCAAAGGGGGTAGGTTTAAAAACTGTCTCACAAATCATACATTAAGTCCTAAAGAAATATAAGACTCTGTAGCCCAAATAATAGATAAGACATTGGTCGTTCACAAAATCACAACCAGTACCATATTAATTACCTTTGCATTTAAAAATATAGGATAAATGAGTAGGATTCACAGAACCAATTAGCAAATAGTTATAGATTTCAAGTACAAAGATCGAATAGCTTCTACAACAACAATCTTGAACTCATCTAAAATCACCTCTCCCAGGAAGCCATGCCATTCTAAAACAAGGAAGATTTTAGACCAAGATACTCAATCTACTATAAAACACATTAGTCATCAAAAGCCACTAGTGAATAGGTACACCCGCCTAGGTCTTGCAGATCCTAAAGTGAGGGAGTTAGTAACCGAATAGGTTCACTCTATAAGTTGGCCAAGTCAACTGGAGGGTTTGATCATAGGAGTTGGCATTTCCTTAGAACTTATCCAATCTGTTGATTTGAGATCCAACAAAGCCAAAATGCAAAAATACAATTTTAATTGCTTTATATACATTTTATTTAAATCAATGCATTCTTTAGTAGCATTTATAACAATCTTATAACTAGGTAGGGATAAGGGGAAGAGATTTTGATAGTCAACCCATTTCATACATATGCACAAAATTAACAAGATCACGCAACATGCTTAAGTTTTCTCTATATGCCTATCATCTTTATTGAACAGTTTTCATTTCACTACTGTTTAAGAAGAATTCCAATAGGACTAACATGACATTTCCAAATACTATGGTTGTAACTGAATGTCCTAATTTACCCAAAAACAATAAATCAAGACATACAATCTTTCTTTAATGCAAAACCTCTTGCGAACACTTACTACTCTGAATTAATATGACATAAATCATAATCTGCAACTTTTCATCAAAAATCAAAGTACGATAAGAAGGTGAAAGAGGAGCTATCAACTAAATAATACATAATTATGCATGCACATCAAACATGATTTTCATTTGTACCTTCTATTCATACTATGTCAATTATATATATCCAAAAGCAAGTTCAAAATAACATTGTTCAAATAGGTCCTCAATTGAGTCGGTATGATGAAACACATAAAGAAATCCTTCATGATAACACATAATTACACTCCTAGCCACTATAACATGATCCCTTTCATACATTTTATCACAAACAAGGTAGTTTCACATAACAAGTGTTCGTACATAATCGCACATTACCTAAGATAGAAATTCATTATGTTACTCCTACAATACACATGCTGAGTTCCTTTATGAAAAACATACAATTTTCTCCCAATAACCATCATGATCTTTTAAACCCATAGCCATCTTATTATCTAAATGCACAGAAGAATAATTAGGCTCACACAAGGGTTCAAGAAATCACAACTTTCCTCTTGCAATTAAAAAACTTACGCAAGTAATAATTACACATATAACAAACATTTTAATTTCTAGAGTGAAAGAGGAGGAATGATGATATACATTCAATTCACTACATCATAAGCACTCAACATCTACCATACAAGTCCTTCAAGTTAACAACACTAAGCTAGATCATAATCATAATACAAGCACATTTCATACTTCCAGATTCAAGACAAGCACTGACCAACCCAATGGGTTAGTCTAAAGAGTACAACAATAAAAAAGGGAGGTACATACGACTCTCTCTCTGAATAAGAGTAATCATAGAACAAGATATCTAATAAGAAAACAAAGCACATATATTCACTCAAAAGCACTAACATTAAGAAGGTGAAAGCAAGGTGTGAACACACATGTTACACACAATTAGGATTTGCTCGAAAGAATACGCAAAAAGAACAGAGCACGAGTCCTTAAGATTTTCAAGATCCTATGCCTCAATCACATGCATACAATAGGAGGACAAGCATACACCATAAGGTCTATACACCTCACACCAACTAAGGGCACAAGAAACACCAGAGATCCTAGTGTTTGCAACCTGGATCTGATACCAAATGTAATTCCCTGCCAGGAAACCCCGAAGGGATAAAGCTAAAACACAAGAATAGAGTGCAATTTTTTTTTGTTATAGTCAAAACAGAATCAAAGATACATTGAGTTAACATTAAGTTCAGATTACACAATGGAAGACTTAACTAACACGTAAAGAGTTTCCCAATGTGATTACTTGATTCAACACTTAACTCAACTCACGCTAATTAATCCAATTAAGTTGATTAATTTAATGACATGGTAATACTTTAAACAAAGGATAAATTCATTGGGTAGGTTAAAATAAAGATACCATGATTAAGTTCATCCATTACAATTTAACCATACATTACGTTCAAACTTACATTAAAACATATGTCATGCATCTAATTTCCATGCATACTTTAATTGCATTAAAAGCTAATGAATACTGTCCATTATACTAACCTACATTCTCCATGATCCAACTTACTTCATTTAATAAGATAACTACATACAAGCATTTAAGATTAATATCATCTAATCCACATTATACCTTTTAACCCTAATGCCATCCATGCATGCTAAATAAAAAGGAAACAGATGAACACAAACACCACATAACACCAAATTGATATCGGAGTTCACCCCTAGTGGGCTACATCTTTGGGTTTGCTCAACTGCAAGACCCCTCTAATAAAATAATAAGGTGAAGAATACATAAGGTTCACATCATTTACATCCTGCGAATAAGGCATACATGACCACACTAGTCAAAAGATACATGAATGATCCCATAAGAAGAAAAAGGATCCATTTGAAACATGATAAGAAGCCAATACAAAAGAACAACTGGAGAACCTACAAAACTAAGTTCTCGCAACCCATCATAAGCAACCCATGGTCTAACATGAATAGCAAGTACTCACAAGGGCATAAACGACCAAATATGACTCCACAATAGTACTCCTAGCAAGGACAACCCAAACTGCACACTAGTGAAAATAAGGGATGAGTGTTATCACATAGCTTGGTATGGTTACCCTGGCAGGTCTCCATAGGTCTCAGCCCCATCTACTGGGTTACCCTAGCAACCTTTCCTGAACCTCTGACCCATCCAAGTCTCATGTGGACCCAACACATCCTTTCGTGAAGACAAGATTGTTAGTTTGTCATTTTAGGCCTTCTCAAAGCATTACAAAGTTTGTACTAGCCCTCATCCCATGCATGAGGCACAATTATCTTACTTAGTGTTTTTATCTATTAAACTCTCAAATAAACTATTAAGTTATCACTTATTTAGACACAATTTTGATGTGTTACCTTGCAACCACTTTGGGCACACCCCCCACTCGAAAGCCAGTCTCCCATACGACACAAGACCATAATCAGACGAACTCTTAAACCCAAGGTATGCACAAGGAATAGTTTATGGAGTTCAATACGGTAGGAATACCCACTTGGCCAAACAAGTCCTCACATGAGGTGGATTGACTAACAATTCCCTGACTTAAAGACATGACCAACTACAGTCAACCACATACCAACATCCATCACTCGCATAAAGGACATGACCAGATACAAAACCATCACATGAAAACAATCAATACTAGAGATCAAGGACATAACCAGTTACAAAATAACCATATGACTATATCCAACACTCACAATCAAGGACTTGCCATTTCTTAATAAAATGTGAATACAGAAAATTAAACACACATAGACATAAATATGTAAAGACAGTCATTTTTCCATATCACTAAAACATTACAATCGATCCAGTTTCCTAATAGATCTAAATTTGATTGTGATTTATCTACCTCATTTAGGTACAAGTCGCCCATGGTTTACTAACTCACTATAATTCAATTTACATCATAGAATGATATAAATACTTCACAATGAATTTTCAAACCAATATCACATTAATATAATTATATTTATATGCAAAACATACAAAGATATAATTAAATATATATTAATTAACTAAAATTTGATATTTATTTTTCAAAATAAAAACATCATTTCAATTCTTTTTTGAAATAAATAAACTATTCTCATCTTTGGCAAGACAAATATATACTTTCCAAAATATGGAAATATACATTTATAAAGAAACTAAAATAGATAATCATTTTCTCAATAACATAAAATTAAAACTAACATTTATATTTCAAAATGCCAAAGAGGGTAAGATATTTCTATTTTCAAATTCTATTTAACATTTCCTTTCAAAATGCATATACTTAATTAATTCATCATTTAAAATTAACCATTTAACCAAACTTGCTACAACCATGAATTTAGCAGTTTGATTATTGATTAATCACACAAAGGGGTCCTATTTAATTTAGTCCCTTTTATTTACGAATGCGTAAAAAAACACAATTAATCTAATTTAATACTTAGAATTTAATAATCAATTTTTACCAAATGCGTAACACGCAACCTAAGAAAACCAAACAATACACGACCCGCATACCCAACCAAAAGGGAAACTGACGGATGACTAACAATGCTCACTTGAGCATGACTAGGGTAAAACTTAAGGTATTAAGACTACCTAATCCAATTCCTTTGGACCTGTGTGTGGGAAAAGTGGTGTGATGAAATGAAAAATATGAATTTAGGACTTGTCCACACACCAATGGGACTCTTGGTGCAACTTATGGAGCTATATGGAATAGCTCAACTTCCCAAGGGATGTTCCATTGTTCTCTATCTCACAAGACCCCTCAAGCCAATGCCTTTTCTCTTAGATTACTTAGCAAAGTGACTTAGGGATGACAATCATGAGAATGAGGGATGCTTTGATCAATCTAACATGAATGCAATCCTAAATGTGCATGATATTAACAAACATGAATTAAACTAGCATGTATATGATGATAAGATGAAAGGATTAGCAAAATAACTATCCTAACATGATATACTAGCTTAATATGATTATTTATGATAATAGAAATGCTTCTAAAATGTTTATTAGATTATTTCTAGTCAAAGATAGATTGAATTCTTAGTAAAATGCCTATAAGTGTGATGTTAAAGACTTGGATGATGAATATGGAGAAATGAGGGCTCTATTTATAGGGAAAATAAGATAATGGATGGTCAAGATTGGATAATCCTATCAAGGGCTAGAATTGAAATTTATCAATCCATGTTTATAATTCTCACCAATGAAATGGTGACAATTGTCAACATAAGACTGCTTGAGAGGAGATGTAAGAAGCATTAAATGCTTGAGAAGACCTCATGGTTACCTTAGGAGGTAAGGGTTAAGGTTAAGTTAGGATTACCCATTGGATAAAGCTTTTACCCAAAGGATAAACTCTTGTGCAAGGGTTAAAGGAATAACCATGGTCAAAGCAATGAATGCTTGATGAGACCCCTGGGTTAGATGTGGGTTGAGCTAGAGAGAAAGTCTCTAATCATGAAAGAGGGTTGAGTTAACCATTAATGGTTTGGAAGACTTTCAAGGTTAACTTGTTGAAGACATAAAGCCTTTAATGGTTTCCAAAGACTTTAAGGGTTTGAGAAGTGACTTCCCTTTGCTCAGGGATGTGACAATATTTAAGATGGATTAGGCTAATTTAGAAGTGATTAGAAGAATCTAGAAGGGGGTTAGAGAGGCAAGTGGGAGATGTAGGAGAATGCAAGTGGATGGGAGGGTAATTTTAATCAAAATAAATTTCTTTATTTCAACAAAAATAGATGCAATTTGCATAAATGCAAGTGGGGATTTAAATAAATAAATTAGATTTATTTATTTGTAGTGAACAATTTAATTAAATGTAAATTTAATTAAAAAGGGTAGAAAGGGGTTTTAATTAAATAAAGTGATTTATTTAATTAAATGATATGAAAGGCATGAATGATCTCTCGAAAGAAGAAGAATGCTATTTGAAAGATAGAAGAGTGGATAGTGATGACATGCATAAGTTTGATAAGATTGATTAGATTGATTGGATTGAGATTAAGATTGATCAGATTAAGATCAAGTCTAGTTTCAGGTATGACACTTCCTGTATAAGATATGGATGATCGAGCGTCTGGTTTCAAGAATGATACTGCCTGTATAAGACATGGATGATCAAGCGTCTGGTTTTAGGAATGATACCACCTGTATAAGACATGGATGATCGAGTGTCTAGTTTTGAGGAATGATACCGCCTGTATAAGAGCTGATCAAAACATCTAGTTTCAGGAATGATATATCTTGTATAAGAGCTTATCAAAAAATTTGGTTTCAGGAACAATATATCCTGTATAAGAGCTGATCAAAACATCTAGTTTTAGGAAAGATACATCTTGTATAAGAGCTGATCAAAACATCTGGTTTCAGGAAAGATACATCTTGTATAAGACATGATAGATAGTTTGGAAGAATGATGAAGATATGAAAGTGAAGAAAGATTCCATGATGATGCGATAGATATGCATGTGAGGGATGCAGTGATGAATGATATGCATTATGTTTCGATATGAGATTCTATGAGGATGATGTGATGCTTAGATAAATTCTCTTGATTTAATATTGATTGATGATGAAGATGTAATGATATTGATTTGTGAGATGTATCTTGAAAATGAGATGTATGATAATGATATGATGTGAGATGTATCTTAAAAATGAGATGTATGATAATGATATGCAATTATTTGTAACATGATATGCAACTAATCGTAAAATGATATGCAACTAATTGATCATCCTCATTCTGTCGTTTGTCATTCCTGTATAGTCACATGTTTTTGCTTTCTTTGTGTTTATCATCATTGAGTTGTTGATATGTTGAAAATTTATACAAGCATAATGGTATAATTGAACCATAATGACCTGAGAAAAATTTACATGGATTTTGATATTGCAAGATGGCACAAGCATCGAGGTATGATTGAACCAAGACAACCTGAGTGTTGCTTGCGGATAAATAGACAAGATTGAACCATTTGTATGTGCAAAGTGGAACAATGTCTTCAGTGATATGTTTCTAATCATGTCTCAAGACAAAATTTGTATAGTACAAGTGATTGCCCTCAGACAAAAAACCAAAAAGATATCAGACTCTCCTGCTACTTTCTCTAGCTCGATGCATCATTGAGAAAGTAAGGAGATCCAATGATTCAAAAATTTGAAGTGAAAAATAGTCAAAACTTCATGCGAGATGTAAAAAAATTGTATTTCAGAAAATCATCCATCATGTGTGTTGAAGTTCTTAATAGGATCAGTGTTTTTTTTTCTCGACTATTGAGTTGTTGCTTTGATAGGATTATCTTGGCGTGTTGTGATTCTTGTTTGCTTGTTGTTGGAATGCTTGAAGTCAGAGGAATGTTGCCCCTAGTTATAGATACTGATCGATATGTATAGTGATTACCAAGCCATGGTGGGATATAACGAACTGATAGCCAGATAAGCAAGGATAGTGACTACACTAAGTATGTCCAGGATAATGTTGTTTATAAAAAGTGTTGGGTGATGGCTAGTGGTTTTGACTTTGGATAAAAAGATATGAGCAATGATAGATAGAGGAGTCATTCCCTCACAAGTAGCACCTGTTGCCAGTTTTTCACCATTTGTTTTTATTGCACCTTTTTGTTGTTTTTGATTTTTTTCCATTATTTTTTTGCTTTTTTGATTTTTTGTATTTTTCACTTTTTCCGTGCATTAGACCACTCAAGTATAGTATTTCTTCAGATGGATGTTGTTGGTTGGTTCATCGAGAACATATCCCTCTGAAGTTGTAAGTTGATAGGAACCTGATCCATAGGCTAATATTATGACATAGGGACCCAACCAGTTAGGTTCAAACTTTCCCTTCTTTTCTCGATCATGTTGAATTCTAGGATTTTCTTTGAGTACGAGATCACCGACTTTAAAAATCCTAGGGATGACTTTGTGGCTGTAGCCTCTACACATGCGTTGCTGGTATACTTTGAGGTGATTATATGCCTGTTGGTGTTTTTCATCCAGAAGCTCTAGTTCTTGCAATCTGTTGACCCGATACTCCTCATCTAGAATGAGGCCTTTCAAAGATATTATGAGTGATGGAATTTCTACCTCAAGAGGTAAAATTGCTTTTGATCCATACACCAAAGAATATGGTGTAGCTCTTGTAGGTGTCCTGATGCTAGTCCTGTATGTCCAAAGTGCTGGATTGAGTTGCACATGTCAATCCCTTCCTGCATCATTTACTATTTTCTTTAGGATTTTCAATATTGTTTTATTTGATGCCTCTGCTTGACCATTCCCCTGTGGGTAGTAAGGTGTAGAGAAACGATGTTGGATTTTGAATCATTCACATAGTTCTCACACATCCTGATTTTTGAAGGGACACCCATTATCTGTGATGATGGAACTGGGAATGTCGTATCTATAGATCAGATAATTGAGAATAAAAGAGGCAATTTGTTTTCCAGTTACTGTGGTCATTGGGACTGCTTCAATCCATTTTGTAAAATACTTTGTTGCAGTGATAATGAACTTGTGTCCATTTGAAGATGAAAGGTGTATTTTTCCTAATAAGTCAATTCCCCACTGATGGAAAGGCCAAGATGTTGTAAGGCTGTAATTCCTATGTTGGTTCATGGATAAGATTGCCATAGATTTGGCACTTAGTACATTTCTTTGCAAATTGATAAGAGTCTTTCTCCATTGTCGGCTAGTAATATCCCATTCTTAGAAGATTTTTAGCAAGAGTAGGACCACTTGAATGTGTGCCATAGATACCTTTGTGAAGTTCATGTAAAGAAGAGTCAGATTCATTATGATCAAGGCAACAAAGAAGAGTACCATCTAGACCTCGACGGTAAAGAGTATCAGCAATTAGGGTATAACGGGCGGCTTGCCAGATAAAGTTGTGTTTTTTATTTTGAGATAGGTCAATGGGTAGAGTATTGGTTTTAAGATACTCATAGATTGTTCCGTATAAAGGAGAGTTTGAACTGGTTAAGGCATAGATAACATGGGATGCGGAATTGTCATAGGCTGGGGAAAACAATTGCTCTTCCAAAAACTCATAACGACTTTGTTGCTCTAGAATTTGTAGCAGTGAAGCGATAGTAGCCATTGCATCGGTTGCTCTATTGTCCAACCTTGGTATTTGCTCAAAGGATATGTGTACAAAATAATATTTGAAGTCATCCACCATTCTTTTGTATGGAAACAACTTGCCATCTTTTGTCTGATATTCATTGTTGATATGATTTATTACCAATTAGGAGTCTCCATAGACTTTCAGTTCTGTGATTCTCCATTCCATGACCATTTTGATTCCTGTGACCAGTGCCTCATACTCAATGATATTATTGGTGCATGGAAACATGAGTCTATATGATCTTGGTATTGGTGTGTCCTTCAGGAGTGACAAACAAGATGCCGACACCTGAGCCATGTTGGGTGTAGGAACCATCAAAGTATAGGGTCCATTGCTTGGTGGTAATAGTAAGGACATCCCTATCTGGAAATTTGACCTCCATTGGTTGCTTATCTGGTAGTGGTGCTTCAGCTAATTGATCTGCAATTACTCGTCCCTTGATATCTCGACGCTCTATGTAGTGGATATCAAATTCGCTGAGAATCATGACCCATTTAGCTAATCCGCATGTAAGAGTTGCTTTGCTGAGAAAATACTTGAGAGGATCAATTTTTGCTACTAGCTTGATTATGTGAGCTAGCATATAATTTTGAAACTTTTGAGAGGCAAATACCACAACTAAACAGGCCTTCTTAATGAATGTGTAATTGAGCTCATAGCCATTTAATGTTCTTTTGATGTAATAAATAGCTCATTCTTTGCCTTCTTGATCTTCTTGTGCTAATAGTGCTCCTAATGATATGTTTGTTGTTGATATGTAGAGGATGAGCGACTTTCCTGCTATTGGTGGTACCAGAACTGGTGGGTTCATTAGATATTGCTTGATTTGATAGAATGATTCTGCACATTTGGCTTCCCATCTGAATGGTATATTCTTATGTAGCAAATGACTGAATGGTAGAATTTTATCTGCTAGTTGGGCGATGAATCCCTGGATTGACTGGAGTCGTCCTTGTAGAGATTTGAGTTGGCTAATGTTCTTGGGAGGTGGCATCTCCATGATGGCCTATACCTTCACTGAATCTACTTCAATGCCTTTTTCTAACACGATGTAGCCTAATAATTTGCCTAATGTTACCCCAAAGACACACTTCTTAGGGTTGAGCCTAACATGGAATTTCTCCAATCTTTCAAATATTTTCTCTAATATGCCTAGATGTTCTGCCCGGGTAAATGACTTAGCTAGTAAATCATCCACATAGTCCTCCATGAAGGTATGCAGAATACGTTCGCCAAGGACAGGTGAACGTTGTTTTATCTTGATCCTCTGGAGCTATCTTGATTTGATAATAGCCAAAAAAACCGTCCATTAATGATAGCATTGCATGGCCTGCTGTGAGGCCTACAATTATGTCGATGTTGGGCAAAGGAAAGTCATCCTTTGGATAAGATTTCTTAACATCCCTAAAATATGTGCATATCTTGATGCTTCCATCTGGTTTTGAAACTGGCACAATATTTGAAATCCATTCAGCATAGTCTATAGGTTGAATAAATCCGACGTCTAATAACTTCTTTAGTTCAACTTTGACCATTAATGCTACATGTGAATTCATCTTTCTTATTTTTTGTTTGACTAGCTTAGCTCCTGGAGTAATAGATAAATGATGCATGATTAAGTGTGGATCAATCCTGGGCATATCTGCATAGGACCAAGCAAAGTTGATTTGCTTTTCTTTGAAGAATCTGATTAACTCTGGTTTTTCTTCTTCTGTTAGAGATTCTGCTAGGTGTATGTTTTTAGCTGCTTCTTTTGTACAAATGTTGATTGATTAAGTGGGCTCAATCAATATGGGTGATCGCTCCTAATAGTGTTCAGAAAGAGTGTCAAGTCTCCCATCCTTAGGTGCCTTAAAAAGGTTTTCACCCTCAGATGCATCCTTTATTTTGACTTTTTTGTGATCTAGTGCTGCCATTGACTGGTTTTCAACATTAGACCCTTTATTTCTTTAATTTTTGTGACTGAAAGACTTGGTACCCTCTTGATTGTAGATATCGTTACTTTGTTTGCTGGAACAGTCTGTTTCTGGGTTGACAGTACATAGGTAATGGATAATGGATTCGTCATCTCAGAAAATAGGTATGTCATGGTTTTCAGGTTCATCCCAGTCTATGAGATCAGGAAGCACAAGTGGTAAAGAGTCATTGGGTGGGTCGAGGTCGGCTGCGGTAAGTGTCATGATAGAGGAATCATTAAGTCTGTCTGGGATATTGGATAAGTTAATGATATTGTCGAGGTCTTCGATGGTATCATCTTTTGTGTAGACTTGCTTGTAGTGTCGCTGCACATTTTCTGTGGCTTTGTAGATATATTGTGGACCAAATTCAAGCAGTCTAGACTCGGTGCCTTGTCCTTCTTGAAAAAGGGGTGTATGAATAGTACTCTCAAGAATATCTTCAGTAACATTTGAACAACTACCCCATTCATAGTCATTAGAATCAGTTTTAGAAGTATTGTCCCAGAGTTGTTTAGTGCTATGGATAGGTATGTTATAGGGTGAAAAGAGATCCCTGATAATTGATATCATTCTGGTAGTTTTCTATGATTCAGTATTAGAACTTGCTTATACTCTTTGTATTTGTTCATATACTGTCTCTCCTTGGGGAGTAGTGATTTCTTCAGAGGGGTGATTCTGCCTTGTTTGGAATAGGTTCCTGAATGTGGTGTACTTCCACATAAGATGCTTCTTCTCTTTGAATGACCAACTCCTCTTGTTGTTTCTTTTTTTCTTGGTGTTCTTTCTCTTTCCTTGTTGTTTCTGTTGCTTCGTGTAGTGCCTCCTGCCATGAGTCCTTGTTGTATTTCTTCTTTTCTTTCCACTGAGGTTTTTGATATTTGTTCTTCTTTTGCCTTGGGGGTAGGTTGTGTCCATATCCCAATCCTGTTTTGTCCCTAGAAAACTATGAAGGAGGGTCCAATGGTTTTGTAATTCCTTCTTGATGTTTTCCTATAGGTCCTTTGCCATTGTATCCCATCCATTGCATGATCAGGAATCCTTTTCCATATTGTTGTGTTGGTATAACTACCTCCATTGTAGCAGCTCTGACTTCTTCCTCATCCTTGTATAGCCAACTAAGGATGTCTTTCTCTTTTGATTCATGTGCTAGTGTGCCTAATTGGATAAATTTTCCATCAAACTTGGTGATGGGTTGTGTTGCTTGATGCAGAAGGCTGCCCATGAGATTTTGGTGATGCTGGTAATTTGGTTAGACACATGGGTTCGAAAGAGTATTCTCCCATGCCTTTCTCTTTGATTTTCATCTTTTGTTTGAAATCCATGGATAAAGATTTGAGCTTTTCATGATGATGATCTAGTGTTGAGGAAGTTTTAGCTTCCCTGTTGTGTGGAACCAAGTTATCTTGGGCTGCCCCCATAGCATTGTAATGTTGAAAGGGGTTATTGTCTACTGATATAGAAATCTCCTGCCCATTATATGGGAATTTGACACACTAGTGGTAAGTTGACGGTACCACTTGCATTTCATGTATCCAAGGACGACCCAATAAAATATTATATGTGAGGTCTATGTCTAAGACCTGGCACATAGTGTCCCTTCATATCGGTCCTACTTGAATAGGTAATATAACTGTTCCCTTGGATGATCTCTCTTCATCATCATATGCTTTGATGGTGATCTTTTTGTGTGGATCAATAGATTGCTCAGAGAAGCCTAATGCACGGATAAGTTTTAAGGTACAGATATTAAGACTAACTCCTTCATATATTAATACTCTTTTAACTCGATGTTTGTAAACTAAGACTTCAAAGTGAAGAGGAGTATTATGCGGATGGCTCAATGAGATATTATCATGCTCTGAAAAGGTGAGATTATGAGGCCCAGTCATGTGAGCCACCATAGCTTGAAATTTGTCAATATCCAGATCTTGAGGTACATTTGTTTCAACTAGTACTTGTTCTAGGATGTCTTTATGTTTTGGAAAAAGTTTGAGTAACTCGAGTATGGATATTTGAGCAGGGGTTCTTCACAGTTGACTTACCAAATCATATCGAATCTTTGGAATAGTATTTGATGTTGATGTATGCCCTTTCAAGACATATTTTTGAGCTATGGTGGTTACATTGATTGATTCATGTTCATGTTTGTCTTTGATTCTAATGACATTTACTTGATTGTCATCTGTTGATATATGATTGATGGTGTTATTGTATATGTGATTTATGTGAGCTCCTCTGGTATCATTTGATGATGAAGCTCCATCCTTGTTGTAATTTGGAAGGGGATTTTTAAAGGCATCATGATCACCATTTGTCTTGAGACCATGGACCATTAAATCACCTCTATCAATCATGTCTTGAACAATGTTTGTAAGCCTCATGCAATCATTTGTTTGATGTCGTTTGTTTCGATGAAAATCACAGAAGTGTGAGTCATTCCACCAAGGTGGTTTGACCTGGGGTTCAAAGTTGTTTATAGCTGGTAATGTGATAATCTTGTTTGTCAAGAGTTCTCAGAATGTTGATTCTAAGGATTGCCCCAATGGTGTGTAAATGCGTTTATTTGGAAAATTGTTGGTGTTACCTCTTGAATTTGGATTAGGTCCTTGATTTGTGTTGTTGTTTTGGGTATTTTTGGTGTTGTTTGTATTTGAAGGTCCTGGATTGGTATTCGGTGTATAAGTGTTAGTGCTTTGGTTAACATCCTTTTGATTCTTGGTAGCCTGAGGATTACCGGATAAAGCCAATACTTGTTGTTTAGATTTTATATCATTAGCATCAGTTCCTCCCTTGTGAACAGTGTTCTTGTTTCTGGTCCAGAATCTAGATTTGTCTAAGGTGTTGTTGTTGCTCTGGTTGTTGAAATGAGAGCTAGATGAATTAGTTCCTTCTTTGAAGAACTTCAATGTTCCTTTCTTAACATATGCCTCCTCTACTTGGATTCCATTTTCGATCAACTTGGCAAAAGATGGTATGCATTGGATCTTGAGTATGTAACTCATCTCGCTATTCAACTTGTTGATGAAAATTTTCATATTTTCCTTTTCGGGCACATCTCGAGAATATCTTGAAACCATTTGTCTCCAACGTTGAAGAAACACCATGAATGTTTCATTGTTCTTCTGTTTGGTATTATAGACATCTAGCATGGTGATTGCATGTTGAATATTGTAGGAGTATTGAGTGATAAATTTATTGACCAACTCATCAAAGGATCTGACAAGAGGTGTAAATTTGGATAACCACTCCATTGTTTGTCCTCCCAAGCTTCTTGGGAATAGCCTCATCAAATAGGTGTCATCATGGGCAAATTCAAGACTCATGGTATAAAACTCCCGAACATGATCGCGAGGATCATTCTTACCATCATATTTATCATATTTGGGTATGTCTAAATTCGGGGGAAAAGGTATCATGTTCAATCTTCTGTCAAAGGGGTAAGGACAAATTTCATTTAAGGAATACTGTACTGTGGTCCCTGTTGCATGTCCTACATTTGCCTTTGCAGAATTTGCATTTGTTGTGTAAGAGCAACCATGGGCGCATTTGTTTGCCGAGGGAAGGGTTATTCCCTTTCGTTATCCCTAGTTTGGGCATGGATGTACTCTGTTATGTTGTTCAAGTATGTTTTGTTTAGGTTCATGTGTCTCCTCTTCTCTCTGTTGCTCTTGATAAGTATAATTTTGAGACCTTGTCCTAAAGATTTCAGTGTCAAAGTCTTCCAGAATCCTAACTCCTTTACTTGTTAGCATGAGCATGTATTTTTATTTGTCAGCCTCTATGAGTCTTTCCATAAGTTTTTTAAATGAGGCACTTTCTTGACATTCTTGAAGGAGCTCCTCAGTAATCTTTGTTTCCTCTAGATTTGGATACTCGAAAGGATTTGATAATCTTCGACCCATACTGGACTTTGGTTGTGGTTCACTTTGCTTGTTCATTGAGAGCGAGTGACAACATGCATCTAATAGAAAATTTATGTGACAAAGGGGATGCACTCCTCTTCTTCATGTTGTTCAGGGGTTGGTGGTTCAAACTTAGGTATGTTATAAGTGATGCAGACTTCTGGGAAGAAAGCTAGGTTGATCTTTCCTCCACGATTTAAGCGTTGACTGAATGCTGATTTTTGGCAAAAGGCTCTACTTCTCAATGGTTCTTCGTCAAATTTGTTTGAATTGTCTTGAAGATATAAGCGCATATGACAGAGAAATGTGTGATGATATTTGAAGAGTTGGCAATTGATGTAGAGAAATCTATTCCTTTTGGCAATTTTCTGAGAACTGAGTTGTCATTTCTTCAACTTGGTGTTGTGATGAAGACTATTTCTTCTCAACATAGGTAATCAATGGTTTCCTTTGATTTGGTTGGATTATGATACTTTGTTTGAAAACTTAAGCCTACTTTATCAAATGAAGGTTTAGATGCCCCCTCACAACAAAGTGCGTCAAATGATATGGAATAAGAGCCTTCCCGATATGGAAACTCGATTTGACAACTTAGGTTTAAACTAGGTATGTTTTGATGATGGATTTCATTTAATTGGCGGACCTTTCGATCAGTGTGATGATGTTACCCAATTTTGATAGGAGAAAGTGTTATCCTTAGCTAGTTTCGGATTTTGACAACTGTTGTTCTAAGAATGACTTGTTTGATTGTTTGATTGCTTGGAATAGTTTCTGATGTTTTGACTCAAGTTTTGCTTAATGAGGTTGACTGAAGATCCAAAAGGGTATTCGAAACTGATGTTAAAATTTTTCAAGAATGCTCAGTTTTTCTCTCTGTTTTTCACAGTTTTACCTATGCGCTAAGACAGAGACTGGATGTGCTAAAGTTTGCCTTAGATGCGCTATGTGAAACCACCAATGCACTAAGCTGCCTATGTTCATGCTAAACAAAATTTTGAATTTTTCTATGATAGGAATTGTTAGGTGCTAATCTGTCTTGAGAACGTGCTAAAGTTTTGGCCCAAAGCGCTACAGTTTTCCCCCAATGCGCTATGCTGATGCTTCAACACGCTAATATTGTGCCTAAGAGCGCTAGTGATAAATTTCTAGATGTTTCGATTGTTATGCATTGTTTTTGAAGATTAATGCGCTAAGTTTCAGCTTTGATGCGCTAAACGTTGACTTAGATGTGCTAGGATGTGGCTCCTACGCGCTAAACTGCTCTGTTTTGCTTTGTTTGTGGGTTTTTCTATAAATTTTAACACTTTTTCAACTTTGATGGATGATTTTCTGAAGTATAAATGCAAACACAACATGAAAAAGACAACCATTTTTGCCTATTCTAAACAAAGAGTGTATGTTCTACGAGGATGTGTTCAAATCCCCAATGTTTTCATAAGTTTGGATACAAAAAATACAATTCAGGAAGACTCTTTATTCAAAGGTCATCAACAATACCATAGCCCACTAGTCTCGATACTCCGTCAGCTCAAACAGTCATGTCACCCCCTAGGGGGCACCTGTTTTTCTACCTTTTGCCATAAATTAACCCAAAGTAAATTGCTTCACAATTAAGTAGCTATCTTGGGAGATATATGGTGAGTAATCTTGGGGGTGGATTCTTCCTCACCCTTGCACTATGATATTGAAGATGTCTGGATATTGACACGACTCAAGGTTTCTATTTCTAAGGTTCGTAATCAAGCTTCATGTTTGGTCGTAAGTGATAAACTCCCTCGGGAGGGTTCCCAACCTTTAGAACAAAGGCTTTACATATCGTAAAGATACTGGGGGAAGGCTAATCATTGAGCAAAACCGTTGAAGGGACTTTCGTCACCCTCCACTTTTGATTATAGTGGGTTGGAACACTTGGCGATAAAGTTGTTTCCCACTTAGGTCATTCCCCTCTCACCGACCATTTAAATGGCGCTCTAAGAGAAACTCGAGAGGGCAGGCCTACTAAAGGTTTTAAGTGCTTGAAATAAAGAAATCATAAGAGTGGTTTGGCTTTTTGGTCGCCCAGTTAAGGGGAGAGCATATACCTTCCGCTTTGAAGATAAGGCACAAAATGATTCTTTTTAATCCCACAATTAAGTTGTTTGCTAATTCTAGTGGGAGATGTTGCTCCAAAAAGGCATGGTGTTCTTTTTATTTTTCAAGTCAATGATTTTCTAAGCTAAGTAATGAAATCCTAGTCAACAAAACAAATTCTTCGATATGGTCAACAAAAATGAATCCGATAGGGGAAGAATTTCCCTCTTTTGTTTTTATCTAGAACTTGAAAACGAGTGTGGTTCTTTAACTTATGCAAGAAAACGTAATGGATCCTTTTAGACACCAAAGGATGGTGAGGTTCTTTTCAAGACTTTGCAAAAATAAAGTTTGTTTTGTTCTTTTTAAAACCCAAAAACAAAGTGTTTTCTCTTCCTATGAAAGCAAGGTAAGGTTTTGTTTGTTGTTCTTTTTAAGTACTCCAAAAGAAAATGAGTTCAATTTTACTAATGAGGAAATGAAGAAAAATTTAAATAACTAACTTAACCAAGTTAGAAATAAAAAATTTTAATCACAAGCCTAAACTTAGTAAAAGAAAAATCTCCCGATCCTACAAACAAACGTTAGTTACTTGCAATAAAAACCAGTTAGAAATTTTTTTTTTCAAGGTGGACTTCTACAAGTCTATTTTTTTGTCTTTGTTACATTTTTTTTTTTCTCTTTGTGTCTTCTATGCACTAATCTATAGACCAAATGTGCTACAGAATGGAACCTATGCGCTAGCCAAAAGCCCAGATGCACTACGATGTTGCCTGGATGTGCTTTACTGATGTTTTAAAGCGCCGAGACCTACAGGAAATAGCAGAAATTATTAACGCTAAGGTTGAGTCGGTATGTGCTAATGTATGGTATCAACGCGTTAAACAGTCAGAGAGTTGCGCCAAAGGACAGATCATATGCACTAGAGAATGGTATCCATGCGCTAATTCAAGTTTTCCACGTACCTGCAAAGTTAGTCCTGCATCAAAAACGATTTGATAAATGGGGTTATGCCCCACGGTGGGCGCCAGAAATGTGTGCGGGAAAAGTGGTGTGATGAAACAAAAAAATACGAATTCAGGACTTGTTCACACACCAATGGGACTCTTGGTGCAAGTTATGGAGCTATATGGAATAACTCAACTTCCCAAGGGATGTTCCATTGTTCTCTATCTCACAAAACCCCTCAAGCCAATTCCTTTGCTCTCAGATTACTGAGCAGAGTGACTTAGGGATGACAATCATGAGAATGGGGGATGCTTTGATCAATCTAACATGAATGCAATCCTAAATGTGCATGATATTAAGAAACATGAATTAAACTAGCATGTATATGATGATAAGATGAAAGGATTAGCAAAAGAACTATCCTAACATGATATACTAGCTTAATATGATTATTTATGATAATAGAAATGCTTCTAAAATGTTTATTAGATTATCTCTATTCAAAGAGAGATTGAATGCTTAGTAAAATGATTATAAGTGTGATGTTAAAGACTTGGATGATGAATATGGAGAAATGAGGGCTCTATTTATAGGGAAAACAAGATAATGGATGGTCAAGATTGGATAATCCTATTAAGGGCCAGGATTGAAAGTTATCAATCCATGTTTACGATTCTCACCAATGAAATGGTGACAATTGTCAACATAAGGCTGCTTGAGAGGAGATGTAAGAAGCATTAAATGCTTGAGAAGACCTCATGGCTACCTTAGGAGGTAAGGGTTAAGGTTAGGTTAGGATTACCCATTGGATAAAGATTTTACCCAAAGGATAAACTCTTGTGCAAGGGTTAAAGAAATAACCATGGTCAAAGCAATGAATGCTTGATGAGACCCCTGGGTTAGATGTGGGTTGAGTTAGAGAGAAAGTCTCTAATCATGCAAAAGAGTTGAGTTAACCATTAATGGTTTGGAAGACTTTTAAGGTTAACTTGTTGAAGACATAAAGCCTTTAATGGTTTCCAAAGACTTTAAGGGTTTGAGAAGTGACTTCCCTTTGCTTAGGGATGTGACAATATTTAAGAGATGGATTAGGCAAATTTAGAAGTGATTAGAAGAATCTAGAAGGGGGTTTAGAGAGGCAAGTGGGAGATGTAGGAGAATGCAAGTGGATGGGAGGGTAATTTTAATTAAAATAAATTGCTTTATTTCAACAAAAATAGATGCAATTTGCATAAATGCAAGTGGGGGATTTAAATAAATAAATTAGATTATTTATTTGTAGTGAACAATTTAGTTAAATGTAAATTTAATTAAAAAGGGTAGAAAGGGGTTTTAATTAAATAAAGTGATTTATTTAATTAAATGATATGAAAGGCCTAGGTGAATTTAATTAAATAAATTGAATAACTTATTAATCAAATAGATGAATGTGAATGATCTAATTAAATTTAATTAAATAGAGGAATGAGAGTAAAATGAATATTAAATATTCACTTAGGAAAGTGGTCATTTTTATACGTCTACAAGACCAATAAGGAATACTCGAACTTGCGAAGTCAGGTGGAGAAGAACCTCGTACTTATGTGGTACTGTACCTGCAATCTCTTGCAACAATGAGCCACACATACATACATATATATTTTCAATGAAAGTGTTAGCCCGGGGTTAATAACACAAATCAAAAGAACGACTAATCATACATAATAATCAATGCGAAATCAACATTTGCAGGTACACACATTAAGCATAATACCTGCCTATAACATTACAACATGATAAATCAACCATCCAAGAAAGCCACTTAAAAGTCAACCAAGGTCAAACCTGTTTGAAAAATCTAATTAGGGCAGGGGTACTATATCATCTTTTCAATAAATTAAAACATCTCAAATATGATTAAAAAAATATAAATAAAATAAAATAAAATAAAAAATAAATAACGTCATTTATCAAATAAGACAGTTAATAGTGACATGAAAAAAAGTTTAGACAAGAAGCTTGTTCATCTTAATTTGATGGAGTGTGAAAACTAATGCCATTTCATGTTTCTAGGCTATTTTCTTACTAAACAACTTTAAAAATATCACTATATTAAACTAGCATACATATATCTTGAAAAAACTATGTAAAATATGTCAAGAGACATCAAATTTCAACATATTTAACATTCATAAATATTTAATATTGTTAATAATGTATAGAAAATAAAAAAAATTGAAATAGAAATTGTTGAAACTCAAAAAAAAAATCAGTTAGAAATCATTGAAAATCACACAAATATTTCTAAATAGTAATGTTGTTACCAAATTTGAAAGAGAAAAAATTAAACATTGATTTTTCATATGTGAATATAAATATGACTCGATCCAAACTTGATCTCTTTGATTTCATTATTCTTTTAAACATCTTGATCCCTATAATTTTGTATGCTCTTTATTTTAAAACAAGATTTAAACCTTGTCAAAAGCACAACTTATTTCAATAAAAAAACAGATGATAATAATAAAATATATATCATACACTATTTCATCAAATCTTACAATGGATAAGTATAAATAAATAATATTGTATGATATTAACATAACAAGTGTCACATAGTGGCGAGTACTTGCCTTTGTTAATTTTTTAATTGAATGTAATTGAAATCTTAAATAATTTGAGTTGTAAGATACTTAGCAATTTTATCAATGTTACAAATATGCATAAAAGATGTTTTAAAATATCGTTGGCAAGATACTTAGCAATTTTATCAATGTTACAAATATGCATACCAAAGGTACTTGTATAAATTTTGAAGAGTTTCATAAAAATGATGTTTTTCCAAAAAAAAATAAAAAAAATTCAATCATGAGCTAATCTTTAGTATTTCATTTTGCCAAGACCCTTACTCTCCTTATGTTTTACAATAATAAAATGATTTATTATTATTTTTTATATTAATTTTGTTATCAAGTAAATTTTTATGAAATTTTTATTTAATATTATAAATATATGATAAATTATGATTTATTATTATTTTTTATATTAATTTTGTTATCAAGTAAATTTTCAATATGAATTTTTTATTTAATATTATAAATATATGATAAATTATATGTATTAAAAAAAATATATATATAATTCCTAATAGATCATAGTTCAAGATTAATTGTCATGACTTTTTAGTTTTTTATGTATATTAATTAAATAAAATAAATTTGATATGATAATATTTTTATAAAAAACATCAATAAAACTAATTAATCTAAATATTTAACATCAAACTACTGATATGCTTGGTATTGAGCTACCAGAAAAAATTAAATTAATGATTAATAAAAATTTTCAAATTTCTATATTATAAAAATTACATTACTAGCCCTTATAGGACAAATACTAATAAGAGATGGAATAGGAGGATCCCCAGAATCCATACATCGAACATTAAAAAACTTAGGCTTGTAAAAATCTTCCTTCTATCTGATACTAGGCGCATTGCAGCCCGTTGAGATTGATTAGTTTCTTCAGAACCTTGGCCATTCTACATTTCAATGAAGTGGAGATGCGGTGTATCGATCCCCGTACCTCTCGCATGCTAAGCGAGCGCTCTACCATCTGAGCTACATCCCCTTCATTATCATATCACCCAAAGCAATGAACAAGATTGCAGTCCACTTTGGGACAACTTGCCATCACCTATAATTTAATTGTTTTCCTTCACATATTCCACTCGCGGAAACCATACATTTGAACATTTAGCCTCAAAATTTAATTAACCATATATATATATATATCTGCAAAGATTCGCATCCTTGTAATATTATTTCAATGTAATTTTTATAGCATAGAAAGAGATAGACTAGTTCGAAATATATATAGAAAAAAAGTTTAACAGAATTCTTAGGGTATAATTTAAATATAAATATCATAATTATAATATAATTTAATGGGACAAATGGGTTTGGCATAATCCCTCTATTACAAATTGGGTAGTATTGTCATGGAAGGTATTATATAGAAGTCTAAAGATATGATGCAAAATAAATAAATAAATGATTGCTTAAACGTATATCATCATTATTGAAATTACATTCAAATTTAGAACTCATTACGTCGAAGTTGTTTCTTATATGAATTAAATCCTCTAACTTGTGTGTTCAACAATTCATGTTTATAGAAAGACTTGCAATATGATTGCAATCTTAAGAGTTGTTGGATCATTTCAATAAGTTTCTAAATTGATATTAAAAAATATTCAAGATCTAGTCTTTAAAATATTCTAAATGGAAAAAACATTGTAATCTTATCTTTAAAATATTGTAATTTAGTATGTGTTTTTCTAATAAATATGATAAAATGATTTACAAAAACTTGCACAAATACACAAATCTTAATTTACTATTAAATTAAAAATAAATCTATATAATTGTATATTAAAGTTGGATCATTTCAAAAATTTCTAAATTGATAATTGATGATCTAATATTTAAAATATCCTAAAAACACAAAAAAAATTAAACTTAAATTAACATGTATTTAGCTAATAAATATGATAAACATAAAATATCTGCATACAAAAGAAAAATCTAAAATTTACTATTAAATTAAAAATAATTCTTTGAATTAATATTAAAAAATATTTTAGATAATGTTTAAAATATCTTAAAACAAAAAAATCATTTATAATCTTTATCATTAAAAATTCATAGATAATGTTTAAAATATCTTAAAACAAAAAAATCATTTATAATCTTTATCATTAAAAATTCATAACAAATATTATAAATTAAAATATTATTTTATATTTACTTATAATTTTTTTTTAAATTTACTAATAAAATCATCTATATTCATAAAATTATATATTTATTTAAACTTTGTAGTGGTACTCTAATGAATTATTAAAGTGGCAGTCACCCATGTGTGAAGACAAGTTCTTTGGATTGACTAAACCCCATTTTGTCTCTTGTCACTATTTTATTTTATTGTTGAATTAAGCAAGTCAACAATTTCTTAGAAATATACCACTCTCCTTAGTTATTCTACTTAATTAAGATAGACAATGTCAAAATCTATAAAAAACAAAAATTGGCAATACAAAGTGCTCCATGTAACAACGTCCAAGATTTGTAGGTCTCTCATCTTGCATGATCAATATTTTAATGGAAAATTCTCATACATGTGATTAAAATAGGATTTTGCATGATTAATAAATTGGGCAAAAAACATACCATTCATATCTAGTTTAACAATTGAATTTTAAATTAATATGAATTAAGATTGATTAATTAAGAATGAAATCGAGTAATTGACAAAAAATATATATATTAAAATTGATTGATTTTGATTGGATTTACTTTGACTTTAGTTTAATATCAATTTTGATTATTTTGATGTTGACAAAAATATCATGTCTAATTAAATAAATAAATTTTAAATTAATATGAATTGCGATTAATTAATTAAGAATTAAACTGAGTAAATGACAAAAAAATATATATTATAATTGATTGAATTTAATTGGAATTATTTTGAATTTAATGTACTGTTAATCTTGATTATTTTAATGTTGACAAGATTTAGAAACTCTCTCTCTCTTTCACTCTATCTTTCCCACTACGTCTCTCTCTATCTCTCCCTCTCCCTCCTCTTATTCACTCGTCTCTCTATCCATATATTTTTGGTGCAGGAGCACCTCATGACTAAGATAATAAGAGCAATAAAGGCTAAAGGACACACATGAGAATGTGACCTTTCAACCTATGTAATAGGGCAGTCTTGTTTGTTTGATGTTTGATTTATCTGTAATAAACCCCACCTTGTTACCCAATGACATGGATTTGACAAATTGATAAGCCACCATGGGCATATGGGCCTAGGGGTATTTGGTTGAGTATTTTTCTAGGTGTTTATGTGCTGGAGATGTCTTAGAAAGGTTTAGGACATGTTGAAGCACCTCTAGGTAGTCGGATTTAACATATGTCAAAAGTTGCTCAAACTTGACAACTTTGCTGACAACTTTTAGTTGCAAATAGAAACTTCTTTCCAACGGTCACCTCGGTTCAAAAGGTGGTTAATAACCATTGAGGAAGGTATAAAATTTCATCCCCAATCATCATTGGTTGGAGAGAATGAAGAGAGAATGACTTTGTAAACTTTGTCATCATTGAAGTAATAGATTTATGAGAATTTCCTGCAATTTTGTTATTCTACATGGTATATCGTATTGTACGATCATTTTTGAATTAGGAAACCAGTGGGATGTGTTAGAGTGGCCAATCAACTTTCAAATGCATCAAGTCTGGGGTCCTAATTCACCAAGACAAGGAAGAAGTCGGCAAATTTCTGGAAGTAGTCTAGATTTGACATTTTTATCTAGGGTTTTGCAAAGAAATGGCCTTACCTTGCTGATCCTTCATTGGTGGTTCATGTCTTTGAAGGGGATGCAAGTATGGCCAATGTATTTTAGGATTTTAAAGGCCTTTTTTAGGTTAGGACTAGTTGAATGCGAGGGTTGGTGCATTAAGGTGGGCAACTCCATGTGGCCACCGCCAAGTGTAAGCAAACAGGTCTCACATCAGGGGTTAAAGGTTTGATCATGGCCTAATACTTAGGAATTGGTGTCTTTGAAATGGCTTAAGAGTATCCCTTGAGTTCTTTTGGTGATTTAAGGTCTGTGTCTACACACTCTTTTGTAAAATAAGCCTAATTGGCTATACCGGTCTCCTAACCAAGTAGGGTTTGGATTCTTGTGTTCCCTACCGATAAGAACTCTTAGGACATGTTTTGTAACTCCCAGAATGGTATCCAAATCTGGGATCTGTTCTCTGGTCTTTTGGAGACATAAAGAGTTAAGTGTAGAAAATCGGTCTGGCAAGGCTACTAGGTTTTGTAGACCTTGTTGCAGAAGTTATCCAAACCGGTAGAGGGAACCTGAACTCAGTGATTGAAAGAGGTATCCCTGACCTAGGGTACTTCAAATCAAACCTTAATTAGCCATTGTTACTGTTATCAATGAAGTCTGCACCCTTGCTAAAGCTATGAACTTCAGTTGCCTATTGAAACATGGGAACACTTCAAGGTTGTGGGTAGCCTGAAGACTGGAGTGGACCTCCAGAGTAAGCTGGTTCTTTTCAAATTCTTCACCTAAACTAACAATTTATTTAGGGAAAAGAGTGAGGAGGAGGACATATGAAACTAAAATCTAACCCTAAGGTGATGCACCAGATGATATGTTGAAAAACTTAAAAGCAAGAAAGAGTTACACACAAAATGATAGTAATAATAAAGCTCTCCTACACAATCCAATTAATCATAACACTTGCATCAGTGATTCGTGAGAAGGCTAAAAATTACAACCCTAGGAGGAGAAAAAACTCTTTTTCACAACCCAAGATTGCTATTTCACACACAGCCCATGACCTGCAAATAATTACCAGAAAGAAAGGAAAGGTATGAACTCTTAGTACCTGCTGAAAGGTGTTACAAATCTGTATGCTTCTGAAAATTTGTTACAAAAATATCCACTTCTGTAGAAAGAAATCTAAAATTACAGTCTGCCAAGAGATGAATAATTCAGAACCATTATAATGAATAAGGAAGGGAGTATATATGCTTTCCAAAAAGCAAAAAAAATGAATAATAAACTCCACCTCCTCTTGGGCGAGCAGAAACAAAAACCCCCCTTAAAAAGACCTGAAACGGGTCTGAAAGGGAGAAACCTAGGCCAAAAGTCAAGCCAACCCATACTGCAACCATAAAAGCTCTTAAAAGCACCATAAATGGCCCCAAAATATCTCCTAACAGGCCTGCAAGCCTTCATTAATGCAAAAAATCTCTTTGACCTGCCTATTAAATGTAAATAGAGCAAATATCTAATAAAGTGATTTAAAATTTATCACTTAATTAAACATTTGTTTTATTTCATTTTTACATTTAAAGTCAAAATACTAATAAATGTGATAAGAAAACACATTTAATAAAGTGACTTATTATTATCACTTTAATAAACATTTTTATTACTCCATTTATTAGTATTTTAATTTTTAAATGAAAAGATGAAATAAAACAAAGTTACTTAATAAAGTGATATTAATAAGTCACTTTAATAAATATTATATTCCATTATTATCATTTTAATCATTTTGAAACATTAGATAATATTAATAGGTGATTAATTAATCATCACTTAATAAATATTATATAATATTACAATGATAAATATTATAAGTGATGATTAATAAATCACTTAATAATATTAATACAGGCACTTAAAACACATAGACTCCCTTAGGCATTTATGGGGCATAAATTTGAGGAGAAAAAAATAAACATCAAAGACAAAAAGATGCCTTAGCAAATTCAAGGGATAAAGGTAATGAAACCCTAAAGCGTTTCATTTCTTCTCCTTGACATTTGATATTTTTCACTTTGCACTCTACTAGAAGAGGTGCCGCCATGAGCTAGGGTTTGGGAAGAGTTGAAGGTGCCATTTGTTGCCTGAGATTTTTGCTTTCTCTTTGGCTGCCATGAAAAGATTTCACAGGGAGTCTTGGAAGGCTCTATTCGGTAGACAATCGCCACTATTTAGCCGCCATGAGGATTTGGAGATGATTCGATTTGCATCATTCTGTCGGTTCACTGTGGCTTCCTACAGCAAGCCGAACTTGTCATTTTTTTGTGCATTTACACTACGTTATCCTTGGACGGAGGGCATATTTTTCTAATCTTCTAGTGTGTTGAGCGACGCCATAGCTGGACTTCTCCTCTTGAGGGTTCAAATCCTAGAAATAATTTATAGATTCCCACTTTATTAGCTGGTCGCTTCAGGTGCACATTTCTTTTGTATAAAACAATTCGATTTTAAAAAACATTCCCTGCTTGGAAAAATACTGTAAAAAAAATGTTGCTTTTGTTGTTCCTTGGTTGTTTCTCAAATTGTCCACTTAAAACAATCTGTTGATTAAGACTAGCACTTGACATGCTAGATGGCATGCCATTTTCATTTATTGCACTTTCTAAATCAGAATTTTTCTTTTCAATATTTGCACCTGTGCAAGCCGTTGAATCAGTTGCAACAGAAGGGATATTTCCCATGGAAAATCTTTACATTCTGTAGATTCAAACATTAAATTTTCTAGTTTTTTTATTTTTTACCAAGTCCTTCAATTTCATTATTGACAACACCCATTCCAAAAAGAGATGGTGAAACATTTCCAAGACACTGATTTGTTTGGCAAGTGAAATTATTCTGGTCTTTGACTTTGGCACTCTCCGTTATACAGCTACATTCTTCACAATTTACTCTATAACTTCCTTAGGAAGGGCATCCTTATCATTTGAATTAATCTGCACATCAGATTTTTTTGTAAATCTCAGTTTGTGAAACTGTTTAACTCCACCTTTCATTCCATTCCTCTGTTTAGAACCCAAACTGCCAGAAGTTGTTCAAAAAGCCACTTGCAATATGTTTTCTCTCTGAATTTTCCTTCTGGGTTCTCCAAGGTATCCGCATCTTCTACTAGTGTATTCTTAGTAGAACCTTCTGTAGCTGAACCAGGCATCCGACCATCTGAAATTAATGTATTCTTTCCTGAGGTACAAGACGTCATTTTTTTTTTTCTTCATAATGTGCTTCCTTGACCATCGTGATTGTTTTGTAAGTGCTTGTGAATGCTGCTTTAAAGTCCCTTACAAGATGACTGCACTGGCTACCCAAATCTTGCTATTGAACTCAGAAAATTTATGACTGCATAAATTGAATTCCATGTCCTTAGAAAGACGGTAAAATATGCATCATGCATTCTCTCTGTTTTATTAAAACGAATATCTTAGGCTTTTCTTCAGCTTGTCATTTGTACAATTCATTGCGTATGAAATAATGATTACCTCTTGAAGACTAAGATCCTTGACATGACAAGCTACTGTCATTGCATAAATTTTAACCCACAGTGACTTTATTGCATTAGAACAATGACCTCATTAATCCCTGGCTTTTGACAGTGATCGCATATGCTCAAAGAGACTTCATGGATTGTCTTGTGTGAGTTCGTCCTGAATCTTCCATACTCAGTGGGTATATCTGCATTCTCATTTTTAAATGCAGCACTTTAGTCCTCTTAAGCTATTAATGCACCTTCATTGTTCATCGCTCATTGTCTCATATAGTTGTAGCTGTTGATATTATTTACATCCATTGTCAAATGTTTTATAAAGATGCCCCTTTGGTGCATGCATCTTGCCTTGAAATTAAGAATATTGCTCCTATTGTTGTCAAACTTCTCCATTTTTGAAAGACAAAGAGTACTGTAATTCATCTCTCTCTTGCTAGAAATATGCATCAAAAGCCATAATATATATTGAAAGACAAAATTGTTGTAACTCAGTTCCTTATCAAGATTTTTTTTTTTTTTTTGGAAATTGTATCATGGTGATCTTGCTTTGTGTATATTGTCATTACCCTATCCTCCACTATGCATGAATGGTCTTTGCAATGACCTTAAGCTCATATGACTATTATACCCCTCATGTGATGTATTTGAATGTTGCTCCTAGTTATATAGATGCATCTTTCACTTTTATCTCAGAGTATATGATCATATGTTGCTTTTAGATGCCTCCTTATTGCTTCAGGATTGCACCTATGACTGCATTCTACATGTTACTTTGACTGATTTATAATTGAGGATTGTTGTAGGAAGACTGTCCTCCTATTATTTGTCATGGTATTCATGCATAGACTACCAAAATGCCTTATCATTGTATTAGCTTTTGATGCTTACTATCAATTTTCTTGACTGTCGGCTTGGAGAACTTCTAAATCACTGTCTTTTGTTCACTAAGTGATGGTTACCACTATCTTGGTCTATGATATTTTGCTTGGTGATTCATAACTATAAATGCTATAGCTTATCCTGCTCATCTAAGAGTGCTTCTCTCTAAGATTATATCTATATTTGCTTTATGATTGCTCATTAAGCCTTTGTTGTCCTACATGCACATGAAGCCTTTGTGCTTTTTAAAATGCCATGAGATGCCTTATTTCTTCTCTTATTTTTGATGTGACTTGGTTGCTTGGTCTTTGATGTTTCATTGTGGCTCTTTTGAGTAGTGATTTGTTGTTTATACCAATGAATTGACTAGTTCACTGTTGTGAATAATGAACCCCTACTTGATTGTGTTATATTGAAACAATAAGAGAATCCATATTTCCTTTTAAACATTAGATTGCAACACATTGAGCTCAACCCTTGTGGGAGCCCATTTGACCCCACGTGTTATGAATTAAAAGACACTTGTATCTACACATGAAACAAACACATTAGATAAAAATGGGCATATGATAAGTGTGTTTGATAATTATTACTTTCTTGGACATTTGTGACAAGCTAGCTGCCATGATGTATGTGAAGATCAGATTGTATGTTTATAGATGCGTGTATAAGTAGTGTTTGATGACCCAACATTTCTCTAACAACAATCTCTCTTTCAGGTGTAGGCATGCGGAGCAACAATGGAGCAATAGCTGGATGCAAGGCAAACGGGGAGACTAAAGACGATGCAGGGTAGCTCAAGCCAGACTCGTCATTCAGGCAATGACGAGTCACCCTTCATCACTTGTGCATTTTATTTTCATAGCACCTATAAATGTATCATGTGTTTTTCATGTGCATTATAGCGGTTAGTTTCATGGCTTGTGTGAGATATTATTCATTTATATTATCAATAAAGATACTTTTTCTTTACTCTCTTCTCAAAATTAATTGCACTCTCTCTTGTACTATATGCATCTGGATGAATGCAATCTGATAATGTAATTCCTTTTGATTTCTCTCAGTGCACTTGGAATGAAATGTAGTAGAAATAACATGTACTTGCTCCATTTAGTAAAAACAATCATAACCTAGCCTATTTTCTAGCTAGAAGTGAAAAATAGGTAACAGTTACATTGGAGAAGGGGCCAAATCATTGTTGTCCATGGAGACTTTTTACTGGTAAAAGAAAGAGACCTTGTACCGGTAGTCTTTGCTAAGAGAAAGGGTTGTGGGACTTGTCAAACTGATCTTCGTTAACCCCTGGAGTGTAACTTGATTGCTAGGGTCTTTGGTGTGTTCTTGGATTAGGGGAACATATCCTATACCAACACCAGGACTCTCTGCATTAGTTTTGGTATCAGAGCGAAGGAGGAATCCTTTTGGGAAGAAGAATAGTACATGTCACTAGAAGAATTAGAGGGTGAGGCTAGAAGAATGCCTTCGAAGATGACAAATGTGGAACTTGCCAAGATGGTGCAAGAGAATAAAGAAGAAAATGATCGGCTTAGAAGATTGATTGAGAACTTGGAAGGCAGGCTGGAGAGAGGACCTTATGGCTCAGAGGAAGTGGGAGAAGAGGAGAACCCACAAGAGAAGGAAGAAGACGAAGTTCCTACAAAGCATAGGTACCTGGCCAATGCCTTGAAGTCTGTGGAGAGGAGAACCATGGACCAGAAATCAAACCTTCCTATTTTCAGTTGGAAGATGGATGTCGATGGAGTGATGGACTAGATAGAGTCCTTGAACAATTTTTTTGAATGTGAAGACATTGCTAACAACCAAAAGATGAGGGTTGCCAAGTTAAAAATGCAAGGAGCAGCCCTGACATTGTGGAATTTTGTGCAAGGAGAAAGAGTGAAAGAGGGAAGAGGAATGATCACCTCTTGGAAGAAGATGATTACAAAGATCAAGGGAGTATATGTACCGGAGGACTATGAAGTCCAATTACACAAGAGAAGGCAGAATCTCAGAAAGAAAGAGATGGACGTGTGTGCATATAGTGAAGAATTTCAAAAATTGAGTATAAAGTCTACGAAGGTTGAAGATGAAAGTGAAAGAGTGGCAAGATATCTAAACGGCCTAAGGTGGATCATACAAGAAGAGTTGAACCTCTTGTGCCCTGATACTGTTCATAGGTGCTATACATTAGCATTAAAGGTAGAGGAGAAACTCAAAAGAAGACAAGAGCAGAGTAGTAGAGGAAGGGGTAAGAAACTAAGAGGAAGGAGCAACTTTAGAGGAAGAGGATAAAATTTTGAATTTCAAGGAGAGAGCAGTCAAGATTCATCAAGGAATGACAGCAACAACAAAGGCAACTTCAGAGGTAGAAGGACAAATTTTAGAGGAAGATCATCAGGAAGAGGAGAAGGACCAATAAAATGTTTTAACTGCAACCAAGAGGGACACATTGCTAGCAGATGCCTGAAGAAGATGGGGTTTAGTTCCCAAGGAGAAAGGAGAATCAATCTAACCCAAGAATCAGATTACCAAGGCAATAGTAAACCTGATTCATATGATTATCTAGAGACCGAAGAGGCACTAATGCTGAGAAGAACTTTGTTGAAGGTACCAAAACCTATCGAGCCACCTTAGAGGAAGTCTATCTTCCACACCACTTGCCAATTAGGAGGAAAGGTATGTAAAGTTCTGGTTGACTCGGGGTCTACTGAGAATTTTGTGTCAATAGAAATGGTAGAGAAGTTGAAATTGAGGAGGATACCCCAGCCATACCCCTATAAGGTGTCTTGGCTCACAAAAAGACAACAAACTCTTGTAGAAGAGAATTCATGGGTAGAATTCCAGATAGGAGCTTATAAAGATAAGATTTTGTTTGATGTTGTTAACATGGATGCTTGTAACCTCTTGTTTGGAAGACCATGGTAGTATGACCTCAAAGTACACCATGATGGCTTTAGGAATACCGATTCCATCATAAAGAATGGCAAGGTCATAGAGCTACTACCCCCAACTAAAAACAATGAAGAGCAAAAAGAAACTGAGTCCAAAGTGATGATGATGGAGGGCAAACCATTCCTCAAGGAGATAAAGATGGAAGAAGGAATATGCTTTGCATTGCTTCCAATACCAACCTCAAAAGGGGAAGCCTATTGTAGATGACAGAGCAGAAGAAAAGGACAAGGATCTTAGTCCAAAAGTAAAGGAGATCATTGGTAGATACCAAGGCGTAGTTGCAGATGGAGTACCAAGGAGTTTTCTGCCAATGAGAGAGATCAATCACTGTATTGACTTGATCCTAGGGGCTACATTGCCTAACAAGGCTGCATAAAATCTCACACCACATCAAAACGAAGAGATGGCAAGGCAGATTCAAGAGTTACTAGACTCTGATTTGATTGGAAAGAGTCTTAGCCCATGTGCAGTACCGACAGTTTTACCACCCAAAAAGGATGGAACATGGAGACTTTGTACTGACTCAAGAGCTCTCAACAAGATCACCATAAGGTATAGATTTCCAATCCCTGGGATAGAGGATTTGCTTGATTGTTTGGTGGGTGCAAAATATTTTTCTAAAATTGATTTAAAGAGTGGATACTACCAAATTAGAATTAGGTCTGGTGATGAGTGGAAAACGACCTTTAAAACAAGGGAAGGGTTGTATGAATGGAAGGTTATGCTATTTGGTTTGTCTAATGCCCCAAGTACATTCATGAGACTCATGAATGAAGTTTTGAAAGAATTCACAAGGAAGTTTGTAATAGTGTATTTGGATGACATCCTAGTATTTAGCAGGACAAAGGAAGAACACTTGAGGCATCTAGACATGGTTTTGAAAAGGTTGAGTGAAGAGGAATTGATGATCAACATGGAGAAGTGTTTGTTCATGCAGGAAGAGCTCATCTACCTAGGATTTGTGATCTCCAAAGGTCACTTGAAGATGGATCAGGATAAGGTAAATGCAATTCTTTCTTGGGCTACTCCTAAGACTATTGGTGAAGTTAGAAGTTTCCATGGATTATCCACATTTTATAGAAAGTTCATAAGAGGTTTCAGTCAGATATGTGCTCCAATGTTGGAAACCATAAAAAGGTGGTGAAAAGTGCAAGTTTTCTTGGACAAAGGAGGCGGATGAGGCATTTGAAACTCTCAAGAAAAAGGTAGCCCAACAACCTGTATTTGCTTTACGTGATTTTAACAAAGTATTTTATATTGAATGTGATGCTATTCATGTGGCCATAGGAGCATTCATAAGCCAAGAAGGCAGACCTATAGAATTCTTTAGTGAAAGACTCAATGAGGAAAAGAGAAAATATTCTTCTTATGACCTATGCACTAGTTCAGGCATTGAAAAAATGGAGACATTATCTGCTACCAAAGCAATTTGTGGTCTATAACGACAATCAAGCCTTGAGTTTCATTAATAGCCAAGAAAAGTTAAGCCATAAGCATATGAAGTGGGTAGAATCACTACAAGCCTATACCTTTTCCATAAAACACAAGAAAGGAGTAGCCAACAAAGTGGTTGACGCACTGAGTAGGAGAGTGCTAACCATATCTGAAATCCAATTAGAAAGCATTGGGATTGATGCAATGAAAAACATGTATGTTGTAGATGAGGACTTTAAGGAGATTTACAAGGCATGTATTGAATTTGGTGAAAGGTATCATGTGGATTTTTCTGATTTTCTAATCCAAGATGGACTTCTTTTCAAAGGTGGGCAATTGCCCATAACAAAGTGCTCAATGATGACTAATGTCATCAAAGAAAAGCATAGTGGAGCTATGGCAGGTCATTTTGGTTTGGACAAGACACTTGAATTGGTAAGAAGACACTACTTTTGGCCCAAATTGCAAATTGATGTAAGAAAATTTGTAGATGCATGCACCATTTGCCAAAAGGCAAAAGGAAGAAGTACCAATGCTGGTCTCTATCAACCCTTACCCATTCCCTCAAGACCATGGGAGAGTGTGTCAATGGACTTTGTAATGGGTTTACCTAGGAGCCAAAAGGGGTTTGACAGTGTATTTGTGATAGTGGATAGGTTTAGTAAAATGGCACATTTCTTGCCATGTAAGTCCACTAGTGATGCATCTTATATAGCAGATTTGTTTTTCAGAGAAGTAGAAAGGATTCATGGACTTTCATTGAACATAGTGTCTGACCGGGATGTCAAATTTGTTGGCCATTTTTGGAGAACTCTGTGGAGAAAACTTGGCACCAATCTGTCTTTCTCATCACCCTATCATCCCCAAACGGATGGGCAGACAAAAGTAGTAAACCGGTTAATTCAGAATTTCTTGAGGGTCTTACAAGGCAGCATGGTGAAAAGTGGGATTCAATCTTATCTCAAGCCGAGTTTGCCTACAATGATACTGTAAACAGAAGCACCGGGAAGTCACCATTTCAGATTGTGTATCTAAGAGGGGTATTGGAGTTGAGAAAACTACCCCATACGGATCCCATAAGTGCAGATGGTGAGAGGTTTGTTGAAGCCATAAAAGAAGTTCATGAGCTGGTCAAAATACAACTTCAAAAGTCATCAGAAAAATACAAAGAACATGCAGATTAGAAAAGGAGAGAGGTACAGTTTCAAGTTGGAGATTTGGTTTGGGAAAATTTGAAGAAGGAAAGGTTACCCAAGGTTAAACACACTAAGCTCATGCAAAGGAAAGTAGGACCATGTCAAATCTTGAAGAAGTTTGGCACCAATGCTTATGAAATTCAATTACCATCAGACCTTGGCATATCTCTTATTTTTTAATGTTTGTGATCTAACTCCTTTTAAAGGCAACTCTAATGCAGGTAACTCACAACAGATCCTAGAAGAAGCAACAAATATAGATTTTCCCAAACATGACCCACCTAAACTTGAAAAAGTGTTGGACACCAAGATTGTAAAGAAGACCAGGAATAATGAGTACAAACAATACTTGGTCAAATGGAAAGGAAAACCAGACTCTGAAGCCATTTGGTTGGATGAAGATCAAATCAAGAAGCATGGCACTACATTACATGACTTCATCTCAAGTGGACTTGAGATTCATTCACCCTGGGAGTATGGTGCAGGAGCACCTCATGACTAAGATAATAAGGGAAATAAAGCCTAAAGGACACACATGAGAATGTGACCTTTCAACCTATGTAATAGGGTAGTCTTTTTTGTTTGATGTTTGATTTATCTATAATAAACCCCACCTTGTTACCCAATGACATGGATTTGGCAAATTGATAAGCCATCGTGGGCATATGGGCCTAGGGGTATTTGGTTGAGTATTTTTCTAGGTGTTTATGCGTTGGAGATGTCTTAGAAAGGTTTAGGACATGTTGAAGCACCTCTAGGTAGTCGGATTTAACATATGTCAAAAGTTGCTCAAACTTGACAACTTTTAATGACAACTTTTGGTTGCAAATAGCAACTTCTTTCCAATGGTCACCTCGGTTAAAAAGGTGGTTGATAACCATTGAGGAAGGTATAAAATATCATCCCCAATCATCATTGGTAGGAGAGAATGAAGAGAGAATTACTTTATAAACTTTGGCATCATTGAAGTAATAGATTTTTGAGAATTTCCTGCAATTCTGTTATTCTACGTGGTATACCATACTGTATGATCATTTTTGAATTAGGAAACCAGCAAGATGTGTTAGAGTGCCAATAAACTTTCAAATGCATCAAGTTTGAGGTCCTAATTCACCAAGACAAGGAAGAAGCCGGCAAATTTCTAGAAGTAGTCTAGATTTGATAGTTTTATCTAGGGTTTTGTAAAGAAATGGCCTTACCTTGCTGATCCTTCATGGGTGGTTCACGGATTTGAAGGGGATGAAAGTATGGCCAATGTATTTTAGGATTTTAAAGGCCTTTTGCAAGTTAGGACTAGTTGGATGTGAGGGTTTGATGCATTAAGGTGGGCAATTCCATGTGGCCATCGACAAGTGTAAACAAACAGGTCTCACATTAGGGGTTAAAGGTCTGATCATGGCCTAAGACTTAGGAATTAGTGTCTTTACAATGGCTTAAGAGTATCCCTTGATTTGTTTTGGTGAGTTAAGGTCTGTGTCTACACACTCCTTTGTAAAATAGGCCCTGTGTTCCCTACTGGTAATAACTCTTAGAATATGTTTTGTAACTCCTAGAAGGGTATCCAAATCTGGGATTTTTTGTCTGGTCTTTTGGAGACATAAAGAGTTAAGTGTAGAAAACCGGTCTAGATAGGCTACTAGGTTTTGTAGACCTTGTTGCAGTAGTTATCCAAACCGGTAGGGGGAACCTGAACTCAGTGATTGAAGGAAATCTCCTTAGCCTACAGGACTTCAAATAAAACCTTAATTAGCCATTGTTGCATTGGAGAAGGGGACAAATCATTGCTATCCATAGAGACCTTGTACCGATAAAAGAAAGAGACCTTGTACCAGTAGTCTTTGCTAAGAGAAAGGGTTGTGGGACTTGTCAAACTGATGTTCCTTAACCCCTGGAGTGTAATGTGATTTCTAGGGTATTTGGTGTGTTATTGGATTAGGGGAACCTATCCTATACCGGCATCGGGACTCTCTGCATCAATTTCACTACTTCTATCTCTCTATCTCTCTATCTCTCTCCCTATCCATGTACATCTCTCTATATCACCCTCAATCTATATCTCTCCCTCTCTCTATATTTAATGAGCTATCTCTCCCTCTCTCTATATTTACTGAGCTATCTCTCCCTCTCTCTATATTTACTGAGATATCTCTCCCTCTCTACCTATCTCTCTTCCTCCCCCTCTCTCCATCCATATATATCTATCTCTCCCTCTTTCCTCTCACTCTCTCTATCTCCCACTCTATACCTCTATATCTACTTCTCTTTTCATTTTTATCTCTCTGTCACTCCCTCACTCTCATTCTCCATACCTCGTTATATTTCTATCTCTATATCACTTTATCTTACCATATATATATATATATATATATATATATATATATATATATATATATATATATATATCCCCCTCCCCCTCTTCCTCCATATATCTCTATCTCTTCTTGTCTATCTTTCCTTCTTTATCGCCTTATCTCTCTCTATCTTTATCTCCCACTCTACCTCTCACTATCTATGTATCTAATTGTCTCCCTCTTCTCTCGCTTTATCATTATCTCTACCTCTAGCTTTCTCTCCCCCCACTATTTTAAGACATGTCTCCCTTTCTCTCCTTATCCCTCTTCCTATACCTCTATGTGTATATATCTCTTTTCCTCTATCTTTATCTCTTAAATTTTCTTCAATATCTCCTTCTATCTTTATCTCATTATCTATCCATCTCTCTCTAGCGCTTAAATTTCTCCCTCTCTCTACCTCTCTCTATATCACTTTATATATCTATCTCTATCTCTATATTTATCTTCCTATCTCTCCCTCTCTATATATTTCGCTTTCATCTCTATCTTTCCCTATCTCCCCCCCTCCTCTCTCTCTCTCTCTCTCCCTCCTCTCCATATCCCTCTCCTCCTCCATCTGCATCTCTGTCTTCCTCTCTATCTCTATTTCCTTACCCCTTTCTCCCTTTCCCCCTCAATATTTCTCTATTTCCATCCATCTCTCTTCTCTCTCTCCATGTATCCCTATTGAAAACATAACATGAGCCTATTGGTAATGAAGCCTAATTATCTTCTTGATTTAGAAGTTTTGTTTTAGTTGTGTTTGAGTCTTGTAAGTGGATGCATATTTGATTTGAAGCTATCGCTTCCTCGTTCAAACCTTTTTTGCAAAAAACAACATCATTTGTCAAATGACCTACAAATTGACCTCAATTATTACACAAATGTATACAAAAAATAAACCAAAATTTTCCCTAATTGACCTCTCACACCTCTTTTGTGTACCTTGTAGTACCCCTCCTTGATCAGACTCTTTTTGTATGTTTTTGATTGACTTCAGTGGAACATTATTGTATATTGATTCAAATTTTATGCGATGTTATTTCATGCTTTATCTGGAATTGTGGTGTATGATGTTATGCAGTATCTCAGTACTTATGATTAATGTTATTTTATGGATCATTATCATGGACTGAAACTCTTACCTTATATGTGTGATGTGTTATTTATGTGCTACATGTTTGCATGTGTATGGGATGCGAGGAGATGATTTTCCTTCACTCACTCTGGTGAGACAGGGAACGTCACGATTCTCCTTCATCAATGTGCGTGTTGTGTCTATATATATATATTTGTCTATATGCACGTGTGGTTCTTTAGTGCAAGACTTTGTAGGTACAAGTACCGGGTAGGTACAGGGTATCGACTCCACCTGGTTTCACAGGTCTGAGCGTGCCTTATATGTCTGATGGGAGTGGAGGAGATAGTTGTTGGACCCTAACTTGACCTGCAGTTACACTCGTGTGAGTGTTGTCAGTCAGTTGTCTTTCCCATCTGGCCGGTATGTGAGTCATAGTGCTTTGATTTGGTCGTCATTTGTGAGTCGTCATTTTATCATTCTTCATTTTGTGTGCTTCCGTTCATCTAAATGGTTATTTAATTGAATGGATGATGCTATCTTATGTTGGTGTAATTAGTTAATTATTATGCTCTGAGATTATTGATTTAATTAAATTAATGATTTGCTAGATTAAATGGTTAAATTGGCGTATTTCATTGTGTAAAGTTGCATTAATATATTTTGTAGAAGGAAATAAATAATTGCCTAGCCATTTAAATGTTAAATACTTATGTTGAAAGAAAGTATTATGGAAAATAGAAAATAAAATAAAAAGCTTTTCACTTTACCTTTCCATTTGACTTTTGTATTTATTTATTGGAAAAGAGTAAATCTGATTGCTTTTTACTTTTTAAATAAATTAATCTGATTGGTGGAGAAAACTTTCAACCTAGAAAGTTTAGGTTGAAATTATTTTTCCCCATATATTCTTGGAAATTCACGGGAAGAGGAGGCATAAAATTTGGGAGAGAAATTTTGGAAAACCATTCTGAAGGAGGAGCTGGAATTTGATTTGGTTTGCAAGGACTAGGATTCCTCCATCATTTTGCTTGCTAGTTTGCTTCAAGGTTGGATAATCTCTTCTTGTTTGAAATTTAAATTTGAATATTTTAGTTGCTTCTTGTGTGTTGACAAAATGCAAATCTCCTTGTAGATTCTTGTGGAATGATTGGAATAGAAGAAAGAGCGACTGTTGTTGTTGATTTTGTGAAACTCAAATCATATGTTTGCTTATAGGAAAGAAATGGTTCATTTATCTATTTGTTGTATGCTTTTGTTCTTGAAAATCAACTTCTTGATTTACCTCTTCTATTTGGAATAGAATGAATTAGATTTAGTTTGTTGTGTGCTTCCTAGTATCTAATTGCCCAAGATTTGGGGTTTATGTTGGCAAAATTTGGTTATTGCTTTTTGCTTGATGCAAGGAATTCTTCTTGTGTATGGATGTAAGGAAATTTGATCTTAATCCTTCTCCTACCTGTTGAATTCTTCTATTGTTGCCTAAATCGTTATCTATTGGGTTCTTGTGTGATTTTATTTCACCATTTACCTTATTGGTAAATATCCTTTTGAATTTAGATCTTGGCACTGTGTGTGTGTGTGTGCCCGTGAAATGATCAGGGAATGAATTGTTTTTATGTTTAAAAGGTTTTGTGGCATATTGATTTTTGAATGCTTTGGAAGCATGTGATTTTTTTATGCATAGAATTTGTTGGATATCATTGGCATATGATGAACCAGTATGTTGATATGATGATAATGTATGTTGTCATTGATGTCAATAAGTTCAAGTGAACCAGTATGAAGAAGTATGAAGAGATGTAGTGGACCGGTGTCAAGGTTTCACTAAGTGTGACTACTGGTTGGTAGTCTCAGCTCTATGGTTTTTGGTTTGGCAATCCAGCTTGTGCGATGCAACTGATGATACTCTATGATGAGTTAGCTAAGAGATGTGAATGAGATCAAGGTGCCACGTCAGCCTTGTGCGCGTGAAGGATTGAGGCATAAGAAGATCGACCGCGTTTGAAGTCTACCTCAAGAATGATCATTCTTCTTAGTGGTATGAGAAGAAAGTTTGATGGGTTACTGATTCCCATGAGCGGTGATGAATGAACGATGCAGATTGTCTTGTGATCTATTTGAATTTGTAATGCTCTATGCAATGTGTTTGGATGGTCAAGATTGGACCGCTTGTGTTGTAAACCTGAGATGCTTAGGGTTTAGGGTTTATGCTACTGACCTATCTGTTGTCTATAAGGTCGATGATGTTTGTTATTGTAAAGTTGTTGGCAAATGTTGTGTGTATCTGAGTGATGAGATACTTGCCAGACCAGTAAGAGGAAAACTACAGAGTGTGATTGCAGAGTAGAGGAAATGAAAAGTATCTGCCTTGGCATGTAGTGTTGTTATCAAATCAGTAGTTTTTCCTGTTGTCTTCTAATCATTTCAATAGATGGAAAATCCCTTTATCGGGTAGCTTTAACAGACTTATTGTAATACCTGTAACCAGGTGACTCAAGATCATTGAGTTCTTTAAATCCTCTAGCAAGGTAACCTTTAACAGGGTTTCAACCTTTAATAGGGTATATAGCCATCCCTTAACTAGGTTATCTCTAACAGGATCGGTTCCTAGCATAACCTTATTGTAAAGTCTTTAACCGGACTAGGCTCCTAACAGCGCGAACTTCAAAAGAGTTCAAAACAAGCTTGTGGGTATTCATCCCCACCGTGGTTTTTCCCATTTGGGTTTCCACATGAAAAATCTGTGTGTTATGTGTTATGCATTTTTCATGTGATGTTTATGAAGTATTTGGTTGAAAGATTATGCATGTAGAGTTAATAGGTTATGGTATTTCTAAGTATACCACATGCATATGTTTATGGGTGAAGTTGATGTCAAGTATTGATCATATTTGAAGTGTTTAGACCTATCAGTTTATGGTGTCTGGTGTCTTACTGTGTTTAATTGGTATTGCCATGGTTAAGTTCAGTAATGGTGATAACTAGTTGGTTTTGCTTTAGCTAGATAAGTTGTTGGGATAGTTTTTATTTGTACTGATTCACCCCCCCTCTCAGTACCGGTTGGGGTATCTGATGTTCATCATTATTCATCAATTGGTATCAGAGCGCCTCCAGGTCCTCGATGATATAAGCTTAACTGCTTGAGGTAAAAGATCCTACTGTAATGATGAAGAGGGAAGGTCCTAAGTTCAATAGAGATAACTTTAAGATATGGAAGGATAGAATGAAGATTTACATCAAGAGTATGGGTGCTCAACATTGGAGCTATGTTGAGAATGCTTATGTTACTCCCATTGGCATTCTGACTGATGATCAGAAGAGAGAGATCCAGGAAAATGGGCAAGTCATGGAAGCCCTTATCAACAGCCTGTCAGACATTGAGTTTATTGATGTACAAGACAAGGACACACCTAAGGATGTATGGGATGCACTAGAAAACATCTATGGTGGTGATGAGCATGTAAAGCAAGCTAAGGAAGAAAGCCTTAGAGGTAAATTTGAGGATATGAGGATGGTTGAAGGTGAGACCATTCAACAGTATGGCATTAGGATTAAGACTGTGGTTGGTGATATCAAAAGTGCTGGTGGAACTATTGATGATACCACTATTGTTAGTAAAGTCCTTAGATCATTGTTACCAATCTATGCAATCAGAGTTGCTGCTATCCAAGAACTAAGGTCTATTGATAAGACCAAGGTATCCTTAGATTCTATCATTGCAAAGTTAACTGCATATGAGTTGAATAGCTATGATGGTAGTGTTCAGAGACTGAGTCAACCTTTAAAGCATCTACTGTACCATCCAGAAAAGGAAAAGAAACAAGTACCAGCTATGAATCTAGATAATGTAGAGATATGGATGATGAAGAGATTCTAATGGAGTTCGAAGCTCTTCTTGCTAAAAGACTTCCGAAGGGAACTGGAAAGTATAGAGGAAAACCTCCTTTGAAATGTTTTTCCTGCAACAAGATAGGACCTATAGTTGTTAATTGTCCTAACAATGACAATAAGGATAAACCATAGAGGTTTAGAAAGTATAAAGGACGAAACGAAAGAAATTGTCTAGTTGTTGTGGATGAAGGTGTCATTGATGAAGAATCAGAAGATGAAGAAAATGAAGACATAGTGTTTGTAGCATAAAGGAAGAAGTGTCTGACAAGAAAGCTCTTGTCTCTCGCTTTGACAACTCCAATGAGTGGATAATTGATAGTGGTTGTTCTCACCACATGATTGGTGACAGAAGAAATTTTCTCTCTGGAAGAATATGATGGAGGTGTTGTCAGATTTGGCAACGATGCACCATGCTTGGTGAAAGGTAAAGGATCCATCTCACTGAATGGAAAGAGTAGTGTAGATGATGTCTAATGGGTAGAAGGTCTTAAGCATAACCTGTTGAGTGTTGCTTAGCTGAATGACAAAGGATTAATTATGGAATAAAAAGGTGGAATTTGCAGTATAATTGGAAAGAATGGTGAAGTTATTGCGACTGGTAAGCAAACTAGAGGTAACCTATTTCAGTTGAATGCCAAGATAAGTCGGTGTCTAATTGCTAAGTTTGATGATAGCTGGATATGGCATAGGAGACTCTGTCATATGAACTTTGACAATATTGTTAAAGTCGGTAAGATCAAGGCGGTAAGAGGATTACCTTTGTTGAACAAACTTGAGAATTCTTTGTGCAGAGAATGACAACTTGGGAAGATGTCTTCCTCAACTTTTAAAGGTAAGTCTTTCTCAGCAGAACATTTACTTAATCTTGTGCATACTGATTTGTGTGGTCCTATGAAAACTAGAAGTATTCATAGAGATAGGTATTTTATGATTCTTACTGATGACTGCTCAAGAATGATGTGGGCCACATTCTTGAAAGACAAGTCTGAAGCATTTGGAAAATTCAAAGCTTTCAGAGTATTAGTAGAGAAAGAAAGTGGCAAAAAGATAAAATGCCTGAGAACTGATCAAGGAGGAGAATTCACTTCTAATAAATTCAATAAGTACTATGAAGATAATGATATCAAGAGGCAGTTGTCTGCCCCAAGGATGCCACAACAGAATGGCATAGAAGAAAGAAATAACAGGACTGTAGTTGAAGCGGCTAGAACAATGTTGATCCAAGGAAAAGTTGCTCACACTTTTTGGAGAGAAGCGGTGAGCACCGCCGTCTATACTATGAACTGAGTACTCATCAAGAAAGGCAAAGATAAAACCCCTTATGAGTATTGGACCGGGAAAACTCCCACTGTGAGTTACTTTAAAGTCTTTGATAGTAAGTGCTATATCAAGAGAGGTGAGCATTTGAGCAAATTTGATGCAAAATGTGATGAAGGAATATATCTGGGATATTCCACTAAGAGCAAAGCTCTCAAGTGCTACAACAATAGAACTCAGAAAATTGTTGAAAGTATCAATGTCAGGGTTGATGAATCCCTTAAGGAACCTAAGGAAACATGTAGTGAAGAAGTGGAAGATGAACTGGGTATAGCCTTCTGGGAACCAGTTAAGAAAGAAACATGTAAAGATCTCAGTGTTCCTATATCAGTAGAAGTTGTAGTGAGAGAAGAAGAAGAAGTTAGCGAAGAAGAAGAAGAAGTTAGCGAAGAAGAAGAAGAAAAGATAGCAGATAAGGCTAGAATCATTCCTAGATATGTAAAGTTGCATCATGATTCAAAGCAAATCATAGGAGATAAAGATGCAGGGATACTCACAAGAAGAAAAGTGAAAGAAAACTCTTGCATGATTTCTAAATTTGAACCCAAGACTTCAAGAGAAGCTCTTATAGATGAAGACTGGATTAAAGCAATGGAAGAGGAGCTAGACTAGATAGAAAATAATGTGACATGTTCTTTGGTGCCTAGAATGAAACATAAAAATGTCATAGGTGCCAAATGGGTCTTCAAGAATAAGCTAAATGAAGAAGGCACAATTGTAAGGAAAAAGGCTAGGCTTGTATGCAAGGGATATGCTCAGGAGGAAGGAGAAGACTATGGAGAAACCTTTGCTCCTATGGCTAGACTAGAAGGTGTTCGAATGATACTTGCATTTGTAGCATTTAAGGGATTTAAGGTTTATCAGATGGATGTGAAATCTTCTTTTCTGAATGGAATCCTAGAAGAGGAAGTGTATATAGAGCAACCAAAAGGGTTTGCCTTATCAGAAGATAGTGACATGGTGTGTAGATTACACAAAGCCCTGTATGGACTGAAATGGGCACCTAGGGCATGGTATGAAAGACTAAACTCTCATCTTGTGAAGATTGGATTTCAGAGAACAAGTGAAGATAGCAACATCTAACTGAAATCAGAAGGTGATCATATTCTGATCCGTGAAGTGTTTGTGGATGACATAATATTTGGAGGAGATGATAAAATGAGTCATGCATTTGTAGATGAAATGAAGAAAGATTTTGAGATGTCTTTGATAGGAGAAATAAAATTCTTCATTGGTTTACAGATTCAACAAATGAAAGAGGGTATCTTTATTACCCAGTCCAAGTATGTCAAAGAGGTATTGAAGACTTTTGGCATGGAGGAAAGCAAATTGGTTGGTACACCGATGGTGACTGGCTGTAAACTGACCAAGGAAGATGATTCGGCACTGGTGAATGAAAAAGAGTACCGGTCAATGATCGGTAAACTGCACTATGTGGTACATAGCAGACTAGATATTGCTCATGTAGTGGGCATAGTAGCTCATTTTCAGAAATGTCCAAGAGAATCCCATTTGGTAGCTGTCAAAAGGATTCTTAGATATCTGAAAGGAATAGTTGATTATGGATTGTGGTATCCATATAATGGTGACTATAATCTCAAGGTATATACTGATGTCGATTGGGGAGGTAATGTGGATGATTGAAAGAGCACAACCGATGGAGCATTCTTTCTCGAAGGAAGATTAGTATCATGGAAAAGTAAGAAGCAGAGCTGTATTTCCCAATCTACAGCTGAAGCGGAATATGTGGTAGCATTTATGAACTGCACTCAAGCAATTTGGATGAAGCATGTCTTGGAAGGTTTCAAAGTACCTATATCTGAACCGGTGAATATATTTTGTGATAATACAAGTGCAATAAATATTTCCAAGAATCCGGTATTGCATGCTAGAACTAAGCATATTGAGCTTAAATATCACTTCTTGAGAGAGAAAGTTCATAATAAGGAGGTTGTACTACAACGTGTTTCCAGTAACGAGTAGCTAGCAGATATATTTACTAAGCCCTTACCGAAGACTATATTTACCTATTTGAGAGGTGAACTAGGGGTTCTGCCCCTTCATGAAATCAACTAAAGTTGTGTGCTCCACATCAGTCAAGTACTACAATGCCAAATATTTAAGGATTGATGTGTTGAAGGATGCTACTCCTTAGGGGGAGCAACATAGTAGATTTTGGAAGCTTGTGCCTCCACTTTGTCATTGTTATCAAAGGGGGAGAGGATATCTGATGTATGGGGAGAAGATATCTGATGTATGGAGGAGAAGATATCTGATAATGCAGATACATTGGTCTATGAGGTTTTCATTTGCAATACTACACTAAGTATTGCCATCAATGCCAAAGGGGGAGATTGTTGGATATCATTGACATATGATGAACCGATATGTTGATATGATGATAATGTATGTTGTCATTGATGTCAATAAGTTCAAGTGAACTGGTATGAAGAGTTATGAAGAGATGTAGTGGACTGGTGTCAAGGTTTCACTAAGTGTGACTACCGGTTGGCAGTCTCAGCTCTATGGTTATCGGATTGGCGATCTAGCTTGTGCGATGCAACCGATGATACTCTATGATGAGTTAGCTAAGAGATGCGAATGAGATCGAGGTGCCACGTCAGCCTTGTGCACGTGAAGGATTGAGGCATAAGAAGATCTTCCGTGTTTGAAGTCTAACTTGGGAATGATCATTCTTCTTAGTGGTATGAGAAGAAAGCATGATGGGTTACTAATTCCCATGAGCAGTGATGAATGAACGATGCAGATTGTCTTGTGATATGTTTGAATTTGTAATGCTCTATGCAATGTGTTTGGACGGTCAGGATTGGACCGCCTGTGTTGTAAACCTGAGATGCTTAGGGTTTATGCTACCAACCTATCTGTTGTCTATAAGGTCGATGATGTTTGTTATTGTAAAGTTGTTGGCAAATGTTGTGTGTATCCAAGTGATGAGATACTTGCCAGACCAGTTGAGGAAAACTGCAGAGTGTGATTGCAGAGTAGAGGAAATGAAAAGGATCTGCCTTGGCATGTAGTGTTGTTATCAAATCAGTAGTTTTTCTTGTTGTCTTCTAATCATTTCAACAGATGGAAAATCCCTTTACTGGGTAGCTTTAATAGGCTTATTGTAAAACCTGTAACCAGGTGACTCAAGATCATTGAGTTCTTTAAATCCTCTAGCGAGGTAACCTTTAACAGGGTATATAGCCATCCCTTAACTGGGTGATCTCTAACAAGATCGGTTCCTAGTAAAACCTTATTGTAAATTCTTTAACTGAACTAGGCTCCTAACAGGGCGAGCTTCAAAAGAGATCAAAACAAGCTTGTGGGTATTCATCCCCACCGTGGTTTTTCCCATTTGGGTTTCCACATGAAAAATCTGTGTGTTATGTGTTATGCATTTTTTATGTGATGTTTATGAAGTATTTGGTTGAAAGATTATGCATGCAAAGTTAATAGGTTATGGTATTTCTAAGTATACCACATGCATATGTTTATGGGTGATGTTGATGTCAAGTATTGATCGTATTTGAAGTGTTCAGACCTACCAGTTTATGGTGTCTGGTGTCTTACTGTGTTTAACCGGTATTGCCACGGTTAAGTTTAGTAATGGTGATAACCAGTTGGTTTTGCTTTAGCTAGATAAGTTCTTGGGAGAGTTTTTATCTATACTGATTCACGCCCCCTCTCAGTACCAGTTGGGGTATCTGATGTTCATCATTATTCATCAGACTTTACCTTACTCATGGCGGGATAGTCCCACCATGCGGGTCGGTAGTGTCTGCTACCCACAGGTAGTAGTACTACTGGTCGGCAGCACTGCTACATAGTAGCAGTACTACCGGTCGGCAGGACTGCTACCGGTCGGTAGCGGTTACTACCGGTGGTAGCAGTACTACCGATCGGTAGGACTGCACTGCTACCGATCGACAACAATACTACCGACAGGTAGTGTCTACTGCCTCGACAATAACACTACAATGGGTTGGCCTTGGCCCCCGCGTGACCTTGTACCCTTTGCGATACACATTGTTATGTGCCGTTAATCTAGTTTATTAAATGAATTATTTTAAAAGTTGGTTTTATTGTTAAATATGAATGGTAAATTTCAAATGATTATTATTACGTGGTTTAATAAATTTATCTATGGAAATCAAGGCATGAATTAGTAATTCAAATTGGTTAATTTGGATATATTTTGGAAATGAATTAAATGCCTGTTAGGAATTCATGCTTAATTTTGTTGAATGTTTAATGTGGATTTCATTCTTGATGGAATATTGATTTGGAAATTGAATAGATGTGAATGTCGTAAAGGAGTGTTTATTTAATTTTCAGTCAATGATGTTGCAAGTGCTTAAGATGTTGATTTTCTCAAAGATTGTCTGAGTGCGGACTTAGTGAAATTAGCTTTCCTTGCAAAGAGTTATATTGTGTTATTTCTGGTATGTGGTTCAGTCGTCTTGTGGTGGTGTATTTGGTACCTTTGACCAAGTGATATATGATGACTTTGTTGCCTTAACCATGTAGTGTCCTTGGCTTATGGTTGACCAAGAGCCAATATATCCTTGTTTTGACCACTTGTTTCTGGATAGTGGTGTTATGGCTGTCTGCTTCACCATAGGGTCCTCGTGGAGTGACCATGTTTGTTTAGTGTCCTTTGAGAGAGTGGCTTTCGAGTGGGGGTCGCGCCCAAAGTGGTTGGCAGGATAACCCATCGAAAGTCAAATAATAAAGTGATAATCTAATTAATTGATTAGGTGGGTAGTTCATAACATTAAATAAGATATTGTACCTCGCACATAGGTGAGTGTTTGTACAGGGCTCATAATGTAGTGAGAAGGCCTGGAATGGCAAACTGACCACCTTGTCTTCACGAAAGGCTGGTAGGGTCCACATGAGACTTAGTTGGAGCCGGAGGTTCGGGAAAGGTTACCAGGGTAATCCAAGATGGGGGCCAGGACCTATGGAGGCCGACCATGGTAACCATCATAAGATATGTGATGACACTCTCTCTTTAGGTTCACTTATGTATTTGTGATGTTGAGTCACCTAGATTATTGTGGAGTCGTATTGTGCTGTCATGGAGTCGTATTGTTTTGTCGACTATGTCATGCTTTTGCTTGCTTGAGGGTCCTCTGCTATCTCCTAGCACAGTGGGGTGATTCCATTTTGGGAATTACATGGTCGGGTGGTAGTGCCACTTCCCATCGGATGTTTTTGTTTGTACCTTCATGCGAGGATTGGCTTCACGGGTGTTTCTGTGGATCGTGGCTCATGCTCTATCTCATGTTTGGAGATTATTGTTATTTGGAGACCTATGTGGTCATTGCATCATGATCTTTTGTAACCTTGTTATTGGTTAAGTTGTATCTTTATATGTATATTGAGAAGCCATGTATTGGAAGAGCAATGTAATCCTATGTTGGAGATGTTATTTATCAACTTTCTTTATGATTGTGTTTATGCCTATTGAAGAGAAATTATATTGTATCCTTTAAATCTTTCAATGGTGTAATTTGTTATTGCATATGGCTTCTTGTGATCATTGAGTTAATGATGGCTTATTGGATTAACCTTAATTGTGGAATTTATCTTTTGGTTTTTATTCTTTGTTGGTAACCCTTAAGGAATTATGGTGTAAGTCTTCCGCTTGTGTTATCATGCATGTTTTGTTTAATGCACTTATTATGTTTATACTTTAAAAAAAAAAATTGTTTCACCCTTGTTGTGGGTTTTCCTTTGGGGTTCCTGGCGGGCCATTACATACCTATTGCACACCAAGGTGCGATTGCTAGTCTTAGAATTGATGATAGATGAGGAACAAAGGGCTTAGGACTTGTTAGCTAGTTAAATAGAATTGCATAAAGTGGGTCAAATATTTTATTAAACATATTATATGGGATGGCATGCATGCACTCTATGTATGTATTTCTATTCTATTTTTTCTCTTCCTAATGATTCACCACTAAATGTGATCCAAAACATCAAACAAAAATACATACACAATTTAGACTAGAAACTTGTTCATTTTAATTTGATGGACAATTAAAAATTAATGATAACTAAAATAATTTATACTTAAATTTAACTTTCATAGAAAAACCTTTAAAAAAATAAAAAATTGTAATTGTAATTTACAATTTGTTTTCCTCCATGGACACCTTTTTTTCCCCTCTACTAACCCCCAACAAGAAGGCCATTATGATTCTAAAATCCTCAAACCTAAAGCTTCTTTTGATAATGCTAGATGTGCTTCGCTTCTACTCTCACATGCTCAATCGACTTGTCACCCAACTCATCCTTTAATATTCTATTAATCAATCCCATATCAAATGATCATTTATAACTATGTAACTTTTATAAATACTATTGTATACTACTATTGAAAGATTAATTTCTCTGTACATTAATAAATATTAATAAAAATAACTTTAAAAAATATTTTATATATAATAAAAAATCTTATAATTAAAAAATTATTAATTATTTACCATTTATTAATTTTTCTTATAATACTTGTTTTTTTCTCTTCAAATCTATACAAACTAAAAGATGTACCTTTCTACCAATAAATAATATTATATGTACTTTTCTCCTAACACTATTTTACATAACTTGTTTTTCCCTCTATAAGCCCCAACAAGAAGGCCATTATGATTCCAAAATCCCATTATTGTTGTACAGGTATCTATCATCATGGACATTGAAAGAAACAAACTGCTTAGGTTCCTCAAAGATGGGGCACCTACCATATTAGTCTATGAGATGCGTGGCAAGTACGAGTGGATGAGAAGCGCTGAGAGCCTCGCCTCCTTTGACCATGCCCTGAGCAAGCTAAAGAAGGAAATACATCACAATGGCATGGCACCACCACAGATTGATATGCTTGCCCAGATTCAAGATAGAAGGAACATTGTCTGGATGGAGGGCCCTGCTGGGTGGACTGCCTGGGTTAAAAATCAAAATGACATCCTCTATTGACATATACCCCCCTCCCTCGAATTTTTGCTGTGAATTGATCGTTGCCCGGGCTGATTGCATCGACATATACTCCTTTTGTGGCTCCTTTCTGTTGCCTTGGTTGGGGACTATGCTATTCTGATTATCATTATGTTATATTTGATTACTGCCCCCTCGGTTAGGATGTTTTGTTGGCTGATTAGTTTATATGAGTCATATATTCTCTAGCTTAGTCTGCTGGTTCTCCATGTTTAATTTTGTTTTTGTGGGTTGAGGCTTGCCTCCCCCTCTAGTTCCTTGATTTTTTGTAAACTCTCGATTATAAAAAAAAAAAAAAAATCCCATGTTTGTAAAAGTCCAAAAAAATTCTTTCATAATGCCAGATGTGCTTCTCAATCGACTTGTCACCCAACTCATCTTTAATATTCTATAAATCAATCCCTTATTAAATTATCAATTATAACTATGTAACTTTTATAAATACTATTAAATATATTAATATTATAGCTATGTAACTATTAAAAATACTATTAAATATACTAATATTGAAAGATTAATTTATTTGTACATTAATAAATATTACTACAAATAATATTAAAAAATATCTTATAATTTAAAAAAAAATTAATTATTTGTTATTTATTATTTTTTCTTATAATACTTATTTTTTTCTCTTTAAACCTATACAAACTTTAAAGATGTACCTTTCTACCAATAAATAATATTATATGTACTTTTCTGCTAACACTATTTTACATAACTTTACGTAACTTTAAAAGATATGATCTTTTCTAACACCGGTCATTGGATTATTATCTAAATAGGAATTGCTCAAATACTGTAAAAACAATTTCTCACACAATCATGTGCAGAAACATTTTTTATTCTCAGATAAGAATTGACATGAATATGAGCAATGGTGAAAAATTGTAAGACAGGAGAGAGAAAAAATACTGATATTCGAATGAGAATGGAGGAGATGGGTTTCAGACAAGGCAAGATCGCTCATCAACGAATCACTGATGGTGGGCGCCTCTTTCCCACTGTTCTGCTTCCTCTTCACAACACCATGACTGTAAAATCTCTGGTTCAGACCATTCAAAACAACAGAGAGTGGATCGAAGAGGAGTTGAAAGAGGCGGGAGCGTTGCTGTTCAGAGGATTTCCCCTCAAAACGGCAGCCGACTTTAATGAGGTGGTGGAGGCGTTTGGATGGGAAGAACAGCCATATCTGGGTGCTGCTTCCAGAACAAGGGTTCATGGAAGGGTATTCACTGCAAACGAAGCTGCCTTGGATCAACCCATCAAATTCCACCATGAGATGGTTAAAGTAAGTAAATTTCTATCATTAATTAAATTCATTCTTCTTTAAAGCTTCCAAAATATAATGCAATTTTTCTTCTGCCCTTGTAGTTTGAGGAATTTCCTAGCAAATTATTATTTTTCTCTGAGATAGCTCCTCCCGAGGGCGGGCAGACCGCTATTTTGTTGAGCCATAATGTTACGGCCAGAATGGAACAGAAATACCCAGAATTAGTTGCAAAATTGGACAAAGAGGGCATTTTTTATTTTAACACTTTTTCCCCGGAGGATCATCCTGGCATCGTTGTGAAGGGCTGGCAAACCCTTTACCAAACCAGGGATAAAGACGAAGCAGAGAAGAAGTAAGTAAAGATTGTTTGAAATAAATGAGTCTCAGTTGATGAGCTTCCGGAAGAAACTGCGTTTGATTCTTGCATCAATTGCTTCTCATCTTCATTGTAAATCATGGATTGTGATCCGAAAATTTGATTTATGTGCATCAATTGCTTCTCATCTTCATTGTAAATCATGGATTGTGATCCGAAAATTTGATTTATAGATTGAACATAAGTTTCTTCCAGAAACTCTTCGATTTAGGCTATTAAGCGCATTATTTTTTCAGATTCCATTTAATTTGAAAAACAAAGCTTTTGGAAAAGATTCTGTAGAAGATTATAACATCTGATCTAGTATGAGGGTGAATTTGTGTGATATCATTCAACATTAGAACGCCTTGTTTGTAGGGCTTTAGAGTCTGCGTTTGATTCTTGCATCAATTGCACTCCAAAAGATTATTTGTTTCTTATCTTTATTGTAGAACATGGATTGTGATCGGGACATTTGATTTATAAATTGAACATAATTTTCTTCCAGAAGCTCTTCAATTTGATCTCGTTGAACGCAATTTTCTTTCGGAACCTCTTCGATTTAGGCTATTAAGCGTATTATTTTTCAGATTCCATTCAATTTGAAAAAACAAAGCTTTTGAAAAGAACTCTGTAGAAGTTTTTAACATCTGCATCTAGTATGAGGATGAATACGTGTGATCTTATTAAATATTGTAACACATTGTTTGCAGGGCTTTAGAGGCTTCGCAGACAAAAGTGACTTGGGAAGGTAGCAAAATGGTGGTTCGAGTAGGACCATTGACCTCCATCAGAACTTTTGATGGAAATAAGAAAGCATGGTTCAATCAAATAGCATATTGGAATTCAGAGACGCCCCGCATGCTGGGAGATGGATCCCTTTTCCCTCAAGAGGCGACTGAATGCTGCATACAAATAACAGAGGAGGAGTCTGTAGAAGTTAACTGGGAGGTCGGGGATGTGCTACTCATCGACAATCGGCTTGTGCAGCATGCCAGACGGCCCTCCAAACCACCTAGAAGAATTCTTGTGGCCATCTGCAAGTAGTAGACTACTATTCAATGCTTCTAATACTGATTTTTTCTGACTGGAAGCAATTTCAGTTTGGGATATGCTACCATAAAATTTTCCACCTATTTTAATGCAATCCCTCTGTGATGGTAAGGAACAGGGTACTTTGAAGAATTAAGTTAATAAATGTCATGAATTCTAGATTGTTGATTGATTAAAAAAATTTAATTGTAAAAAATTTGAACTCAATATCGCTTACAACATGCATTTTATAGTTCTATTTTATGATTGAAAGGGTCGGATCCTAACTTATTTAATAAGGAGATTTGAGCCTTTGGGCTGTTGGATGCACTTCCAGCTTGAGAAGACGGTTCATTGAGTTAAAATATTTACTTAAAATACCTGTCATTGCATTCTTTACTTTTGAACAGAAATCCTCCTAATGAACAGTTCCACTTTACCTCCTCTGCTTTCCTGCAGTAAAATTTTTGACTTTCTAAAAATAAATCTGAATGTTTTGCATCAAGTTGGTTGGTCTATCTTTAAGGTTTCTGAGCATTTTGTAGGCAATAGTACAGAATTAAAGAGTTGGAGGTGGAAGATTTAAGCCGGAGATTTTTATCTGTATTCACTATTCAGTCACAAGCCAAAATTTGTCAGCTCTTATTCTTAACCGCTATCGGTGCTGGCACTACCTAAATGGAGCAGAAGAGAGATGCAATTCCATTGAGTTAAAAGGTTGAGTGTTGTAAATGATTATTTGTTGGGCTATGTTAAGAATTCTGAGGTACCTATTCATGAGTAAATGTAGCAGTAAGTTGTTATTTAGATACTTAGAAATATTATATATTAGCAGGGAGTCTCTGCAATAGGAGGCCAATAGGTATGATTGTAAAGGCATTATAATATTACAAGGAGGGTTTTTGTAGAAGCATCATAATGAGATAATGTAATTAAATTCAAATTGAATAATTTTATTGATAAATAGTATATAGTATTGGTACTGTACAAAACCCAACCAATGTTAATAGTTGTTCTCAAAATAAGAAGTTGACCACCCACCATCCCCTATGCTGCTGAATGCAGCATGATGTACAGAAAAAAAGTGCCATGAAGAGTATTTTTTACAAATGCTTTGTATTGTAGATTGTATTAATCCCAAGCAATACTGTACTAAAATGAAAGTGCTATAAAGAGTATTTATTATAAATGGTTTGTATTGTAGATTGTATTAATCCCAACCAATAGTATTTGTTGGACCCAGAAAACTTTTGTCATCCACCCTCCATCCCCCATGCTGGGAACAGTAGCATGTTATACAGCCTTTTGATCGAGAAATAAATTGTATTAGGATTTCACTTTGGAGGAAATAAAAAAACGAACACTAATAAAACACAAAGGCATTTACCTTGTACCTTGCAAAGTATCAGAGATGACGACAACGAAAAGCAATTACGGTTAGATGATGAGTATATGTCTGCTTTTGAGATGGCAAATACTTGTAACCTGCAAACAAAATTCAATGGCAAAAAAACAACAAACCGTAAGAGGGTTGCAAATGGTTTTAGATTTTAGGGTTCCGTTTGGCTTGATGTCCAACACTGTAATGCCATTGATGTGTATGGTTCTCACATTGTGTTTGGCTTATTTGTTATTTTGCCATGGATTTGTAATTAGAAACATATTTATAGAGGACACATACCTTCACAGTAATGACATTAGAGTGTTGGATGTTGATCACCACCGAATCCTAAATTGTAAAAGCAGTGGCAACCTGGAAATGTTAATGCATCATAATGAGAGAATGTAATTAAAGTCAAATTGAATAAGTGTGTTGATATATAGTATATAGTATTGACACTATACAAAACCCAACCAATGTTTATAGTTGTTCTCAAAATAAGAAGTTGACCACAAAGAGTACTTATTATAAATGGTTTGTATTGTAGACTGTATTAATCCCAACCAATAGTATTTGTTGGACCCAGAAAACTTTTGTTATCCACCCTCCATCCCCCATGCTAGTAACGGTAGCATGTTATACAACCTTTTGATGTATATCCATTTGATGTATATCATCTTAAACCTAGGAGAAATAAATTGTATTAGGAAATTGTAATTGTATGAAGATAACTTGTGAGTAATAATTTGTATTAGGAAATTGCAAATGTATGTAACACTTGTAAACTATAAATAATATTAATTGAAGGTACTTACATTTTTTGCTGATGTTGTATTTGGTTAATGTGCTTGTTTTGTTTTGTAGGTTGCTTCGTTGTCTGCCATTTGATATGTGTGAGAAATAACATTGTATCAGAGAAGTTAAAGCGTTTTAAATTGTAAAGTTTGTAGATTGAAAATATTTGTAAAGGATTGTAGTTACATTTATTAATAGTAGGATTATCTTTGGTAGTGGTTCTGCAATCTGTAAAGTATACAGACAGTAGAAACAGAAGTTAGTATCATTGATTGTAAAAGTTAGAGTTATTTGCATAACCTTGTAGGTTCCGTTGTTTGAAATGGTGTCTTCATTGATTCCCTGCAAGTACAAGAAGAGAAAAGAAGTTTGGTAACCATTAGAAGAAGCATATTTGTAAGGAAGTTAAATAGTTGAGAAGACAGTGGATGGCAGATGTGTACCTGTTGTAATGCATTGAATGATAGGGGCGATTGAAATACCATACTTGAGTGCTCTCGATCTTCCAAGGGTTGGTTTCGGTGGAGCATGTTGTTCTGTTCTATTAGAGTATTTTTCCATCCAAGAGCCTCGTTCAATTTCTATTGAACCTAATATTGGTTACATTTGATGTTGATCCTGCAAGGTATGAATATTGTAATGCCTTGAATCAATTGACAGAAAATATATGGTATGTAAAATCACAATGAAGTTGTGTTTGCAGTACCTATTTATGTTTGTTTTGCAAGTAATTTTCTTTCGTGATCTGGGAAAGCTTCAACAAACGAGCTTCTTCGTTTTTTCTTAGAATGGTTGATGCAACACCTTGCAACCTTGAGTACCTTTCGTAGGTGAAAGTCGGGTGAATCCGCAGGTGATTAATTGATTTCACTCTTGAAAGCACTGTAAATGTAAGGCCTTGTTTCTCTGTTTTGCCAATGTCAACTGTTGCAAAGGCTAGTGTCAGACCTTGTGACTTGTGAATAGTAATACCCCATGCCATTGTTAATGGAATTTGTGTGCGGTTTCCCCTAGTAATTGGTGATATGGGAACATGTTTTGGATTTGCTGGATCCCATGATGGGCTAGTGTAATGTTGGAAGAGGAACACTACATATTTTGGTAGATCGAGTGGCTTGGAACCTGCATCATAGACAATCATTTTGATTTGACCCAAAGCACCATTGACAAGCCCAACTTCTATCCATAAATTTGCAATAAGCATTACTTCCTGGTCTATAGAAAGAAGGATTTCAAATGATAGTTGTTCTTCTTAGTGTGTTTGTTTATCTTTCTAGTGTGCAATGATTGTTGTTGCACGTGCAATTGGTGAGTGCAATTGCTTCAACATCTTAATGTTGTGTGTGTTTGAAGTTGCGTTTGTTGCAAACAAATATTTCTGTTGGTTGAAGTGGCTGTTCTGATCAAGTGCCAAAGCATGGGTTGACCGCATTTGTAGACTTTCCCAGTCTGTTTTCAATGGCGCTGTGTTGTGTATATTAAGCAAAATCTCATGGAACTGCATCTGGGAGGGGCTTGTACCTTGTTGTCGAAAAGAAACATCCAAGGTGACAACATTATCAAAGGTGTGCCATAGAGCCAATGCTGTTGAGTGGGATGCATATAATGGTTTATCCATAACTAGGGGAAGTTGTGCAAGATCACCAACCAAGATCATTGAGAGTGCTGCAAATGTTTCATGTTGTTTGGTGGGAAAAGCTTCTCACAATCTTTTATCAATATTCATTAGTAATTGAGGACCAACAAAGCTCATTTCATCTATCAAAATGTAGCGTAAATGTTTGCATTGCTCTTGAAACATTAATAGTGAATGGCCTGTTAAGAGTTTGTAATCTTGAATAGGTATACGGAGGGCAGCATGGATTGTGGTATCCTGGATATTATATGTGGATACACCTGTTGGTGCTAGTACAAGCAATGGGTATTGTGTAGGATCTAAGTGGGAATTTAACTGTCTACATATATAGTCAATAAGAAATGACTTTCCAGTACTTGTTGTGCCTTGAATAATTAACTGTAATGGTGAGGAATTCAAATTTTGTGCAGCGTGAAAATTTATAATATCAAGTGTATTATTTTGGTTTGCTGCAAGCTCAAAGTTATTAGGTGCATTTGAATGTATGTTGCCAAGGGTGTGAGCTGATTGGCTTTTCTTCTTTGAAATGAATTGAAATGCTTTTGTATGCAACATTTCATTAGGTATGGAAGCATTCCAATTAAATTGAAGATCAAAACCATGTTTGCCAAGCATTTGAAGAGTAACAAAATCAAATCTATTTGAGGCTCCCATTTGTGACAAGAACTCCCATTCGTAGAGGTCTTGATCAGTAGATTGTGGAATATCTTGCAACTGCAGGTCTTCGCTATTTTCTATAGTCAAGTGTTCTTCAATGCCATTTACATGCCACCAGATGTAATGCGTACTTTGAAGATGTTTCCAATTCACTCTAATTTCATCAGTTGAGATACCTATGTGTAGAGGGATGTTGCGGAATGGTTTGTACAAAAGTAATTCACTCGAATAGAAAGTTTCAAAAGTACTGTCATCTTTTGAAGGTAAGGATTTATACTGCAGACAGACATTTACAATTGCTGGTAGCTTTCTTTTTATCCATTTACATGATTTGTGTTGTTCACAGTAAGTATATTGTTGAGCTAAATGGAGCAAAGTTAGGTTTGCTAACTCTGATGGTCTTTTCATGTAATTAGAAACAAAAGAAATGGATGTCTGTGAACCTTCATCACAATTTATTATATGTTGGAAGATTTTTTTTCCAACATTGAGGGTCACAAACTGACGTGTGCAAGAGATCAAGGGGAGTTTAAGCAACATGTGGCAAGTTTCTTGAGTGCTAATGTCCCTATCAACAACAATTTCCATCATGAATCTTTGATATGCTAAGAGAATTGTATCTTCTGAATTTGTTGAACCAACAATTCTTTTTAACATGTCAATATAGCTTTCTGATTTACATTCAGTTTTCGATGCATATTTTGAGATATATTGGAGAACTGCCTTTTTGGAGCATACTACCTGACAGTAAACATTAGCCCTCCATATGGCGAGCATCATTGGGTTGTGAACATTGAGGCGACTATCATTCCTTGCTGGCTTGTATGATGGGTTATTATTATGGTCTAAAGTCAATGATGAGTCATGTTGTTTAGGCCAAGGTGCTTTGTATTGACATTCAAGTGTTGAGTTTTTTTTTTCAAGCAGGTATACTCTGAACACTTTGTATGGCGTTGAACGAAATTCACTAATTCAGTATAATCAGTGCAAGGCTCAGATCTGGAAATGACATTTGTATCTGAAAGACATGGATCTGAAATTGCAGGTATATACTGCTTGTTTAATCGGTCCACTTCAGTGCGTGGATTCCATGTTGTGATGTACTGGTCAAAGAAGTTTTTAACTGATTGAATGCTTTCATGGTCCAACCAATCAAGGTTGTCAATATTAGGTGCTTGTGGCAGCCAAAGCCATGAATATGGGTAGAGCCTCGGTGTTGCCATTCAAATCTGTACCAGTGGTCAGTGGCATGCAACTATTTGACAACGACTTCATCACGAAAGATCTGAAATCTTAAGTGCAAGTATAAAGCTGTTATATGTGGGTTATTGACTAAATTCTCAATAGACTGCCTTCTGTTGTGGTGCACAATATTTGACTGTGTTTTTGGGAACAACTTATGCAGGTTAGGCCATTTTGTATTAGCCGATCTTAGAATAAAGAATAGTGTAGGTGGACCTAACTGTTCTATCATTGTTGTAAGGTCTCTACGGGATTTGCTCCAAAATGCGTGTGTTCCGCACAAGGAGGCAACATATCGCATGATATGATTTGGTAATTCATTCGATGGTGTGTTCTGTAAGTACTCTCTTAGGCCATGAAGATTCAGTGGAAGAGAATCTTCTAAATTTTTCTTTATGAAAACAACAGCTGATTGTTGAGATCGATGTCGTATCATAAGTTTATAGATATAATATCTAAAGCGGACATGCTAGCCAAATCTTTGATCGAAATATTTGATCAAGTGTAAAGCATATTCATGTAAATGTACATGCCTTGTTCTGTCTTGAAGTGGTAAAGCCAATCCATTAGGGAACAGTGTGGGGAATGCCATTGAAAGTAGGCCTTCTGTATTGTACTCATTGATAGGTGATGTACTGATTTGTGACCAAGGGACAATATTGTTGTCAGTATTATCTAGATGTAGGATTATCTTGATTGCATTAAGTTCAGGTATTGAAGATGGAAGTCGTGGAATGAATGAAGAAGAGTTTTCTATTACTTCTTCTTCATTGTTGATGTTGGACACATCAAGAATTTCTTGTATAGGTTCTTCTTGAGGTGAAGGTATTGAATGCAAAAGGTCTGAAATGTTAGTGTTGTGCTCTGGTAATAGTTGTACTACATCTAAATCAATGATAACATCTTTATAGTATTGGTCATGCTTTATTTTGTAAGTCAATGCATTCATGATGTGAAACCTATTCACGTAACAGTCATAAGCTAATCCTTGTAGATTAGTTCTACGGACAATAAGGATTTCTAAATGCTGAATTTTGCGGGGCAATGATAATGCAATTTCTGAAATATCTTGTGGGAAGTTAATTGTGTGATCAGAATAATTGCTAAAAGCATTTCTTGTACTTGAGAAAGACACTTTAAAATAGAAGGTTTCTCACCTGGCTCCATATTGTTTGATAATGAGAAACGATGGAGTCCTCTTTCAGTAGAACATCTCATGCATATAACTGAATGGTTGATATTTTTAATAGTCATGCCCACATAGTTTTCTTTACAAACAGTACATGCCTTTGTGAGCTCCAACATATCAATTCTTTTTTGGAAGTTAGATAATGCATGTAGGAATGAAGGAGTCTGCAGGGTGAGTTCAGGAGCAGCAGAATGTGTTTGAGGCACATTACTTTGTTCAAGGTCATTGCTTCCTGTTTGTAATAGAATGCTTGAGTTACTATCAGATGTTTGTTGTGCACGACACTTCATTTGTCGTTTGTTGGAGATATTGTCTCTATTCTTTGCATAGTAAGTTCTATTTGTTTGCTTTCTCCTCCATTTGATGGCATCGCCTTCTTGAGTGGAAGGATCAATAGATATCTAATAGTTGGAAGAGAATAGAGGTATGTTAGAATTCTCACAACTGAAGAGAGAAAGCATTAGAGTATGTATTCAGAAGCGTATGGGAATTGAAAACTACTTAATCTAATATGTATTGTTCTTTTGTTTAGTTTTGTGGTGGTCATTTTGTTGCGAGATGTATTAGTTTTGTATAGTTTGTTGAATATAGTGCTTACCTATGAGTTTTCCTGCCAAAGCTATTATTATAATATACATATGCATAGATATATAAAACTATACATACATACAAATGTATGTATATATGTACACATGCATATATACATATCAATGAAATATGTGAATGTCTGTATACATAGATATGCACATATATAAATACACGTGTATATATATAAAATTCTATAACTGTGTATAAATATATTTTTGTATAGAATTTGATTTGTATATTGGGTGGATAGAAATTGCGTTGGCTTCTTAGTATACACATGCTTGGTTGAGTACTATTTAGAAATGTATGGGTATTGGAAACTGGTTAATCTAATTTGTACTGTTGTTTTGTTTGGTTTTGTTGTGGTCATTTTGTTGTGAGATGTATTTATTGTGCAAGTGTTCAATTTACTAATGTGTGTTTTGCTGACTGTAGTGTTTACCTATGACTTCCCTTCCCAAAGGCATTATTGAAATATACATATGCACAGATATATAAAATTTATTTACACACAGATGTATGTATATATATACACATGTATATATACATATCAATGAAATATGTGAATATCTGTATATATAGATATGCACATATATAAATACACGTGTATATATATAAAATTCTATAACTGTGTATAAATATATTTTTGTATATTTGGTATTTTTTTATAATTTTGGGTATGATAACATTTCGAGACTGTGATTATGGATATATATATTTCTCCATATGCATATATTTATACATATATATAGATATACATACAAATATGTGCATGTGTAAATATATATCTATCAAAAAATCTATATATAAGTAGGTATATGCCTGTAGAAATAGATATGCAAAAATAAAAATAGATATATATATATGTGCATATATGTATAAATTTTTTATAAATATTTATTTATTTACAGATACTTATATATGTGTACAAATATACTTAAGTATGTTCATATGATACAGAAAAAGTGCAAACAAAGATAAAAATGCAAGTAATGAAATGAATAGGAAAGTGCATTGAACTGTAAATACTTTTATATGAAAGAAATTTGAAGGAAACCATTTTGTGTTTTGGAAGGTAAGTAACTAGCATACATGAGTATGCACTCTCTATATAGGAATATAAATAAGCATCTTTACAGCATAGGCAAAGAGAATAATTAAAGCTAAGAATGCAACGTAAAAAAGATATTGAAAAGTGTGTTGCGTTTGTAGAAAGATCATAGTTTAAGAAATTAATTGCTCAAAAATCATTAATGCATGAAAGGAATAGATAACTGGAATTTTCAGATAAATGTAAATATGTAATTGTACAGGAAAGCATGAACAGTAAGTACTTATATATGAGAGGAATCTCAAAGAAAGAAAATTTATTCTGCAAGGCAATTAACCGGCATAGATGAGTATGCAGTTAAACGTATTGTGCAATGCATCAGTGAGTATTTCCCGAAGAGTTTGAAACCTTGTATAGGTAGTTGTGCATAAATATATAAATATATCTATATGCAGAGATGCAAATTCTTACTGTTTAATATTCTTATTGTAGATGCAAAAGTAATAAGCATGATAGTAGGAAAGTTTATGTTGTAAGGAAATAATTGCAAAGAGATAGCAGTGAAATTTTAATGCAATCTGTTATTTATGTAAGAAATATACATATACATATATATAGATGTAGTCATGTATTCATAGAAAATAATCATTTGTTTTCGTAAGTAGAATTATATTAATATACAAAAAAGTTCTACATAATGCAGTATTCAAAGGAAAAGCGATAAAGCTATGAAGACATCCATATGTAAAGTTATGTGTAGAATTGTAGTACTATAAAATATGTAAAATTTCAAATGTAATAACTGTATCATGAACAAAAAGTTTTGTAATTAGGCAAAATGCCTAATATAGCTAAGCCTGTGTAGAGAGGCGAGCAATCTCTGCAAGTAATGCATCACACTCATATTTATAGTCAATAGAGCAGACTTTGTTGATCGTAACTTTCATCTTTGATTCAAGCTTATAAGCGTCAGTAGAAACTAGCAGTGTGAATGAGTAGCGATGCGAGACAAGTTTATTAATCAAAGAGCAAGGTCTTTCTGTTGTTGTCGCATCATTTTGCAGTACACAAAGCTCTTTTGCAGTTTTATTTATCAATTGAGTTCCAACCTCATCAAAAGTAGTAGCCCAAAATATACCTGTTGCATCTTGTAGCTTCATTGGTAAAAGGTAACTATAATTGCATTTTGCCATAGTCATTTCACATCTAGGACAAAACCATGAATCATCAACCTGTTGAGTGCACTTTTTTTTACAAGGCTTTCCATTTACTTTTAGTGGACAAGCTGTGTAACAAAAAGTTTTATCTGTTACGTTTACAAATCTTAGAACAACCAATAAAGTGGTTTGAATAGTTTCTAGTTTCACACTCATACATTCTCGGATTGATGGAATAGTCATTCTAGTGTATTTGCCATGAATGTGGGTAATTGCACTGGAGAAAAATCTGGAGTATGCAAGGGAAGATTTCCTCTTAATATTAGGAGTTCTACCTCTGGAAAAGGAGGATTAATATGTAATGTTGTTGCAGCTGTTATGTTTAACAACCTTACCATTATTATAACCAACACAAGCATTACGTAAAGCAAGTATAAGAACACTATCACTGGTTAACATGTTTTTTAACTCTAGTCCTCTTTGTTCTGATATTGGACCCCATAGGTTGATATCAATTGTTGACCTTGACAGATCATTAATTCTAACAACTCCCTTATGTGTTTGAGTGCCATCTTTCCCATGGATTGGAATGATATCTCAAACGTGTACAACAACACCAATGATGTCAACTAATGTATTATTGGTTAGCTGAAACACTTCACTAATAGGAATGAAAGGGGAGTTTTGTTGATTTGGTACTTTTTCATGGCTGTAGCATTTTAATATGGAGGCATCAAACATGATGATCTCTAAATGGTTGTTCAGTTTGTGGTATCTTGTGTTTGCTTCCTCAATAGACCCCTTAGAAATGACATAATGTGAACCCACTTCCACACAATCAGAATGTAGCTGAGCTATTTCGTCAAAACATGTAACTCTAATTTCACAACCCTCAGTGTCGACAATGTCAAAACTAAAGACATGGCCATTCTTAGTAGTTGTACTGTATGACTTTATAGACCATTTATGAGTAACTCTACCTTTGATTGCCCATTTGTTTTGGTATGGATTTAAACTTTTGATTGGGCTTATATTTTCAGAGGTTGCACTTTGGGGGGATGGTAATTTAGTAGAAAACTGAAGAGAACGTTTAGACGATGATGGTGTATCTTCACTCATCATTTCTGGTTGTTGTTCTTTGAACAGGTATACTGGTTTGCCAAAGAATAGACAATCATTTTGTTTGACTTTTAAACTAAGTATTATAATAGTCCTATAAAATGAAAAGACTTTTCTTTAAGTTTCTTTGAATTGCAGCTAGAAACAATTAAATAGCAAAGAAGGATATTGTATTTAATAAACATAGTATGTTTCCTACCTTGTGTTCCATACGCATCTGCATGTATAAGTGGACAACAAGACTATCGAGCCTATTTTAAGAGTGTCTGAATCTATCAGAGTAGCATACTTAGAAGGCAAAATTGCTAACTGCATGTATGTGCCATCAGACTATCTGTCTGTATCATCTTTGCTACTCTACATTTTCTGGAATGATAAGACTTGGAGAAATGCTGAAGGAAGATCATCCCCAACATTGATATATTGAATTACAAATGGGGTAGGGGCATAGTCTTGGGTATTTTCCTACAAAAAAATAATATCAATATAGAGGATGTAATGTCAAGGGCTACTAAGACATATATGTGGTTATTCCTTAATGCATAGTTTGTTGTTTTGGAGTGTATGTAATTAAGCTATGTAAATTATAGAATGCTCAACTATATTTGTGTATGCTAGGAAAAAGGGTGCATGTCAGAATGAAAAGGATGGAATAAAAAAGAAAGATATATTATGAAAGAAACGGCAACAAAGCTTTTTTTTTAAAAGGTATGATGTATTAGCTTACCGAAGTATCCATTGTTGATTGTTGTATAGATTCAAAGGTGGTTGGTGCAGATGACATTTTGGATAGAAAGCTTTAAATTTCAAAGAAATCTCAGGGCTAAACATTCATGTCAGTACAGGTTATTAACAAATAATTAATTTATTTCATACGTATAAGTTATATTTATTGCAAGAATGCAGTATTGTACAGATTATCGTCAAATAAAGATATCGACATGTAAAGATATGTTCATAAATAAAATCTAAATGAGCTAGAAAGTATTTTGCATGTTTTGGTAAAAAATGTAGAAAAGGAGGGAATCAAAATTTGCAGCGAACAGAGATGTACTTTCAAGAGAAGGTTGATTTACCTGTTTGTTAGAGTTAAAACGCTTTTAGATTCAGTTTGATGAAAGAAGTCATGTCTTTTGGACTGGTATATTGCCTTGCAAAATAAAGTTGATTGTGATCCTATTATGACATTTCAAATATTCTGTTAGAAGAGATTGAAAGGTATAATGGATTGAGTAATTCATTGTCGTAGATAAGTACGTAGCTAAATCCTAGTAAATAGGAAAGTTGAAGACAAAAAAGAAAACATAATTTGTAGTGTGTTATTTAAAAGCAAGTGGTAAACTAACATAAAAAAAAAAGTAAAATTGTATCAACATTTTTGGTGGATGGATGATTCTATTACTTTACTTGTAATAGGTATATGAGTACCAAAATATAAAATTTCAGCTTATGAATTAGACATTTAACAATCAAGTACAAGGATCGTGAAGTTTTCTTTAATCTCAAGATCTAATCAAAACATGAGTTCAACTGATCAAACACTCAATAATTAAAGAGAGAGAGGATCTACCCAGGCAACCCATCCAAGTTGGTTATCATTCCATTTAAGGATCTTGTCTCCTGACATGAAAATGGTCAGTGGATCAATTAACTATTCAGCAGTTGGTATTGGAAGAGGGTATAATACCATACTATGTATGGAAGTAACAACAGTGGAAGAAGTAGAAGGGGAGTTTTTTAATTGCTTGGCCATTTTACATTCATACTAATGAATTATCTTTCTCAGGTTGTCCTTTATCTTGTTTCTCTCTTGCAACAACTTTGCAATGACACTGTTAATATCCTCTGTTTCGTTGATTCATCTATGCATTATAGAAATTTGATTGTGTTAATGTGACTCTTTTCTATTGGAACCACAAAATCAAAATTGATCACTCAAAAAGTTAATACAAGAGAAAAACACAGCCTATGTCGAAGAAAATTAATTTTTTTTTAGGAAATTCAAAAAAAATAAATTATTCACTAGTTACAAAAAACATTTACAGAAAACATTAAAAATCGAAAAGTCACAGGATATAAAGACTTCAGGTGAAAATAAGAACTGAAGCAAGAAGACAAGAAAAGTATACTAATGAATTTCATTTAACAAATTATACATTTACTTTACGTTCTAGGAAAAAACAAATTATTCACGAGTAGCTTCCAACTGACAAAATGGAAGCACGGTGGATTGTGTTGCACTCTGCTAACACATTACCAACACGAGGAGAGGAAACAGTTTAGGATTCGTGGCGGTCGATGGTGACAAGGACAACTATATTCACCGATATACATCACCAGTGATGTGAGGGGAAATAACCAATCAGTGGAAAATAAGCTGGTCGGCAAGTCTTATACTTTTGTAGGTAAAGGCCCCCTCAGTACAAGTTTATAGCCTTAACTAATATGGCCATGACATAATTGTAGAGGGGCATTTGAGGTTCAACATCATGATCTTTGTATGACCCTCTACAACTATGTAACTACTGATGACATTAACTCAAAGAATTGAGACATAGTTTACGACCTTTACAACAGTCTAAAACTCTGCTAGAGTAGTGTAGGGACCTCTATAACTATGTTTCTACTCATGCTTGTAATTTGAGAAAATATATAAAGACTATAAAATCTCAGAAATGATTCTAATTACAAAATTTGTCTACTAAGCATAGACATTAAGCATAAATTTACTCATGGTTCTGATTCATAACAAATTTATAGATCCTATGAAATTCCCTACCAAAAAGTTGTTTACCTTCGAAGCATTCGAAATAAGGATACCTTGTAGAGGATAACAAATAATAGAAAATCCTAGGACAACGCCACAACGCTGCAGATGAATAGCATTTCTATATAAAATTGTTTATAATTAGTTGAAAAATTTTATCTGACTAACTAAGGTTATCTTCATACAATTAAAATTTCTTAATACAATTTATTTCTCATAGGTTTAAGATGATATACATCAAATGGATATACATTAAAATGTTGTATAACATGCTACCGTTACCAGCATGGGGGATGGAGGGTGGCATGGGGGATGGAGGGTGGATAAATTTTTTTTTATGGGTCCAACAAATACTAGTGGTTGGGATTAATACAGTCTACAATACAAACCATTTATAATAAGTACTCTTTATAGCACTTTTATTATGTACAACATTGGTTGGGATTAATACAATCTACAATAAAAAGTATTTGTTAAAAATACACTTCATGGCACTTTCTTTCTGTACATCATGCTGCATTCAGTAGCATGGGGGATGGTGGGTGTGATGAGAGCCAATTATGTTTCATTTTATGCCATATATTATCTTTACATTTGCCTTCATATTCATTTCCATATTCCATTCATATACCAATTTCCCATTCTATGTTACATATGATTTAATATATAAGTAATATTTAATTTGGTTTTTAGATAAAATGCTTGAATAATAAATGTTAGATTTTATTTACTAACAAGCATTGTCATTTTAGCTTTGGAAAATAATTTGCAGCATGCTATTGGAGGAGGAAAGAACAAAAATAATTTCAGCCATTTATCTATTCTTATGTAATTAAATTTGTTGTGCTAGATATGTAATTTTGTTATAACAACAAATAATTTATTTTCATGCTCATATGGCATGAAATAGTATATATTATTTGTTGTTGCAACTAATAAAATTGTGATGTACGGTGGTCAAAAGAATGCCTATTTTTGTGGCACAACAAATTGCTATATTTGTGGCTTGTTTTATGCCAACCCACAAGCCACAAATAATTCCAAAAGAAGTGGCAAGAGAATAGAATCAAATGCTATAAAAAGGGGCTGCAAAAATATGTAATTGGTGGAGAAAAGCATTGGAAAAATAATGCAACAAACTAATATCGGTGAATAGGAAATAGTTGAGAATTTGTTGCACGCCTATTCATTTTATAAAGGCAATGCAATATCATTGAGAGGGGGAGATGAAAGACAAAGACTTTTATATTATTCTTTGATAAATAAAATAGTGCTTGTTCTAATAAAAACAGCGTAAGAAGGTGTTCATTTCTTCTACCATGCAAACCAGGAGCAAGGGCCCACTCCTCAGGAAGCTCGGTGATATTTTATTTTTTTGTGTGTTATTTCTTTTCAGTTTTGAACTTTAACAGTTGTGTGATTTAAATTTCATTAGTTTAGTTTGATAAATTGATTATGATTTGAGTTTTGTTTGTAAGATTTTATTAAAGTTTGATTGGTATTATTGATTTGATGAGAAGGTTTGTCAATTATTAATAAATTTTTTTTTTTTTATAATTTGTTGTCTATTCAGTTTCTGTTGTTAGGAAGTGACAGTTCCTGTTACCAGAATTATTTTGAATTGTCATAGGTTTATTTTCTAGCTGCATTTCATTCCCACTCAGCTTGCTACCTACAACCCTTGTGCAGATAGCCACAAAACCTTTCACAAGATTATGATCCCTGGATTGACACGTATAGACCAAGCTGAATCTAGTGATTAATTCCTCTTATTTCTTTAACCCATTATTGGCCTATCAGGGTGGTCAACTTCTTATTTTGGGAACAACTATAAACATTGGTTGGGTTTTGTAGAGTGCCAATACTATATACTATATATCAATAAAATAATTCAATTTGACTTTAATTACATTCTCTCATTATGATGCATTAACATTTCCAGGTTGCCACTGCTTTTACATTTTAGGGTTCGGTGGTGATTAACATCCAGCACTCTAATGCCATTGGTCTGAAGGAATGTGTCCTCTATAAATATGTTTCTAATTACAAATTCAATGGAAAAATAACAAATAAGAAAAACACAACGTGAGAACCATACACATTAATGGCATTATAGTGTTGCACATCAAGCCTAACAGAACCCTAAAACCTAAAACCATTTGCAACCCTCTTACGATTTTTTTGTTTTCTGCGATTGAATTTTGTTTGCAGGTTACAAGTACTTGCCATATCAAAAGCAGACATAATCTCATCATCTAACCGTAATTACTTTTTGTTGTCGTCATCTCTGATACTCTGCAAGGTATGTTTTCTTGATTATTTACAAATTAAACTTCTTTCTATTTTAATGGGTTTAGTTTTGACATACTTTAGGTTTATTTATTTCCTGTCATTGGATACTCTTTGCAGTTGGTGAATGCTTATACTTTGTAGGGTTTTTGTGTATTGGTAGGATTTTCTATGAATTGCCACTTTGTTGCCATGTAGCCTTTTACTCTGCAAGGTAAATGCCTTTTTGTTTTATTAGTGTTCGTTTTTTTATTTCCTCCAAAGTGAGGTTCTTTTTTTTACTTCCCCTTCGTTTTGACGTGTTTTGGGTTTGATCTTTTCCTATCATTGGATGTTGTTTGCAACTTGGGAGTGCTTTGAAAGGTATAATCACCGCTTAACCATAATTGCTTTTTCGTTCAGTCCATTCTCTCAATGGTTAAACATGTACTTTCATCTCCTTGGAATTTGCCTAACTTTGTTATTCGTCATGAACCTTGTATCCGAAATGAGCATATGAGGTTCATGATCAACAAGAAAGTTAAGTAGATAAGAATAATATATCAAATTTTATATAGGGTCATAGTTACTGCTGCGGGTTGTGTGTGGGTTGACATTCAACATTGTAATGTTGTTAATCTGCACGGTTTTGCCCTGCTATATGACCATTATAACACTATAAAATTAATCACCCTGTCACTGTTTTATTTTGCAAGGTGTGGTGCTTCTAGGTTATAGGGTATTTCTTTCTATAAAGCTATTTATACTTAGTATTGTAATCACATTTATTTGTATGCTTGTGTTGTACTCGATGGCTATTACAACATTATAAAATACTGCTACATTATGTGTATATTATCTGTCTAAAATTATTATTGGTCATGAACTTTGCATGACACTCTACGACTATGTTTCTAGTGGTGGTCATAATTCAAGGAATTGTGCCATAGTCTACGAGCTTTACAATAGTGTAAAACTCTGCTAGATTGGCATCAACTCTGTTACTCTGCAAGGTATGTTTTTTGTTTTAATGGTTTTAGTTTTGACATATTTTAGGTTTATTGTTTTCTTGTCATTGGATACACTTAATTTGCAGGGTTATTGAGTATTTGTTATAGTGTCATTAGATTTTGTTTCCATGTTATGCAGCAGCTTTTTGGTGCTTATAGATTTTAAGCTGTTTTTTGTGGGTGTTCCCTAATGCCGTTAATTTGTAGGGTTATTGTTGTGATTTGTCACTTTCTGGACGTGAAGCCTTTTATTCTGCAAGGTAAATACCCTTCTGTCTATAAAGGCTATAAAATTTCAGAAAGGATTCATTCAAAATAAGGATTCCTTAGAGAGGATAACAAATAACAGAAAAGCCTAGCACAAGGTCAGAATCCTCCAGATGGATAGCACTAAAATGTTGGAAATCAACCCAAAATGGACCCTAAAAATTATAAGCACTATCAACCTACTAAGAAATTCCAATGAAAGGAAAACAACAAATTTAAAATATCTTAAACATATCGGTAAATTATCTAATGGTTCGAGTATATATTATCTGAGTAACATGGCTAATGACCATGAACCACATATGCTTCTCTATAAATTTGTTTATAATTAGTTGACAAATTTTGTTTATAATTTCCCTCATTAAAATTTCCAGGTTGCCAGTGCTTTTACATTTTAGGGTTCGGTGGTGGTTGACATCCAACAGTCTAATGTCATTAATGTGAAGGGATGTGCCCTCTATAACTATGTTTGTAATCACTAATTCAATACCAACTATACATGATAAACCGTAAATGTCTCTGCTAAAGAATATCAATCATTCTTGGAAAATACAGAAAATGCTAAGTTCACATAAATTCCACATATTTTGCACAACATAAACCCTATAAATTTTTTAGAAAGGATTCTAAAATCACAAATTAGAAATAAAAAATTTTCTTACCTTTGAAGCTTTGAAAAGAAGCTTACCTTGCAGAGCATAATGGGTAACAGATAAGCCTAGCACAATGTCAGAGTCGTGCAGAGCAATAGCATTACATTGTTGGAGGTCAACCCAAATAGAACCTTAAAACCTAAAAGCACTCCCAACCTGCAAACCAAAGGCAATGATAACAAAACATCAAACCCGAAACACCTAAAAACGAAGGCGAATTCTAAAAGAAGATCCTCACTTTGGAGGAAATAAAAAATTGAACACTAATAAAACACAAAGGCATTTACCTTACAGAGTAAAAGGCTTGACGACAACAAAGTGGCAAATCACAGAAAAGCCTAGCAATATGCAATAACCCTACAAATTAATGGCTTTAGGGAACACCCACAAAAAAAATATTAAAATCTATAAGTTCTTGCCAGCTGTAAAGAATATCCAAAGACAGGAACACAATAAACTAAAATATGTCAAAACTAAACCCATTAAAATAGAAAGAAGTTTACTTTGGAGACAAACAAGAAAACATACCTTGTAGAGTAACAGAGTTGAAGGCAACGAAAAGCAAGAAAATAAAAAAGCGAACACTAATAAAACACAAAGGTATTTACCGTGTAGAGTAAAAGGCTTCACGACCAAAAAGTAACAAATCACAACAATAACCCTGCAAATTAAAGGTATTAAGGAACACCCACGAAAAAAACCTTAAAATCTATAAGCACCAAAAAGCTGCATAACATGAAAAAAAAATCTAATGACACTATAACAAATACGCAATAACCCTGCAAATTAAGGGTATCCAATGACAAGAAAACAATAAACCTAAAATATGTCAAAACTAAAACCATTAAAACAGAAAACATACCTTGCAGAGTAACAAAGTTGACAACAACGAAAACCAATTATGGTTACGCGATAGTATGCATTTGTTTTCAAGATGGAAAGCACTCCTAACCTGCAAACAAAATGGAATGACAAAAAAAAAACCGAGTCGGACACATTTTGTAAAAAATAAACAATAATCAAACCCCCAAAAATGCAGACAATTTACCTTACAACAAAACCTTAAGAAGTCGATAGCAAAATCGAAGGAGATCACAAAAATGCAAACAATTTACCTTACAACAAAACTTGTAGAGCAAAACAATTCACAAAACGAAGATAGATGACAATGACTTTGCTATGCGTGCCCACCGATTGAGGGCAAACCAAGAAATAGGTCGGAAGTTGGGGATTCATGTTGACCGATGGTTGCAAGAAATATTACGGTCATCACATGCGGACCCATGAAGCTCACCACCAACACGTCACAACCGCCTGAGGGGAAAAATCCAACCACCAGAAAATCAACGGTTAGAGAGTCTTACACTTCGGCAGGCAAAGGCCCCACTAAAAGCCTATCGACTTAATTAATTTTTTAAGTAGATGTGAAATCTTTTGATTGTAGTTTTGTTTTGTTGTTTTCATAATACTTTCAATTTTGCTAGTTATATTGATATTTGTGCAAATCAAATAACTATTGTCATCATTCACATGTTAGAAATTTGTGTCTTCTTTCCACTAACCTGTTATAACTCACTTTGATTCCACTAATCAAAGTGAGCTATAACCACACTCTTTCTTGTCACCGTCACTCTCCTCTCATTGAAATTGTGTCTTATTTTGACTAATCTACTATAACTCACCTCAATTTCCTTCCAGCTCGATCCAACCATTGTATACTCTTTTATGTAACCTTCACACCCCTCCAATTGAAATGTCAATAAAATTGATAATAACTAATCCTCCTTCAAACCTTCACCAAATCTCTTTAATGAACTCACTTTTAGTGAATATTTTCCAATATTTTCCTCCAATTCATTTTGGTCTAGCCATTATCATATCAAATATTTCACCTTTATCTATTCATGCAGTGGTCTTTGGCTCACCAAATAAACGCTTTGGTGATGGCTAAGAAAACTGTGAAAAATTAATTTTGTTAATGTAATTCTAATAAGTTTTGATGGTTATTTTATATCTCATTTGAATTTAAAGAAGAAATGTAATTATATCTTTGAAGGAAGATTATAATTAAATTTTGTTTTGTTTTATTTGTAATTATGGTTTTTATATTAAGATATGGATGAATTTTAATGCTTTAGTAGAATTACAAAGGAAGTCTAAGGGAAGCATACCAATAGTCATTATAGCTAACTTCATGCACTAACAAATTCTAAATGGTACATTAGATTTTGACGATTTATTTTTGTTGTCTCTGCATGTGACTTAACTGCTTATAGCTATTGTTTTGGCTTTCGGGTAGTAACGATGCACATTGTGGGATCTATTATGCATGCAAGGGTCAAAAAGCACACTTTTCAAAGTGTCACTTGATACCTGCTTAGAGATGCCCCAATAACTGTGTACTTAAAATCGCCAATTCTTATGCACAAATGCCCCAATAGTTGTGTGCTATGGGTACCAATAAAGGTGCACAAATGGGCCAATTATGGTCCAAAAAAGCTAAAAAAATGAGCAGCTATTGGTACATGTGAGATTTATTAATGTGTTTTTAGTTATTTATGTTTTGGTTTTTTTTAAGTTAGTATTTGGGGGGTTGGGTGTGGAAGGAGTGAACGGTTATTGGAACATGACTAGTAACTAGTGCTCTTCCCCTAGTGCAAAGTGAGATGCAATTAACTCTCATGAGGCTTTTGGGTCAAACCTATTTTGATAGATTGAACCTTTCTTATGTAGGATTGTGTCCTATTAGACTTGGGAAGCTCCTTTTAGGAAGTGTTATTTTAAAATTAAAAATAGAGACTTGTGGAAGCAAGGACTATTAGGAAAAAGAATGTTGTACACCTTGCACAAGTTAAAAATATTTAAATCATGTAAAGAAAATATTTATTTGTGGAGCAATATTTTAGATGTGTATAACAACATTGAATATTTATTGCTCATAGCTATCCTGGCTCTAAAATGGCCAAATCGTACATCGTGTTATTGACATGTTAGTCAATCACAGTCGTTGTTTGTAAAATCTATGGTGTAAAATGTGTGACTAATTTGCGTGTTATGCACACCATACTACCATTTTGGAGCCTGAATAGATGCGTCCATATTTATTTGGGTCCACTTGTGAAGTTGTATTGTAACATTGGTTAAATATTTTGTGTCCATTACACATTGAAAAAATATATAATATTGGAAAAATTTAGTACTAAAAAGTAAATATTTGGGTCAATGGTTATGTGCTCTCATGCTTTTGAGATACATAGTTTTGCTAATTTACCATATTTGTATTTGTGAGTTTGAGTTTATAAAATCAAGTATATGTTTAGTAGGTGCTCAGATTAGTTGTCATTTATATTGAACTCCTTTGTAGAGTGCATATGTGAATATAGGCATATAGGATGTATTAAAGGAGCTTGATGTTTTATAAATGTTCATAAAAATTATAAATATATTGTAACGTTTCATTGTTGAATAATATATTGAGTGTGGATGTTTTTGGAAGACGGGTTTCTCCCTCATGGAGGGTTTTCTTAGAGTAAATATTGTGTAATATTTTGATATAACTTTGATATTTACATTATAATTATTATGTAAGTTTGTATTCATATTTTTTTCATAATATTATGTAGGAAATGGTTTGATCAATCTAATAAGCTATTGACAAAATATTAGAGCTATGGTTGAACTTGAAAAACATGAAAGCTGGTTATTTTTGTTTAACCCTTATTTGATTGAATCTAGTGCAAAGTAGAGGCTATGGTAATGATATATAAATTTTAGACATTTCAAGATATAAAGTGTTTTGTCAATGTTGTGGGAGTTATCAATTTGTAATTATAATTGCAAATCTAGGGTTTGAAAACATATTTGTCACAACTCAAAACTCCTCTTCAAAGGTAAAATATAACATACAATGCCTCATGATATAACAAAAGACATGTTTTATCAATTTAAGTCTTAGGAATACCCATAAAACTAGGATATGAATGAAATACTTCATAAACACTTTTCTTTAGAAAAAAAATTCCAACACCATTTTGAAATTCGTTCTCTGGTGAAAACCTGGCTAATAGGCGCCTTGGGCAAGTACCATGATGAAAACCTAGCAAATAGGTGTCATGCATAATCCATGAACTTCTTGCATACCATACTTGGGGGCAGGTTTATTTACATTATCCTATCATATCCTATTTCCCTCAGTGTTTGCGTGGCACGTGAAAACTTGTAGAGTGTAACCTCTGCAGGCTGGGAGGCCTCCTTTAATGGAGTGGAAAATATTGTTGATTATGACCACTCGAATGGATTCCTTGACTAAAACCTTTTGTGTTTAGAGACCAAAAACCCTTATATTTGTTGGTGCAGGAGTTCATACCTCTGAAGTCATCCCACACTTTTGCGGCTTATAGTAGAGATAACAGTTCCTTGGGAAGTGATGACCTAAGGAATTTGAAACTTGGTATGGCCATATAAGTGAGTGTCGTGGAGGGGAGCCGGTGCTACCAAGTTCCTAGGCTATCCGCTATGAGTAGGTACGGTTGAGAGAAATCTCAAGTGTGAATCCAATAAGTATTGTCCTTGCTAGCCATAGGATTTGTTGTCGAAGGTGCATGATTGTCTTGTGTCAAATTCAAACAAACATTTTATCTTCCATGTTTGTCAAAAGGTGAATCACAAACAAAAGGACATAATCAACATCCCAATTAACCTTGGTCTTTCAAAAGAAAACAAACCTCAAGCAAAGGTCAAAATTTTGTCCAAGTATTCATCCAACATTTGCAAAGACATTATGAACATGGTTTGTCAAAACTTTGGATATCCTTGTTTCAAAATTCTTGTCACTTAGGGTTAGATTTTGCATAGTTTAAACTTAGGTCTCAAGGCATACACTTATCCCCTTTCATATTAGATTCATTTCATGGTCATTATCCCCTCTTGCACTTAGGTTTAGAATTATTTCTTAAGTCTTGATTGCATTATCATCATTCCAAATTTAGGTCTTGGCTTAGGTCATATTTGCATCATTGCTCTATCCTTATCACATTGACTTTATCATTGCATTGTCACAAACCCAAGTCTTGTCTTAGCTTGATTTTGTCATATCATAACATTAGGTCATATTATATAACCCTAGGTCATATCGTAGCATCACAATCAACTTTGGTCCATATCATAACATAAGGTTGCATTTATATCCTTAGGTCATTTCATAACTTTGGTCCATTTCATGTCCTTAGGTCATTTCATATCTCTAGGTCATAGCACATCTTGAGCTCATTTTCACATCATATCTTGGGTTCATACCCTAGGTCATTGTCATTATCATTGTCCTCTTGCATTTATTCTCAAAATTAGGTTTGCCCAGCTCAAAAAATCAAAACTTTAGATTAAACCCTAAGTCGTTGTTAGGGAGTCTTGACCTTGCCCAACAATTGTCCTTTTGTCATTATCATTTTGTCAAACCTATCTTAGTATCCAAGCGTATAGGTGAGACATTGTCAATTTATCTTATTGTCATTTTTTCCTTTGTCCTCTTAAGGTCATGACTTCATTTCAATTTCCTAAGGGTCACATCTTTAGGTTTGCATTCCAAGAGTTTGTCCAAACCTTGAAAAGTAAAAAAAAATATAGATTGCATTGTCATATCCCAAAGTTGCACTTAGCTGCATATCATTGTCATTCCAAAATTCAAAAAGACCAAAAAAATAAGTTGTATTGCCATCCTTTTAGGTTGCATATGTCAATTCCATTAGTTGCATTGCATAGTGATATGCCTATCAAAATGAGGTATCAAGTCTCTTATGAAGCCATGTCGTCACAATTGAACAATCAATCATGTCAATCCAATTTCTACATGTCTCAAAACTTGGATCAGACTTATCATGATGATTTAAATGTCCAAATACAAAATCTAGAGGAAAAATTAGCTCAAGAAAGAGAGATTGTAGAACAAAAAGAGAAAAATAGTTACAAGATTAAATCCCAAATGATGAAAATGCTTCAAAAATTTCAAGGTCCCAATCAAAACATTGAGCTAGTTGACGTACAAGATTTCATCAAACGATCAGACATACCAACTCTCATCTCTCAAATAGAGATGATGAAACAATTTCAAGCAACAAACACAAATTTTGACCAAATCCCAAATCAAACTTCATTTGATCAAACTCCATTCAATCCAATCTTGAATCAATAGACAATGATTCAACAACAACCAATGATCCATAGGCAGCCAATGGTCCAACATATCCAACCAATGATCCAGCATACACATCCAATGGTTCAACATATACAACATATTCAACTGACACAACCAATGGTCCAATATGTCCAACCAACACATCAAATGGCACAATTTCAACAATATGCTCAACTAGACACACAATGTCAACAATTCGTTCAGCCAACTATGGAATATCAACAACAAACACAATTAACAAATCAATATCAACAAATAAAACCAAAAATTCAAAAACAAAAGTTGGAACACATACCAAACCAAGTTTCAAACATGCCAGACCAATTCAACCAAAAACCAGTCCAAAATCAAAATGTAACACCAAACCAAAACCGAATCCCTTTCAAAAAGTTCAAAATCAAAACACAACAATGTCAAAACCTCAAAAGGATTGAAATGCATCTCCAAAGAAATATAGCTCTTTTATACATTTCCTAAAGATAATCCTAAGTGATCCTTCTGAGATAGATCAAAATTGTGTACCTATGTCTAGCAATGGCTCATCCCCCCATAAACAAATTGACTCTCTAGTGGCATCTATTCCTACACCTTTCGAATCTTTGCAACAACCTTCCATATCATCCTCATCAAATGATACACCCGAGGATGAAATCCCCCAAAGGCTATCCATAATTGATCGCCAAGCTAATCCAATCCATGGTGCAAGTCCCTGCCATGTTTCAAAAATGCTAGACCCAATGCTACCATGCACTTCATTTTCCATCAAACCTATTTTAGAGGACCCCATTCAAAGTCCATCTCCCTCATGTCAAAGCATTGATTCCTTGCCAAAATCCCCCATGCATATTCAAAGTCCAACCCCATGTCATGAGGATAATTTAGAACATGAATAAATGATTCCTAAAACGGATCAAGATCAAGATATCCCAATCCATCCTATCCCAAATGATCCTCTTCCATTGCATGACCAAAATGTCCTTTTAAGTCCCATTGACAATCCACTCCCTGAGCAAGGTCAAGATATCCTTTCCATTATTCCAAATGATCCCATTGAAAGACAAGAGCAAAACACTTTTAAAGATGAATCCAATGATCTTCCTCCTTGTCAAGATCAAAGTATCCTTTCAGCTTCATGTCCACCACAAGACCCTATGATCCCTTTAGATCCTAATCAAGTTTCCTTTGTTCCTCCATCTTCATGTCCTAATCCTCCATATACACCCCAATATTTCTTCTTTTGATGATCCCATTATTCCTCCCACTCCATCTCATGAAGAGAATGTCATTGATCTTGATTCCCCACATGATCCCAGTTCCCTTATCATTGATCCTAATCCCCCTCATGATCCTGATTCCCCTAATGATTCTAATATATCAACACAAGATGTTAATGAACCCCCTACATGCACAATGGGTTCCTCCACTTTGGTCCAGTCTGATTCACTTCATGATCTTGTAATTTCTTCCATATCATATCCACCTCATAATGGACTTGCGTCTTCCTCCAAAAGCACAGAGTATCTTACAGGTCAAAATATGTATAAATGCAAAGGGGTAGGCCTTCTCAAGCAAAAAACCCTTTATGTTAAAGAAAATATTAGTGGTAATGGCTTCAGTGACATTCCTCAAGACATTGGTATCCCTACCAAACCCAAATCCAAACATACACCTTCCCCTTCATCCCTTCCATCCATTTTAGGTTCTTATATCCCTTCGTCCCCTATGCAGAATCAACAAAGGCGCACAACCTTGACCACCTTCCTTACATCCAAAAGACCTCTATTTCATTCCTATCCACACACACATTCCTTTCCCCCTCCAAGCAATTTGGATGCCAAGCATAAAGTTCATAAGTCCAAAAATCCACATGTATTCAAGGATCAACATGTCCCATCTAATCGACATGTTAAAATAAAGAAAAATATGATCCAAAAAGAAAAAGAAAAATACAAAAAACCACAAAGGCCCACTGAAAAAAAGAAAGAAAAGTCAAAATATATATGGGTTCCTAAATCTCTTGTGCAAGAAATGTGTTCCAAGGAACCACAAAAGTATGAAAAATTACAAACAATGTGGATTCCTAAGCAGCTCCTTGAAGCACAATAGTCTAACAAAAAATATAGATTGGCATCCAAAATTGTTATTCCTCCATCTAAACCTTTCAAATCTATTCCTCCATCACCTCCTTCATCCATTTTGGGCCCTTATGTCCCAAAATCCCCATCCTTTCCTCCATCAGTCCACCACCCCTCAAGGTGTGTGCCAATGTTGATCTTGCCAACATTTCCATCTTCTCAAGCCCAAATATTCCATCCCCTCCATTATCCAATGCATATTTTCCATCCTTTCGTCCCTCTAATCTCATCTTTTGCATAAATCCTTGCCTTAGTCCCATTTCATTTCCATGTCATTATCCTGCCAACGTCTTTGAGCATACCTTAATGGTCATGGTCCATTTTTCAAGGCTACTATCCAAACAACAAGATTCTTGAGTCCTTCTTCCATCCCCTATCAGGTGTCCATTTTCTACTGCAAATCAAAAAGAAAAAATATACAAAATAAGCAAAAAAAGAAAAGAAAAAAAAAGAAAGAAAAAATAGTAAATAAAAATAATTCGTCCTTTGGTGAAAAACTGGCTAACAAGTGCCTTGAGAAAGTACCATGATGAAAACCTAGTAAATAGGCATCATGTGTAATCTATGAACTTCTTGCATACCATACTTGGGGGCAGGTTTCATTTATGCTATCCTATCATCTTCCATTAGCCTATCATATCATATCATATCTTCCTTGTCATATCCTACATTATCCTATCATCCCTCATTTCCATATCCCCTTTTTCACCTTTGATCTTGACAAGGCTGAGGATCTTCATGAATGTCATGCATCATGTTTGCAGCTTTCAGTCTATCACAACTTTTGTTCTTTATCCATTGGCTTATTACAACCCTTTTTCCATATTCTTCAACTTATTGCAACCTTTTGTCACTATCGCTTAGCTTGTCACAACCTTCAATCCATATCCCTTATTCATTTTGGATCTTGCTTATCCTATCCATATCCTATAACCCATCTATACACTCTTTTTCGTCCCTTGATCTTGATTCGACATAAGGATGCAAAATAAAAAAATGGTTTCGTAAATCTCTTGACATGTCCCTCAGGCCATGTCATTGCTTTACATTGTCATATCCAGTCCCTTATCCCATCATGCCATAGCCCTTGGAAATTACATTTGTTTTGTCTCCTTAATAAATGGCCTTTGTCTTCCCTCTATCCACCAACATTTCAGCAAGCTTATTTATCCATTCATCACATTGTTTGGCTTTCTAGACACTCGGGGATAATTAATCAAATACGATTCTGAAAAAAATAACTAAAATCAAATAAAGTCTTGAAAAAATTCAAAAAAATCAAATAAAGTCCTGAAAAAATCCATAAAAAGCAAATACGATCTTGAAAAAATAAAAATAAAATAAAAAAATAAACCTAAAATAATCCCAAAAAAATTCATAAAATGTCTTGAAAAAATTCACCCCAAAAAGCAAATAAAGTCCTAAAAAAATCAATTAAAAAAAATTGAAAAACATCCTCCTGAAAAACCAAAAACATTCGTAAAATGTCCTAAAAAAAGCACACAAAAATAAAAAATTCACAAAAACCTTAAACATTAGAAAACATAAAAATGTCAAAAACAATCATTTTTGTTTCATTTCGCTAATAAACTGTCCCTTTTGTACACATATAGACATTTGAGCAGACGTCAGACAAAAACACATAAAACATTATGCTTAAATGAATCATTAATAGATGAATTGTTCAACCAATCAAGCATTCAAACTGATCCAATTATCATATCAAATAACATCAACATTGTCAGTCCTTTGTTAATATTATCATGGGTCTTATACAAGGTGTGGTATACTCGAAACCAGGCTGTGTCTTGTCTTAAACGGGGTACTGCATTCCTGAAACCAAACAACATGATCATCTTTGTATCCAAAACATTATCACTTTTGGTAATAAATATCAGAATGTTTGTTTTACTTCTTTGAATTTGCCAGTCTTATCTTTCATTGATTTATTTTTGACCATGTTCCTATCTTGCTCAATGATGTCATTGAGTGATTTAGAGTGGCCAAGATGGCTCATGGTCCTTTTTTGTTTTTGTCTTTTGTTTGTGGAGTGTTTCGAGCATTTTGGGGTAAGTATGTCTTGGGTGTCTGTGATAAGTATGTTCGCTTTGTGAATGCCACACATACCTCGACCCTTGACACACATCATGTCTTAGGTTGTTTTTGACTCATTCCTTGTCTACAATGTTTCTATCTACATTATCACCATGGTCTTCATTGCCATGATGTGCCACATCCGTTTTGCCATATTAAGTAAAGGCTCTCATTCAGTAATGTGCACTTGTGAAAGCAAGGTTTCTTCCCCCTTTTTCTTTGTCCAATTTCCACTTACTAACATTTCTTCTATCAATCATTCAACTTTTTATCTCTAATCAACTAACTATTCTTTTGTTCCCTCATATTTCCTCTTTCTAACATTTCTTCTCTTCTTTTCAAGAGACCATTCATTCCTTTCATACATAAACAATCTCTCAAGGGGGCATCGCACCTTTGTCCCTTGATCTACTAGGGCATGATCTTTTTAATTATTATTTGACACAACGCTCATAATCGCATTGTCTCAAAGAGGGAAAAAAATGTAGACACTAAAAATTGGTCATCACTTCTATGTTGCTAACCTAATTTTTAACATTTCTTTTATGTCGCATTTGATCTTCATCATATGTTGACATTGTGTCGTTCCTCTGGTTTTAGTTCATTTCAAATCCAACCCTAATCAGTCTTCTTCATTCGCATTTGGTCCTAAATCATTATGATTGACATTTTATAATTTTCAAATCATTCGAATTGGTCTCATCTTGACAATTAGACTTAATCCCCTCTTTGTTGATAATTAATCGGTCATTAATTATCAACCTCATTATCAATCAATTTCAATCAGTCCTCTATGACACTTTATTGGCCTTTCATGGTAATTTATCAATCGATCTTATAATCCTTTATCAAGTCATTGTTAATTGATCTTATCAATCTTACCAGTCTTTTATCAAAATTATTATCAATCTTGGGTCTTTTTTGATCCTTTGTCTTATTTTGTTGTCAAACTTAGTCAATTGTCATTAATTTTTATCAATTATTAGCCAATAAATCATCATTATTGGGACCTAGTTCGTCATTAGGGTTGGTATGTTAAATGCTTCAAATAATTTCCCTAGGTTGATTAATTAAATAATTAATCAACTCCTTTGTTTTTTATTACCGGAAAAACAGGTTTTGAAGGAACCCAAAACCCTTTACAAAAGATTACAAAAGATAGATCAAATAGACCAATTCGAATAAATAAATTTAGATTTATAATTCACCCTCTTTGTCCATGTCACAATTAATATTTTTATATATTAATTGGCTAATTTGTGTTATGAGTGGAAGTAATTATTAATTCCTCCTCATTTCTCCCTCTCCCACTTTTCCTCCTCTTTTCTAGCTTCCCTCATCTTTTCTAGCTTCCCCTCCTCTTTTCTAGCCTTCCATTTTCCTCATTTTTGATTCACTCATTTTGTCATAAAATGACATAGCAACTTGTCATAAATCCTTGCATAGCAACTTGTCATAGTTCTTTGCATATAAATATGTCATAATTTTTTACATAGAAATGTGTCATATTTTGTCATAATCATTCCCTTTTCGAATGAATTTGCCTCTTTCACATTTTTCATTCCAATTTCATATTCTCATGAACTTGCATATAAATTGAGCCTATTTCTTCATCATTGACATCCCCATTTTGAGCAACTATATGCTGTCAAATTAACTTCAAATTTTAGAATCTTCTCACCCTTTCTTTCAACACATTTGCAATTTGGAGTTTGAGAGCCACGCACCATTTGATTAGATAAGCAAGAAGGACAATGGAGGGGATCATTTCAAGCATATGAAGGGTGGTTTGCATTTTCTTACCTTATTTCCTTGTTTATATTTTATTTTTGTACCTTCATTGATGTGGGATTTATGGATTTTTATTAAATGCCTAACTTTTTCTCTCACACCTAGACTTCCTAGAAAAGCATGGGTAAATTCTTAAAGGCTATCCAAACCCAAAAGGTGAAAATAGGCAAACAATTAGTTTATGATTTGTTAGTTTTGACAATAGATCCTTGGTTGGGTGATAATATTCACACACAATAATGAAAATAATATAAAGTATAAGATAAATCTCTCAAAGCACGAGAGATGTTTGTGGTCCAATATGCTATAATATCTAATATATGTGAAAAATATAGTAAATACTTGAGGTAGGGAAACACCACATAATAATACTTCAAACTATATCTCCAAGAAACCCCAAATGCAATATGATACTTCATAAACATCTTATAGTGATAATCATCTTCCTTTAAATATACCTTCTCCTAATAATAAAATGGAAGGGTGAATCTCAATGGAGGCCTACTCAGCTCCTAGTATAAATAATCACACAAATTATTCACATGACCTAATATAACTAACTTAAAGGATGTGTGCCACATGTTGACATCCCCATCCACCTAGCTACCTTATAATATCATATGGATCCTAATTACATAAGATGTCATTCCTTCTTGAAATGTTTCTTCCCTAAAACATGAGAAGAAGCCAAAGAATATGATGCTCACAAGCTATTAAAAATATGATGCCATGAAAAATAATCTAACCATCCAAAGTTGATCCTTGTGTCTTTTGCTTGATAATTATTAGATCCCATCCTTAATCAATATTTTTTGGCACCCATTTGATTTCATTCCTTATCGTAGTAAGTCCTTTCCTTCCATGAATAGCCCATACTTATATGATACCACTAATTTTTGCAATTCTTCCCTTGATTCCATGTACGTTCATAGTGATTGGCATGTTGATTTCTTGCAATATCATTCCTCCATGATGGTTTACTCCATGGTTCATTCCTCTCATAATGTTGTGGATGCCTATATACTACACACTTTACTGTCATTAGAACTTTCTTTGTTTCTCCACCATTTTTTACATCTTGTCTTAGTGATTCCTTAGTAGAATTATTTATCTCTTCATTTTTCTCAACATATTGATCCTATTTCTTTTCCTCTAATTTATTGTTATAATATTCATGAGATTATTGAACTTTCTCTTTCTTGACCTTCCTTTGGACTTCTTTATGTGCAATACCCTATAATGTAGATCTTTTCCTTCTATACCTTGGGAAAGCTTTATGAACTTCTTTTGCACATTGATATTTATTGTACCCAATGATTATAACCAAGGATAACTGAGAACAATATCCAACCCACCCATAAGAAAAGAATGAAATTTTCAATGCAAAATATATTTATCCACATAAAGCTTTTAAATCTTCAAAAATTTGAATATCCATGTCAAATATTTGACTATCCTTGGTCTTCTTTTCTTGTACATGTAGCTTCTTGGATAATTCCATGTTGATGATGTTAAAATTGATGCTAGGGATTATAGAGGCAATAACTTCTTCTTTTTTTAATGCATCAATGAAACAAAAAGATTGAATATTCCTTCCTTGGAGCTAAAGTGCATGTACATGTATAATCTCTCTCTTTTTCTTCTCATTGTTCTCCTTTTGCATCTTATTTTTCTTCCTCTAGATCTTCATTTTCCTCCTCCTCTTTCTTTTCTTCTTTATCTTCATCCTCCTTTTCTTCATTATCTTCATCCTCATATTCCTCTTCTTGATTTGATTCCTCCTCTTCTTTCTCTTCTTTATTTTTTTCTTCATCTTCTTCTTTTAGATCCCACCTATCTAACAAACTTTGTTCTAGTTCATCCAAAGAAGTAATACCCTTATCTAATGGTAAACACCATTTGAAAGGTTCACCTCTTAATAAACACAAAAAGAGTTATCTTCTGTAAGATAATTTATATTTGTACCACAATTATAATGCATCTTCATTTCCCTCAAAACTAGGAATCACCATTGAAACTAAGGTTTAAAAAAAATGCTCTCAATAGATGACAATTCTATCAAATCCAATTGATCCAACTTTTATCGGACCAAAACATGATGTATTCAGTCTCAAACTAAAAAATGAAATTAATAGACCCCCAATGAATTTTCATGAGCTTTCCAAAAATGTTAAAATTTTAGAAAAAAATCCTTGATTTGCAACTTATAGGGTGAATTTATGAAAAATAATGAAAGTACAATATCACGAAATATTAATGATTAAAAATTGATTTTTTATTATACCTTCCTTATATGATAATTCAACTTTAGTAAAAAAAATGCTAAAAAACTTGTAGCATTCTGAAAGATATAGGCAACTCTTCAAAAACTAGGGTTTTGTTTACTTTTGCCCAAATTGTAGTTCTAATATCACTTGATAAGATCCACACACATAATAATGAAAATAATACAATGTGGAAGATAGATCTTAGACAACAAAAGAGATTTTTTGGGGAAATATGCCCTAATATCCAGTATATTTAGAAAATTAATTACCCTTGAGTAGGGTAACACCATACAAAACTCCTTAAGGAAAAAAACCACTCCAACACTATATCTCCAAGAGATCCAAAATATAATATCATACTTCGAACACATTACAATGGTAATCACCTTGCTTTATATATATCTTCTCCTAATAATACAATGGAAGGGTAAATCCTAATAAAGGCCTACTCAACCCTTGATATAATTAATTACATAAATTATTCACATGACCCAATATAACTAACTTAAGGGATGTGTGCCACATGTTGGAATCTTCATCCACCTAGATATCTTATAATATCATATCTCTAGTTACATATTATTTAGAGGATATTTTGTATTGTCTCATGGTAGACTCTTGAACATAAGATCAAGTATAAACATTATTTAAGTGCTCTTGGGGCCATGACCTATCCATTGCAAAGCATGTTATCTCTTTGGAGGATATGTCAGACCATTGATGTCATGATGTGTTCTTTGATTTTGTAAATGTGTAGCTTGAGCTTTGATAGTAATTTGGATAATTCTCTTGATATTGAGTGCATTGATCTTTTTCATGGGAGCTTCTTTATAGTGCAATGTTGCATTTGGATTTTAGCATGGATTGATTAGTTATATATTCTCAAGGATACTTGAATATTGGGGTGAGGTTGGAATTATTTTCAGTTTAGAGATAATTGTTGAGACAATTACTCCTTATAGGTTTAAATAGGAATTTTAAGGAGCATTCACCTAAATATGGATGTGAGTTCATTATGGGCCTATAGAAGAGATTATTTTTGAAGAGAGTCATTGTGGCTTGGTGTATATTATAGGAGAAATCATTTTTCACATTCTCGACCTACTGGTGGATAATCATATAAAAGTTATTTCCCACTTGGTTTTCAAATGCATGATGTCTCATTTTTTCTTCTCACGATTATAGATATTAAGTTATACTTGTCTTGAGGAGTGTTTGACATATTTATCACCTTTTGCATATGATTTCATTTAGGAGGATTTTAGGAGATGTTATTGGGATGATTTCATGGTTTTGAGAATGTATTTGTGTTTGATCTTCTTGAGTATTAGAGAGGCTTACATCCATGATGGTTAAATGAGATACATATGTTTTATTTGATTTATGAGCTTGAATAGTTGGGTGTTTTTAAAGATTTTTAGTTGGGATTGTGAAAGAGATCTTATTTCTCATATCTTGGCGCTTTGAGGTGTTGATAGGATATGTTATGTGATATAATTTTTTGGTAACTTTTTATCTTTGTTTTATGGCTACTTTCTAGAGTTTCATATTCACATGGTTTGGTGTGGATAACTTGGGAGAGTTATGATGACTACTTGTTAGGGAGTATGTAACTTTTTTGTTGCATATGTGGATCATGTTGTGATTATTATTTGTTACTATGTATGTAATTTTGATTATTAGCCACACCCCAGTTTGAGTGTTTAGTAGTACAAATGGTATGACTTGATTTATTTTTAGATTTAATGCTACCCATGTAGAGGGAATTCCTACATATGTGTGCACTTCATTGATGAAATTTATACAAGGATCTTGTGATTGCAATTTATGGGCTGGATATATTGTTGGTACGAGTACTATTCATGGTTTTGGATAACTTTGGAGGTATGGATGATTGGATGTATTGACATTTGTTACATGGTTTCTATTTTCATTCATGTGGGATTTTTCCTTGGTAACAACTAGGAGCCTCTATTATCACTTGGATTTTATTCTCATTTTTTTTGGATTACTATGCCACCTTAGTTTATTTGTTTTCTTCCATATGTGGCATATTGGATGATGACAAGAGTTATTGCTTGAGATAATATTCATCTTGGATGTTATTACAAGTATCTTGATGGATTACAAGAGCATGTCAAAGATTCATGTGGTTACATGATTGGTTATGATGGTGTGTTTCATCTATTGACCCTTACACAATGTATACAAGTAGAAAAATGTTAGCAAAAAGGGTGTTGTATACATTGCACTAGGAAAATATATTCTAATTATGCAAAATAAATATGTATTTGTGTTGTATCTATGGATATGTGTTTACCCATATTAAATATTTATTTGAGTCCACTTGTAAAGTTGTGTTGAATTAATGGTTAAATAGTTTATGTGTTGGTTGCACATTGAAAAAGGAAAAAACTAGTACTGGAATCAATAATTTTGTCGATACCATAGTGCATTTGTGTGAGCTTGAATATGTAAAAGAAAGCACAATTTTAGTGGTTGAGTTTGGTTTTAATTTGTATTGAGATCTCTAGTAGAGTTCATATATAAATAACGATGTGGGATATGTTGTTGCATGGTTACCTATTATTTTTGGGCAAATGGAGTAGGAATTGGAAGAGCTTGATGTTTTAGAAGTATTTATGGAGACTCTATAAGTATATTGTGATATTTAATTGTTGAATAATTTATTAATTATGGATACTTTTGGAGGTTATGTTGTTCCCTTGTCAAGGGTTTTCCCAATGTATATCTTATGTAATCTTTTGGTATGTCTTTGACCCTTGTATGATGGTTATTTTGTAGGTTTGTATGCATACTTTTCTCACATAAGAGTATGCAGAAAATTATTTAATCTAACTAGTAATTTTCTAATAAGGTATTTATAGTGAATACTTTGCATTATATTTTGAAACTACTAGAACTATGGCCATTTAATTTGATATTGTTCTCATGTACAAGCTACAAAATTCCTTGCAACTCAACTCCCCCTTGATTTAGGTATGTAGGGGATGACTAATTTTTAAAAGGTTAGAAAATAAAGGAATAGATATACTAGTGTGTTTATTATAGGACCTCCACCTCAGTTTCAAAGGAAACAAGATTAGCAAAATGATCTTATAATACAAGCTCTCTAGTAGGGCTAGATCATGTATAATATACATATACATCAACACATCTCCAAATGGATTGACACGCCAATTAAAACCAAATAAGAATCAACATAAAATGTCTTAGTTATCTCTAAATAGACCATGGTGTACACATATGCAACTCTTCATATTGACTCATTATGTCATATACAAATGTTAATCTTCCCCTTATACAACCTTTTCTTTTAAATACTTGTACCCTTTGTCCACTTTCACATATTTCAACTAAAACCAATTTCATCTTATATTCAATTGTAAATGTTTCAATGGGCCAAACATTGAAGTTTGAATGAAAATAATATGGCTAAATGAAGAAAAGAGGTGAAGGTAATCCAAAAATTACAATTTTGGTCAACATATACTAGGAAAAGTGGGAAAAATGGTAATAGGGAAAGAATGTGGTTATTGGTTCCTAAAGAGGAAGAGTCTAGACAAGTGATGAAGCACAAATGTGGACTTGAGAAAGTCTCAAAGGTTTGACTTTGCACTAAGGAAGACAAGTTGGTAAACTAGTGCTCTATGCATGAAAGGGTAATTTTAAATTAGAAAAAGGATAAATGTTGAAAATGTAAGGAAGTTAAGTAGCAGAACAACTTCCTACACTAATCTTGAGAGGAGGGTAATGCAAAAAATTTAACAGATCTTTACAATAGTTACAAAAACATAAATAGATATAATAACATTCAAAACCATAACACAATGATTTATGTGGGGAAAACCCTTTCAGGAGAAAAACCCCACACTCCAAAAGACGCCCAATATATTATTCAGTAATAAAAATAGATTATAATATACTTGTAGAGAAATCTCTTCACAGGAGTACCACTAATCAAAGATTCAGAGGTAACTCAATAGCCATAAGACTCTTACACACAACCTCTGTCTCATGCACCTCACATATAGGAGATACAATACAAGAAACCGTCAAACAGTATTACAAAACCATGGGCTAAAACCACCCAATAAGGTGTAGCCGACCTTATCTCCCTTCTAGATGCCCTATGATGTGTGTCCCTCCCTTTTACAACTCATTTATGTGTTCAATGTATTTTTATATTTCCTATTCAGGAGTACAAACTTCCAAAGGCCATAACTTGAGAACTGTGTGTCCTATTGACGAACCGTTTGAAGCATCGAAAAGCTCATGAATTTCTCTATTGCCTACATCGTTTACGCACACTTTTCAAGGCATTTAGGGGACTCTAAATTCTTCAAAATAAAATTTAAACCTTTTATTGGACCCCTCCAAAATGAAAATTTTAATATCTTCAAAACTAGGTGTGATCTTGCGACATAACTTTACTGGAATGCTTATCTAGCCAACCAAAAGCTTTGGGGAGAATTTCACACCATTTTGTGCTCAAATGAAAACTTACTATAAATAGTAACCTCATGTAAATACAAGGTTGAGACACCATTTTCCCAACAAAAAAAATGACAAACTAGATGAAAAAATGATTTTATATCTTCACAAGAAAAACCAAAAAGTGAAATGGAAAAGTTTGACTTTGCAAAAGAAAGATTTCCCATTCAATGGAAAAACCATTGAAATTGGCAAGGGTGGCTACATAACATGATTTTTGTGAATTATTTTTGTAAGATTAAGAAATGTTATAAAGTGGCGTTGACTATGTAAAAAAATGATTTTAGTCTCAAATTGTGTTTTCCAATTAGAAGTGTCAAAATGACAAAGTGGTTCCAAAAGGGAAAAAAGTGTCTATTAACACATAACATGGGGGGAAAGTTCAATTTGAGATGTCATTAATGTCATGGATCTTTATACTATTTATTGAGTAATTTGAGGATTCACTTAATAAAACAATGACATTATCTGTGCACTCATAGGGTACTAAAAACACCACTCACTTCACTTCAATCCTTCAAATTTGTGTTTTTTTATAAAACCTTCACATACACTATTATAATTAAAATACTGATGGGAAAGGTCATTGATGTCACAACTTGCATCATTTCAATTATTATATTGTCAACGTGGGGTGTGTCTAAAAGCTATTTGCGATAAGGATAGTCTCAATTGTGGGGGTTGTGCATTGTAGAACAATGACTTAGGTTGGATCATGCTCCATTTGGATTTGTCAGGATCTATCTCAAGCTATTCCTAAGATTGTGATTTTTAAAGACTCTCCAATATTTAAACTATAAAAATAAATGATACTAAAAATAATTTGAATTTGTTACCAAAGATCTGAACATCATAGAATTTAAGATTTTAACCATGGAATTTCCTAACCTATGCTTAAACAACTTTTATCTTCTTAATAAATCAAATCTATCTTAAATACTGAAAAGAAACTTAATGTATGTTTGCTAAAGTGAAATCTACTTTACGCTTGCAGAAAATAAACCTAAATTAAAGTTGCAGAATTGAAATCTAATTAATAACAAGAAAGCAATTAAATTCCATGATTAAATCCCAACAAAGTTTTTGTACTTTTCTTAGTACCAAATTCTTCATCTTGAGAAAATGAGAAATTACATTCACTTATTGTAAAAAAACTAATTAACAACTGAGGACTACAACTTCTATGCATTTATCAAATCAAGATCTTAATGAAAATGAAACAACTACGACTTAACACTTTATTTCAATTGAGATATTTTAACAAAGATTCTAACAATATGAAATGAATTCCAATGAAAGAAATCAAACATAAAAGAGAAACAACACAAGGATCACCTCCCTTCGGTTGAGTGGGCCCTTCTCTTCCGCTGGTGGTATCCTTAACACACAAAATCTTAGATCAACTTGTTGATTTTCATTAAAATTGAACTTCCATTAGGAAGTAAAAATAGACTTGCTGATTACAAAATGCGGAGTTCCTATTACTGACTAACTTTCCTATTACCTAATGCAAGACTCAACAAGATATTTATAGATATCCATTTATTCAAATTCAAATCATGTTACCCACTTAAAATAGAGTAACAACAACAACAAAACTAAAAGAAACTTAATCAAAGAACATGATAACTTTAGAGAAAAGTAAATGTTTCAAAGACAACCACTGAAATAAGCACCGGGAAGATCAAGAGGATCTTCGACCTGGAGCATGTAATGCCCCGCCAGGAAACCCCGAAGGGATAAAGCTAAAACACACGAATGGAGTGCAAATAATTTTTTTTTAAAAATAAGACACAACATAATGATACAATGAGTTATCAAAAGCTCAGATAACACAACAGAAGACTAAAAAATACCTAAGGAGTTTCCCAACGTGATTACTTAATTTAACATCTAACTCAACTCATGACATTTGATCCATTTAAGAAGGTTAACTTAATTACATGTTATTACTTAAAACATGGATATAATTTGTTCAGTAAATTAAATTTATAGATAATAGGACGCGTTCATCCATTAGAGTTAAAATTAGGTAACATGATGAGTTTATCCATTAAGGTTAAAATATAGATGGCATAATGAGGTTCATCCATTAGAGTTAAAGCTATGGTTTGATAACACAATGATGAACGAGTAGTACCCAACCAGTACTGAGAGGGGGGGGGGTGAATCAATACAGACAAAAACACACTCTTGAACCAGTTTGTCTGTAGACACTGTGCATTGACAGATAAACAGTGACACCGGTCCTCAAACAAAGTACAATTGGCAAAACCCAGAATAACTAAGACAAGCATAAATTGGCTAACACTTATCTTCTCATGCAATCTAACACTTCATTTCCTTTTCACCCTAATGCATGAACACGTAATCTATCATCAAAGATATACATATGAGCAACTAGATCAACAAGATTCACCGCTTGACAGAAAACAACAAAGCATCAGATGAAGAAGACATCACACATAACATACATATTTTTCACATGGAAACCCAACAGGGAAAAACCATGGTGGAGATGGATACCCAGAAGCTTATTTTTGAACTGTTTAGAAGTTTTCTCTGTTAGGAGCCTTGTCTGGTTAAAGACTAATACAATAGGTTATGTTAGGAACCAATCCTGTTAGGGATCACCCGGTTAAGGGATGGATAGAATACCCGGTTAAGGGATGGCTAGAATACCTGGTTAAGGGTTAAACCCTGTTAAAGGTTACCTTGTTAGAGGATTTCAAGAACTCAATGGTTTTGAGTCACCCTGTTAAAGCTACCCTGTTAAGGGATTTCTCAACTGTTGAAGTGGTTAGAGATCAACAGGTATTACAATGATCTGGTAACATCACTCAATGCCAATGTAGATCCGCTTAAGCTCCTCTTCACCTTCTGCACTTACACTCTGCAGGTATCACTTCTCTCGTTTTGGTCTGGTAAGAATCACGTATCCCTTCTCTTTGATACACACACAACTTTTGCCAACAAACTTAGAAAGAATCACAACATCGACCTTATAGGAAAACAAATAGGTCGGTAACATAAACCCTAAACCCTAAAACCTGTTACGTTAAGGAATTCAAACGGTTCAATCTTGACCGTTGAGCACACTACATTAAATGAAATAGTTCTTGATCCAACCTCAAGACATTCTCCATCGTCCATTTCCACTGATTTCATGGTGGCTGATAACCCATCACACATTATCACCATTTTATAGACTTCACACATTCCCGAGGTAGATAGGAACAATCTCCTTCATGCAAGATCCTTCACGGGCACAAGGCTTACGTGGCAACATGATCTGTTCTTCATTACCATGCTAATTCATCACACAAAGTCACCGATTGAGCCACATAGGCTTGAAGCACTTCAACCGGAAACCTTGAAGTTGAGACTACCAATCGGTAGTAATACAACGCTTCCATGTGCCGATTCCCATAACCATATGCCAGTTCACCTTGAACAAACACACCGCTTTACTTTGACACAAATGTCGGTTCATAGTGTTACACTGGTTCTCACATATGCCGGTTCTCACCTCTTCAGCATATTGACATCAATGACAACATACAATGTCATTATGGTCTCATACCGGTTCACATAATGCCAACAATCTCCCCCTTTGGCATTGATGGCAATATACAAAGATATCTCTCCACTTCATATCTTCTCCCCAAATTTTTGCAGATATCTTCTCTGCTTCACATCTTCTCCCCCTTTGACAACAATGCCAAAGTAGAGGCACAGCTTCCTTGTTCCATTATGCTGCTCCCCCTGAGGAGTAGCCTCCTTCAACACATCAATCCTGAAGAAAAATTTGACTATGCAATACCTGACTGATGTGGAGCATGTACCTTTAGTTTACCTCCTGAAGGGGAAACACCCCTAATTCACCTCTTAAGTACATAAATGTAGCCTTTGGGAGAGGCTTGGTGAATATGTCTGCTAATTGCTCCTGACTAGAAACATGTTCCAGTGCAATCAATTTGTTCTGAACCTTTTCCCTCAAGAAATGATACTTAAGCTCAAAGTGCTTAGTTCTAGAATGTAAAATTGGATTCTTGGAGATATTAATTGCAGTAGTATTGTCACAATAAATACTTACCGGTTCAAATATAGGAACTTTGAAGCCATTTAATACATGCTTCATCCAAATTGTCTAAGTGTAGTTCATGAAAGCTGCAACATACTCTGCTTCCACTGTAGACTGAGAGATACAACTCTACTTCTTACTCATCCATGAGACCAGTCTACCACCTAGAAATAATGCACCACTGGTTGTGCTTTTCCAGTCATCTATATTGCCTGCCCAATCAGCATCTGTGTATACTTTCAAGTTGAAATCCTTGCTATATGGATACCACAATCCATAGTCAATAGTTCCCTTCAGATACCTAAGAATCCGCTTGACTACAACCAAGTGGGATTCTCTTGGGCTTTTCTAGAATCTTGCAGTATTGCCAACTACATGTGCAATATCTGATATGCTATGCACTACATAATGCAACTTACCAATCATTGATCGGTATTCCTTCTCATCGACTAATGTTGAGTCATCTTCTTTGGATAGTTTACAACTAGTCACCATCGGAGTACCAACCGGTTTTCTATCTTCCATGCCAAAGGTCTTCAACACCTCTTTGACATACTTGGACTAAGTGATAAAGATTCCATCTTTCATCTCTGGATCTGCAGTCCAATGAAGAATTTAATCTCCCCTATGAGTGACATCTCAAACTCTTTCTTCATCTCATCAGCAAACTCATGTCTCATCTTGTCATCTCCACCAAAGATAATGTCATCAACAAATACCTCACAGATCAGGATCTGATCTCCTTCGGACTTCAAGTAGATATTTCTATCTTCACTTGTTCTCTCAAATCCAATCTTCATAAGATGGGAATGCAGACACTCATACCATGCTCTAGGTGCCTGCTTTAGACCATATAAGGCTTTATGTAGCCTACATACCATGTCACTATCTTCAGATAGGGCAAACCCATCTGGTTGCTCAATATACACCTCCTCTTCAAGTACACCATTTAGGAATGCAGATTTTACATCCATTTGATATACTTTGAAACCTTTAAAATTTGCATATGCAAGAAGCATACAGACTCCTTCCAATCTGGCTATAGGAGCAAAGGTTTCTCCATAGTCTTCTCCTTCTTCTTGAGCATATCCTTTGCACACCAATCAAGCTTTGTTCCTAATCACTATGCCATCCTCATTTAGCTTATTTCTAAAAACCCATTTGGTACCGATGACATTTTTATGCTCCGGTCTGGGTACCAAAGACCATGTACCATTTTTCTCTATTTGGTCAAGTTCCTCTTCCATTGCCTTGATCAAGTATTCATCTTTATGGGCCTCTTTGAATGATTTAGGCTCAAATTCAGAGATCATACATGAGTTTTCTCTGACCTTTCTTCTTGTAAGGATTCCTACATCCTTATCTCCTATGATCTACTTAGGATCATGATTCGGCTTGACATACCGATGAATGGTCTTAATGGATTCCTCTTGCTTTTCTTCTTCATCCTCATCTCCATCAGTATCAGCATCTACATCTATCGATGTAGGAACACTGTTACTGGTACTTGGTTGACTGACAACTGGTTCATTTACCGCTTGCTCACTGTCGGTTTCCTCAGTTTTCTCAGAGGTTTCATCAACTCTTACATTGATGCTTTCCATAATTCTCTGAGTCCTATTGTTGAAACACTCGAGAGCTTTGCTCTTGGTGGAATATCCTAGGAATATTCCCTCATCACATTTCGCATCAAATTTTCTCTGGTGTTCACTCCTCTTGATGTAACATTTTCTACCAAACACTCTAAAGTAGCTAACCATAGGTGTCTTACCAGTCCAATACTCATAAGGAGTTTTATCCTTACCTTTCTTGATGAGTACCCGATTCATTGTGTAGACTGCAGTGCTCACCGCTTCTCTCCAAAAGGTGTGAGCTACCTTTCCTTGAATCAACATGGTTCTATTTGCTTCAACTACAGTCCGGTTATTCCTCTCTACTAGGCCATTCTGCTGTAGAGTCTGGGGGGTAGACCGTTGCCTCTTGATGCCATGTTCTTCACAATACTTGTTGAATTCACCGGAAGTGAATTCCCCTCCTTGATCAGTTCTCAAGCACTTGATCCTTTTACCGCTTTCCTTCTCCACTAATGCTCTGAAAGCTTTGAAATTTACAACAGCTTCAGACTTGTCTTTCAAGAATGTGACCCACATCATTCTTAAGTAGTCATCAGTGAGAATCATGAAGTACCTATCACCCTGCACACTTCTAGTTTTCATAGGACCACACAAATCAGTATGCACAAAATCAAGCAAGTTGTCAGCAGTGAAAGATTTACCTTTAAAAGTTGAGGAAGACATTTTCCCCAATTGACACTCTCTGCACAAGGTATTATCTAGTTTGCTTAGCACCGACAACCCTCTAACTGCCTTGATCTTACTAGCCTTCATAATGTTATCAAAGTTTACATGGCAGAGTCTCCTATGCCATATCCATCTATCATCAAATTTAGCCATAAGACATGTACTTATATTTACATTGAGCTGAAATAGGTTACCTTTGGTCTGCATGTTGGTGGCCACCAATTCACCATTCTTTCCTTTGATTCTGCAAACTCCATTCTTGAATTCCAGAGTGAGGCCATTGTCATTCAGCTGGGCAACACTAAGAAGGTTGTGTCTGAGACCATCAACCCAATACATATTCTCAGCACTACTCTTTCCATTCAGAGAGATAGACCCTCTGCCTTTGACCATGCATGGTGTATCATTGCCAAAGTGAACCACACCACCATCATACTCTTCCAAGGATAGAAACTTGCTTCGGTCACTAGTCATATGGTGAGAACAGCCACTGTCAATGATCCACTCATTGGAATTATCAAACCGGGAGACAAGAGCCTTCTTGTCTGACACATCTCCCTTGACAACAACAAACACAATATCTTCATTTTCTTCATCCTCTGATTCCTCATCTGTGACACCTTCATCAACTACCACAAAATAGTTTCTCCGGTTTCCTCCTTTGAATTTCTTGAACCTTTCTAGTTTGTCCTTGTTGTCGCCATTAGGATAGTTTACAACAATATGTCTTATCCGGTTACAGGAAAAGCATTTCAAAGGTAGCTTACCTCTGTATTTACTGGTTCCTTTAGGAAGTTTCCTGGAAAGGAGAGCTTCAAATGCCATCAGAATCTCCTCATCATCCATTTCTTTGCTTTGTCTTGGTTCACCACTAGTGCTAGCTTCTTTTCCTTTTCTGGATGGTACTGCAGAAGCTTTAAAAGCTGATTCAGTCTTTTGTACACTACCATCAAAACTATTTAGCTCATAGGCTGTCAACTTTGCAATGATAGAATCTAGGGATACCTTAGTCTTGTATATTGATCTCAGCTCCTGAATAGCAGCAACCCTTATTGCATAGACCAAAAATAGGGATCTCAGGACTTTGCTTACCACAGTGGAATCTTCTATTTTACCCCCTGCACTCTTGATATATCCAAAAACCATTTTGATTCTTATTCCATACTATTGAATGGTCTCACCTTCAACGATCAGCATATCTTCAAACTTCCCTGTAAGGCTTTCTTCCTTAGCTTTTTTTACATGCTCATCACCGCCATAGATATTTTCAAGAGTATCCCATACCTCTTTGGGATTTTCCTTATCTTGGACATCAATAAACTCAATGTCAGATAAACTACTAATTAGGGCTTCCATGACTTGCCCATTCTCCTGTATCTCTCTCTTTTGGTCATCAGTGAGAGTACCAGTAGGGGCAACATAGGCATTCTCAACATAGTTCCATTGTTGAGCACCCATGCTTCTAATGTATATCTTCATTCTGTCTTTCCATAAACTGATATTTTCTCTGTTAAACTTTGGACCTTCCCTCTTCATCATTAGACTGGGATCCTTACCTCAAGCAGTTAAGCTTATAACATAGAGGACCTGGAGGATGCTCTGATACCAATTGATAACACAATGATGAACAACTAGTACCCAACCGGTACTCTGAGGGGGGGGGGGTGAATTAGTATAGAAAAAATACACTCTTGAACCGGTTTGTCTGCAGACATTGTGCATTGACAGACAAACAGTGACACCGGTCCTCAAACAGAGTACAACTAGCAAAACCCATAATAACTGAGGCAAGCATAAACTGGTTGATACTTATCTTCTCATACAATCTAACACTTCATTTCCTTTTCAACCTAATGCATGAATAGGTAATCTATTGTCAAAGATATACATATGAGCAACTAGATCAACAAGATTCACCGCTTGACAAAAAATAACAAAGCATCACATGAAGAAGACATCACACATAACACACATATTTTTCACGTGGAAACCCAACAAGGAAAAACCACAGTGGGGATGAATACCCATAAGCTTGTTTTTGAACTTTTTATAGGTTCGCTCTGTTAGGAGCCTTGTCTGGTTAAAGACTGATACAATAGGTTCTATTAGGAACTGATCCTGTTAGGGATCACCCAGTTAAGGGATGGCTAGAATACCCAGTTAAGGGTTAAACCCTGTTAAAGGTTACCTTGTTAGAGGATTTCAAGAACTCAATGGTTTTGAGTCACCCTGTTAAAGGATTTACAGCAAGGCTGTTAAAGCTACCCTATTAAGGGATTTCTCAACTATTGAAGTGGTTAGAGATCAATAGGTATTACAATGATCTGGTAACATCACTCAATGCCAATGCAAATCCGCTTAAGCTCCTCTTCACCTTCTGCACTTACACTCTGCAAGTATCACTTCTCTCCTTTTGGTCTAGCAAGAATCATGTATCCCTTCTCTTGGATACACACACAACTTTTGCCAACAAACTCAGAAAGAATCACAACATTGACCTTATAGGAAAACAGATAGGTCGGTAGCATAAACTCTAAACCCTAAAACCTATTATGTTAAGGAATTCAAATGGTTCAATCTTGACCGTTGAGCACACTGCATTAAATGCAATAGTTCTTGATCCAATCTCAAGACATTCTCCATTGTCCATTTCCACCAATTTCATGGCGGCTGATAACCCATCACACATTATCACCATTTTACAGACTTCGCACATTCCCGAGGTAGATAGGAACAATCTCCTTCATGCAAGATCCTTCACGCGCACAAGGCTTACGTGTCAACATGATCTGTTCTTCATTACCATGCTAACTCATCACACAAAGTCACCGGTTGAGCCACACAGGCTTGAAGCACTTCAACCGGAAACCTTGAAGTTGAGACTACCAACCGATAGTCATACAATGCTTTGATGTGTTGGTTCCCATAACCATATGCCGGTTCACCTTGAACAAACACACCGCTTTACTTTGACATAAATGACAGTTCATAGTGTTACATCAGTTCTCACATATGTCGGTTCTCACGTCTTCAGCATATTGACATCAATGACAACATACAATGTCATTATGTTCTCATACCGGTTCACATAATTCCAACAATAACATGATTAAGTTCATCTAATAAATTTTAACCATTCATTACATTCAATCTTACATTAAACATATGCCATGCATCTAATTTCATATCGTACTTTAGCTTCATAATAAACTAATAAATACTTCCCATGCCTACTTAATTGTGCTATCAATAACTAAATATATTTCATTAATCAAATCTACATTCTCTGATGATCGTAATTACTGCATTAAATAAAATGACTACATACATGCATTTATGATTATCTTATCTAATCCCCATTATACATTTTAACATAAAGCATCCATACATGCCGAATTAAAAGAAAACACAAAAATGTAAAAATACCACATAACACCGAAATGATCTCGGAGTTCACCCTTAGTGGCCTACATCTCCAGGTCTGCTCAACTGCAAGACTCCTCTAATACTTAATCAATAGTGAAGAATACATAAGGTTCACATCATTTACAATCTTGCCATCAAGGCGAACATAACCAATAATACATACGACCACATTGGTCAAATAAATACATGAATGATCCCTGAATAGGAAAGGATCCAACTGAACATAATAAGAAGCAATAATAAAAGATCACCTGGAGCATCTATGAAACTAAATCTTCATAACCCATCATAAACATCCCATGGTCTCACATGAATATCAGGTTCTCACAAGGGCAATAAAAATTAGGAGGACTCCACAACCATGCTCCTATCAAAGGCAACACAACAACACACTAGCAAACATATTCAAGCGAACTCCTAAAACCTAGAAATACACAAGGTCAAGAAAATGGAGTACAATATGGTAGGAACACCCATTTGGTCAAACTAAACTTCATACACGGTGCACTAATTGACGGTACTCTAACTAGAGACCTGACCAACTATGGTCAACCACGAATCAACATTCGACACGCGAATAAAGGATATGATCGGTTACAACACCATCACAAGACAACAGTCAAAACTTGAGATCAAGGACATAAGCAGGTACCCAAATCAATCATTTGACAGGGCCCAACAAACAAAATCAAAGACTTGTCATTTCTTAAGAAAATATGAATACAGAAAATTAAACATGCATAGGCATAGATTGGAAAAGACAATCTTATTTCTTATTGTTTACACACAATAATTAGTCCTGTTTTCTAAAGGATCTAAGTTGATTGCAGTTTGTTTACCTTGTCTATGTACAGGTCGTTCATGGTTTTTATATCTCGCTAAGATCATATGCATCATAACATAACATAATTACTTCATCATGAGTTTTAAACCAAATTCACATGAATATAATTAACTAACCATTAATCAACTAAATATGATATTTATTGTTCAAAATAAAATATCATTCTTATTCTTTTTCAAAATAAATAAACCACTCTCATATCTCTAAAACCAACATATACTTTTCAAAAATGGAAATATACATATAAAGAAACAAAAGAAATAGATAAGCATTTCCCAATGAAATATAATTTCCCTTGCATATATTAAAACAAAGACATGATCTAAAGTTATTAATATATTGTGTATATATATATATATTAATAAATTAATGATTAAACAATAATTATTATATATTTAAAAATATACGCTAATTAACAATCAACAATTAAAATATACGCTAAGAAATCAAACATAAAAGAGAAACAACACAAGGATCACCTCCCTTCGGTTGAGTGGGCCCTTCTCTTCCGCTAGTGGTATCCTTAACACACAAAATATTAGATCAACTTGTCGATTTTCATTGAAATTGTACTTCCATCAGGAAGTAAAAATAGACTTGTTGATTACAAAATGCAGAGCTCCTATTACTAACTAACTTTCCTATTACCTAATGCAAGACTCAATGAGATATTTATAGATATCCATTTATTCAAATTCAAATCATGTTACCCACTTAAAACAGAGTAACAACAACAACAAAACTGAAAGAAACTTAATCAAAGAACACGATAACTTTAGAGAGAAGTAAATGTTTCAAAGACAGCTAATGAAATAAGCACCGAGAAGATCAAGAGGATCTTTGACCTGGAGCATCTCAAACTTTGTCATCCAATAGGTGGCCCCTAAACTAGAGCTAACTGATTCAGCTTGCTTGTCCCTCAAAATATATTCAAAATTACATTTATAACAATAAAAAAGAACAAAGCAACACATTACGACATTCATACTTGCAAATTAACTAAAAAGTGAAACATTTAATCCTTAAGATGCTATTTCGAATATTACTTCTAATAAGCAGAGTATAATAGCAAAAATGAATAAACATGCAAGTATTTAGGATGCCGCCAGGCTTATTAGTTCATAGATAATTAAAAAGTTTTAAACATAAGGTATGATTAATAATGCCATGATGGACCCTCATCATTTTCTCCCCTTCTTGATTCCAACCATGTCCTCATGGTTGATCTGGGAGATCCATGTTCTATCTCTCAAGCCACCAAGTCAAATCCAGCTTATTAAAGTTATATTTGTGATATCTTCCGAGGGATACATATCCATTCCACCATTCAACCTCATCTGTCCATTCCCTTAATGTTGATCCTCCAAAGTTTGGTGGTGCATCCAACCGTGGTGCTAACATAAGGATCAGAGGAGGCCCGAATTTCATTCCTACCCATTTTATCTCATGTTCTTTTATAATTTTGATAACTAACCTTACTTTGTTAAGGATCTAGGAGATGTTTGTAGGGGAAATGGGCTCTCTTCTTCTCCATGGTAATGGAGTGGTGTCATATCTGGATCTAGTTGCTTGCAGCGCCCTGTATGGAATTTGGTCTGAACATCTCTGAATGCTTGTATATTGCTATTTGAATTTCTGGAATATGAGGGTTGAACTTGATGTAGTTTAGTAATTGAAACAAACTTAGTTTGAAAAGATGAGGAATTGGGAGTTTCATCTTTGATAGGAAGACCTGGAGCATTTTGTGCTTCTCTATACTGATTCAACTGGTTTTTCCAGTCTACTTGATTTTGCAACAAATATACAAAAGCTCTAACCTGAACTTCTCCAACATAAATATTGAGGAATGACTGATAATAATGACCCATCAAAAATCCATGCAAGAAAAATTCACACATCTGGTTCTGATAAGTGGGATGAGTTTTGTAAAAATCTACAAGGAATTCATGATCATCATTATAATCCACCTTTCGATCCAAAACCAATTGATGTATCTTCCATTTAAGGAATTTTTCATGTAGAAATAAAGAATAAAGACCAGAAGGTTTCCTTCATTGATACTAGAGTAGACAAAAGTTCTACAATCTGTTCCACTCTTTGGATTGCTCTACCTTTTTGTTCTTTTTCTTCTTCTAGTTGCTTTTTGAGCTCAAAATTGTCTTGCTGTAATTTTTCAATAATCAAGGAAAGTTCCCATGTGAGGGAAAAAGAAGTTATTGCTCCTTTATTTGAGGTTGATGGTCTTTGACTTCTCAATTCAAGCTCTTTCATTGCCAATTCCTCTTTCAACTTCCTAATTTCTTCATTGCTTTGCTCCAATTCTATAGAGGTTTGAATTAGAGCATGTTCAGTATGTTCTACAGTTTTTCTCCACTCTTCCTCTTTTTCATTAGCAACTCTTTGTGTTGTTTCTATGTTCTGGGTTGCTTTTCTAAGTTCCTCTTCCTTCTATCTTAAAATTTCTTCCATGAATCTTATTTTCTTTTTTTCATTAGAAAGCTTTGCCTCTAAACGAGACATTAACATGGCTTTCACCACTTTTGCATCTTCTTCTTCTCTACCTTTATCACAGATTTGAACATTCTCCTCTTCCACAAGAATTTATTTTCCTTCCCTTTTGAAAAATTGTGAGGAGGATGACGAAGGTTCTTGAGTTTCAACATTATGCAGAGGAGAGGAGTAAATTTGAGTTACCTCAAATTCTTTAGAAGCTTCTAAAATTTTAGTGTTGGCTGCAGAGGGTGTAGATGAATGAGGGGACTATTGTGCTTCCCCTTCATTAGAAGAGTTATCATCCAAAGAAATTATTTGTGGGGGCAATTTTTCAAGAATTTTATCAATGTCATCTTTTTCTGGTGTTAAATTGTCAACACTTGGTTGACAGAGTTCAGTATCAATGAAGGGTTTATTTTAGGTACACTTTGTTGAATAGGTGGTTTTGACAAAGAAGGGTCATTATGTACAGTAACAAGGCTTTGTTCTGAAGTAGGTTGTGGAATTTCCTTAGGTTTTATTGACAAGAGGTCATCAGAAGCCCTATGGGGGTCAGAAGGAGGACTATGCTCTTCACTCTTTTGTGGCTGAGAAGACTTTTGGGTAGAGCTATGAGTAACTCTGGCTACTCTAGGTTTCCCACTTTGAGATTTTTCCTTTTTATGCATTGGTCCCTCTTCCATAATTTCAATATCCTCAGGTGCCCTTTTTGTCTTCTTTTTAGAAAATTCCCCCCTTTCTATTTTTTAACTCTTTGACACAAACCCTTTCTTGGCTTTATTAGCTGGTGAGGAAAGAAATTCAAGCCATTTTTCTCTTCCTGTCTCTTTCTTCAGAAAACATTTTTTAACAATAATATGAATTAAGCCAGGATATTTAATTTGACCATACTTCCCTTTTACCCTAGCTACCATAGAAGAAATTTGTGAAAACATAAAAGGTGGAAGATTTACTTGAGTTTCAGGCCTCCTATTTGCATACCTCAGGTGAATCAACAATCACATTCCTGGGCCCAACAATGTACCATATTGTCCTTTACAAGTGAAATACTTCATGACCCACAGAACGAGAGTCTTCCATGGCTCATCTAGACTGCTTCTGTTTATTCCTTTTGTGCTACCTTTATGCACCTATAAAATAGGTTTCCTTTTATTCTCCCAGTGGAAGGAATTAATTACTTCATCAAAGTTGATGTGTCCTTTATTTATGAGCTCCCCTTCCGCAGGAATACCAAAAATTTTACTTATGACCCGTGGAGTTACTTCAATTACCTCTCCACCGATTCTGGTAACATTGACATTGAAGTTGTTCACAAATTCTTCCACTATTTTAGGTGAATACTCTTCATACATCTGAATGAATTTTAGCCATCTTTCTTGTCGCAACACCTCTTCATTTCTGGGTCAAGGCTAAAATTTTCTGGCTCTGCAATTCTCTTATTTCCCATTTTTGCAATACTCTAAACTCTATTTTTCTTCTTTTGTCACTGAACTTAGCTTTTCATTGAACTCATCTTTTGAAAATGAAATGAGGTAATTTCTATATCTCAAATAGAAATCATTTCAAAATGAACATTAATTACACACACACACACACACACATGTCTCATAAATTTCATAATAAACTAGACGTTCCACCCACCATCATCTTATACTTTGATTTCAGGTTTGTGGAGTTGGTGGTGGTCAAATATGTGTGGTTATCACCATAATCATTACTTTTAGATTTTGAAATGACAACTGACGTCAATTCAATCTTTTAAAATCTTTTCATCCTTTAAGCCTTTTTCTTTAGTAATTATCGTTATTAATATACTGGCAGAAAACTTAATATGAACAAAATTTATCATTCCTACATTATATCTACAAAATCAGAAAATAATACTTCAAAATTAATAGAGGATAAACATTTACCTTTTAATCATTCAATGTATATTGGTTAGGAATCATTATGCATAACTGGTCGTCTTGCTACTCATAAGAAGTAGTGTGACTGATTAGGAGCCGAAAGAGAAAAGATTAACATGTCAAGATAACAAGTCAATCAATAGTTCTCAAAGCTTCTTCTACATGGACCAATAAAACATTAATAAAATTATTCCTGAAACCATCGATGATTATCAAGAGCAAAAGTGAAGCTGTTGTAGCAAAGACTTATTCAGGAACTTGAAATCCATCAGAAGATATCAAAAGCCATCATGAGCAAATTGGAGTTGATCAGGAAAAAGCCTCCATTTGTGGTTTTCAACTTTTCCATAGGTATGAACTACCATTTTTGGTTTTCAATTCACCCCTGAGGTAGACTGCCATTTCTAGTTTTCAATGTTCTCTTCTTCTTTATTTTTGAAAGATAAACCGTTGTTTCAAGTTTTCAATTTATCATCTTTATTCAGCCTTTCTTGGAATTATGCATTATTGGATCCCATCACATAAGTGATATCTTCCATGATGAAATGTTCAATTTTTTACTATAATTCCTCATAGAATTCTTCTCTTGATGTTGGTTTGTGATATAAATTGAGACGATGACCATTAACCAACATCATTATCTTCTCTCCATCAATAGGTATTAATTGGACTGCACCATAATCATAAACTTGACTAATCTCATAAGGTCCCACCCATCTTGTCTTAAATTTTCCTTTAAATTCGTGGAACCTTAAATGAAATAACAGTGCCCAATCTACCTTTTTAAAATGTCTAGTTACAATATACTTATCATGCCATAGTTTCCTATATTTTTGAATCAATTATGTATGATGTAGTGATTTTGTTCTCATCTCATCCAGTCAATTCACCCATAAAATTCTGGTCTTCTCTGCTTTTGAAAGATTAATCCCAACTTCCCATGTTGTTCTTAATGTTTTTAATTCAAACTCATTTGGCATGATAGGTGTTTTTGTTGGCATTGTATTGTCATTGATGTCAACTGGTATGTATTCACCAGTATGAATGGATACCGATATGCAAGGTGTATGCGAGATGCAAACAGAAGATGTTACCAGTATGGATGTTCACTAGTGAGTAAGCATAGGAAAGAATAGAGATAACTAAAGGTAAGACTGGTTATGTCAATCAGTATAGCATGATCAACATGTGTGTAGTATCAACCGATAAACAGGGCCACCGGTGAGCATGTATGAACAAGCAAAAGACAAAGTAACAGAGTGAATGATTGTCGGATCACATAGAGTGTGAACACAAAATCGGGAGCAATCCAAGTTAGCTTGAAGTAAGCGACAAAACAATGAAGAGATGATACAAGGGTTGACCGGTCATTGTATGATTGGTAGGGAAAGAAGATCGGTAGCATAAGGCGAAAACTGGTAGTGTGTTTAATCAGTGACTAAGTTTAAACCGACACAGTGGACTGAGCTGAGTTGGATGTCGACTGAGATGTCACGTAGTCTCCAAGTGGCAAGTGAAAATTACATTATCAAAGTAGTCAGTGATTGGTAAGATATTTAATGCAGTCTGCATAAATCACGGGATGATGACAGAGGTTTGCGATTTGAAGCAGAACGCAAAAATAAGAATAAGATTGGTGATGTAAGGATCGATGTAGCACGTCGAGTAGTAGAACAGATTTGGTGAAGAAAAACATCTAGAGCATTTATGGTGATTGAAAAAAAGCAGAGCTGTGTTTTCCAAATATAGTAAGCATGTTCTGGAAGGAATGGAAATGGTAGTGAAACTTGATTTGTTGCAGGTTGTCAATTGAGGAGAGGAGATCCAATGTGATATGATATGGTTTGTGGTAGGTAGAAGAAACCCTAAGCACAAATAGTTTGAACCTCATTCTGGTAGGAAAAATTGAATATAAATTCGAAGACAACAAATTAGTGATGTTGATGCCAGTTGCTAGAGAGGAGTGCGCTTGAGTGAACAGATTGCAGATCACACTGCGAAGAGTATTGCAACTAAGTATTTGAAGGAGAACTGGTAGCAAAGGTGTAACCAGTAAGGGGGTTTAGTAGAGGTTTAACCGGTAGATAATAGAGTTGAGGTGAACTAGTAGGAAGACATGCGAGAGTGATAGAGTGCAAGGTGAGTATCAGAGGAAGTCAACAAAGGTAGAGACTGAACGGTAAGGGATCAGAGAGAGTAAATTGATAACCAGTAGTGAAAGAACCGGTGAAACAGAGAAGAGTTGTAACTGACAGAGAAAAGTTGAATAGGTGTTACAAAACTCATTTGTAACAAGGTGTTTTCATTGTAATAAATTTATATTTCAATGTGTAACAATGAGTTGGTGCTTGGTGTAGGGGTTCGTGCCCATAAAATTAAGGGTTGGTACCCTAAATTAGTAGGGGTTGGTGCCCTAAATATTTATAATACTATGTTTTATTGTGAGGCTGGATTGGAGGAGTAGAGTTCAGCAACATTTCTCACCGAGGTTTTTCCCACATTGGGTTTTCCTCGTATATTCAGTGTTGTGAGATGCATTCTTTGTGTGTGTTTGATTACTAGTGTGTTCATTACTTTACTAGTTGCACACACATAGTTGGAAATTGTTTGAAAACACTGATTCTACCCCTTCCCCTCCAGTGTTATATTATGTTCTACAATTGGTATCAGAGCATTAGGTTCTCAGTTTGTCAAAGATTTATCTAGCTTGGGTAGATTCTGGTCTAAGAACGTAATGGCAAGAAATGAGTCCTCCTCCAAAGCCCCCATGTTTGATGGAACCAACTATGCCTTTTGGAGCAGAAGAATGGAAACCTATCTATCCTCCCTAGGTTTTGATGTTTGGATGTTGGTTGAGAATGGGTATACTATCTCTAGTGTTACTACTACATATCCAGATGCTAAGAAGGAGTATCATAACAATGCAAAGGCTAAACATGTTATTTTCAGTGGGTTGTTTGATACTGAGTTTGTTAAGGTTATGCACTGCCTATCCACCAAGGATACTTGGGATAAACTATAGATATTATTTGAAGGAGATTTCAAGGTCAAGGAGGCCAAACTGCAAACACTAAGAGGTCATCTTGAAGGCTTGAAGATGAAAGATGAAGAAAATATTGCAATTATCTTCAAAGAATAAATGAAACTATGAACACCATCAGAGGACTTGGAGAGGAAATTGTTGATGAAGTTAATTATTGTTAAAAAGGTGCTTAGATCACTCACATCTAAGTATGATACTAAGGTCTTTGCTATAGAGGAAGCCAAGGATCTGAAAAGATTTTCAATGGATGAGGTATTTGGCTCTCTAACTGCTTATGAGATGAGGACAATTGGTGAAGGAACTTCCAAGAAAGAAGTTACTTTCAACTCCACCAAAAAGGGTAAGGAAGTAAGTTCTCATAGAGAATATAGTGGAGACTCTGATATTGAAGTTGCAAAATTTGTAAGAAAGGTTAAAAGAGGATCTGATAAGTACAAAAGAAAATTGCCTCTCAAATGCTTTAACTATGGTAAAATAGGACACTTTGCTGCAAAATGTCCCTATGGTGAAACTGATGGAGATGAGAAAAGAAGCTCTGGTAGGTCTTCTGATAAAGATAAAGAGAAGAAGGTCTACCCGAAAGAAAGAAGAAGCTACCAGAAGTAGAACAGTCTATATACCTTTGAAGATGATGCCACAGATGAAGAAAGTGTTAGTCCCAACCGATGTTGAGAGTGGAGGGGTGAATCAACACTATATCGGTTTGTTCCTGATTTAACCTTAATCAAAACTTCTATTCAAACTTAACACTTATCAATATAAGTAGCATTAATAAGAAATATAAACACATAAAATCAAACACACACGACTACCAAGATTTATGACGTGGAAACCCAAATGGGAGAAAACCACAGTGTGAGTAGAAACTCACAAAATCTGCACTCTTCTGGAGTATGCCCAGTGAGGAGCCATCCATGTTAGGAGATTAAAAAGACACTGTTAGGTGCCACCCAGTTAAGGGATTTTCTTTAAGGCCTATTAGAACCTTTACCCTATTAGAGGTAGCCTTGTTAAAGGACTGAGGATCATCATTTAAGACATCACTCGGTTAAGGGATTTTATAAAGGGACCTATTAAAGTCCACCCGGTGAAGGGATTTTACTATTGTAGTTATTAGAAAATAATAGAGAGAGTGATTTTTTATAATAGCTACTCTTAGCTTGATCAGATCAAATGAAGCTCTTCAGTTTGACCACCGGTTACACTTTCTCTGCACTCTACTGGTGCTCTGCATTCTTTATCTTCTCTTCACACTACCCGATCTTTGCACGCTCTCTTCACCATTCTGCAATTCACTGCAATTCACTTAGTAGTCCTGACCTCTTCTCACCTTGTTGGATCGCCTCTATTCAAAATTACACTTTGCAATTTTTATGATCAGTCTTTTTGGTTTTCGCCAAAAACCTTTATACCATACTTTGCCAACACATACCATTTGATTCCTCAATAAGTTTATAGCTAACACTCGATAGATTTGAAATTTAGATCTTCTCAAATCTTCCCGCACTCTCTCTGTGAACTCTCCATCAATCTCGTCAGCAACTCATCCTTATCTGCCTCTGCAACTCATAATTTTACCAACCTCTGGGTCATGTTCTGTTTCTTTAATGCGAACCAAAAAATCCACAAAAATCTCACCTTAACTGGTTGTTAATTGTTGTAGAATTCACTAGCCATTTGTTTGATGATATCTTGTCATGACTGACTCACCTTTGGTCATCGCATCCAGCTTATCGGTCACTACTCCAAGATTCTCAGTGGATAGCATTCTTCAACTTGTATCATCGGTTCACCATTGCAACTCTTCATCTTTTGCCACCAGTCACTGATCATCAATCAAACTGATCACTTGTTTGTCCAGAGTGTTCCGGTCATGCATAAGACTACTAAACTACAATTTGAGTCACCTCTTGTGACCACATCATCATTTCATCTACCAAATCTAAGAAATTGGTCTCAACACCTATCGGGTGCTTGACTGACCGGTCAGCTACTTTGTTTTTCCTTCAATCGATTAGTCTTCTACCAACATACTGCTTAATTGTGTCAATAATGCATATTTAGGAAGCACTGAATCCTCCATACTGTTTGCAGCCATGAGTAAACCATTGGAGTTTACCACACCTCCTTGCCTATGAGTGTGGCCTTATTCACCGATAAGTGTTAGTCATCAATGATAATACTAACTGATTAACCAGTTGTGCCAACACCATTAGTTATGCCAATAAAAAGTTCATCAGAAGATGACTGCCATGGGGATAAAAGAGAAGTTAATCTCTTTATGGTACTAGATGAACCGGTTGATGAAGATGAGGAAGATGAAGACATTGAAGTTGAAGTGGATTTAGAAGGTGAGCTCATAAGTGCACTTAAGGAGTTGAAGAAAACAAGAAGAGAACTCAAGAAGGTGAGGCATGTTGTTGTAGAGGTTCAAGAACAACTAGAGAAATATCTGGAGGAATCCAAGAAGACAATTTTTGATCTACAACTTCAGTTGGAAGAAGCTAAGAGGATATGTGAAGTTACATCCTTAGATTTGATAAAGAAGGAAAAGGAGCAGCAGAATCTAGAAGAAGAAATTGTAAGGCTCGAGAAGGAGCTAGAAAAGAGCAAGGATGAATTGAAGATGATGCGAAAGTATGAGGGAAACACTGAAGCTTTAGACAAGATGTTGAGCAAACAGAAGCATTCAAAAGACACTGGTGGTTTAGGATTTGAAGAAGGACAATGTTCAAATAGCCAAGACACATCCGGTAAGGAGATACAATTCTCTTCCTCAAGTGAAAGTAAAGAGAAGAAAATCTTTACAGTCAGCGAAGATACTAGTAAGAAGACCTATGTTGAGGCTACAAGAAATTAGCCTGTGAACTGGTATGCTCAAAATGGTAAGTCTCACACATCGTATCAATATGCAAATAATAAAGGCAAGCCCAAGGTGGATAGTGAAGGATTCAGTATAATCAACAGCATGGGAGGAAGACATCTGGTGAGACAAGGGTTTTTCGGTCCAAAGAAACAAGACTGGTATGTACCTAATTTCCGTGGTTATTGCTACTGGTGTAATCAATTTGGACATAAAGTTGATGATTGTAGACTGATGAATAAGCCCCCTGTTAGTTTTGAAAGTAGAAATTCTTTTGCTGCACTCTGGAATATGGATGTTGTTTGTTATCAGTGTAATGGATTTGGTCATAGGAGTTTTGAATGTAGGAGAAGTCAACTGTTGTCCTACAATAGTTTTAAAGGTTCATCTTTTAATGTCAATGTAAAGTGTTATAATTATCATAAGTTTGGGCACATTGCAAACTCAGGATAACAAAGCCAAAGAATTCAGTACCGGATTAGAAACCGATAACAAAACTAGAGCATGAAATTGCAACAAACAAGAAGAAAGAAGCCAACCCGGTTTAGGTTGAGAAGGACAAAAATAAAGCAGAATCAAGTCTGATTGTGTAGACTGCCCTGCATGCAGAAAGAAGAAACTTATGGGTTGTAGATAGTGGATGTTCCAATCACATGACCAGAGACAAAAATAAATTTATTAAGCTTGAAGATTGGAATGGAGGTTCAATAAGATTTGGAAACAACTCTTCCATAAAGATACAAGGAAAAGGTACTCTGAACATGGATGGAAAATTGAAGGCACATGACGTATATTATGTGAAAGGTTTAAAGAAAAACTTACTTAGTGTGAGTCAGATGGTGACAAATGATACAAATTCACTTTTGACTCTACCAGTTGCCAGATACGAAAAGAGAGTGACGGTCAGATTGTAGTAGAAGGAAAAAGGACAGATGGAAATGTGTACAATCTGAAGGAATGCTTTGAGTCCCAATGCATGGTGGGACAAGTGGATGAGAGTTGGCTATGGTAGAAGAGATTAGGCCACATAAATTTTGATAATCTGGTTATAGTAAGAAAAAAGGGCTCTGTGAGAAATATACCACCAATCATCAAACCGATAAGCACATTTTGTGATGAATGTGTAAGAGAAAAGCATACTAAGGTGAGCTTCAAGACTAAGGAACATAATACTTCAAGGCCACTTGAATTGGTGCATACTGATCTATGTGGACCAACCAGAACAAGAGCTCTAGCCAGTGAAAGATACTTCATGCTCCTCAATGATGATTTTACAAGAATGACATGGGTCACTTTCCTACAGTACAGTTCTCAAGCCTTTGAAAGATTCAAGATTTTTCAGAAGCTAGTTGAGAGGGAAAGTGGATGCAAGCTAAAATGTCTAAGATCAGACCGGGGTGGAGAGTTCACATCAAATGAGTTTGAAGCTTACTGTGAGAGACATGGAATAAGAAGACAATATTCAACTCCAAGAACACCACAACAAAATGGTGTTGTAGAAAGGAAAAACAAGATAGTCAAGGAGATGGAAAGAACCATGCTAAATGAGGAAAACATACCATATATATACAGGAAGGAAGCCGTTCACACTGCTATATATACTTTGAACTGGGTTCAACTAAGAGCAAATAGCAGAATGACACCTTATGAATTGTGGTATGACCGAAAGCCATCATTTAAATACTTGAAAGTGTTTGGAAGTAAATGTTTCATCAAGAGAGATGTGGATGGCTTAGGTAGCTTTGATTCTAGGAGTGATGAATGTATCTTCATGGGTTACTCAAATCATAGCAAAGCCTACAAATGCTACAACAAAATACTAAGAAGAGTAATTGAGAGTGTGCATATAAGAGTTGATGAAGATATGCATAAAGAAAGACAAGCACAAGTAAACTGGTATGATGACACCAGTGATGAAGATGAAGTTTAGACTGACAGTGAATCAGAAAGAGCATCAAACAATTCCCCCAATTGGTATGTACATAAATATCATCTGGAAGATTAGATCATTGGTAATAAGAGTGATGGTGTGCCGACTAGAAGAAGACTTGCCCGAAATGATGAACAAGTAAATTTTTGCCTCATGACTGAAGTGGAACCCAAAACATTTAATGAGGCCAACAAAAGTTAGAAATGGATGGATGCAATGGAAGAGGAACTGCATCAGATTGAGAAGAATAAGACTTGGGAATTAGTTCCTAGACCGGCAAACAAGAATATTATTGGCACAAAATGGGTCTATCAGAACAAGATGAATGAAGAAGGAAAATTTATCTGGCATAAAGAAAGGTTAGTGTGAAAATGATACTCTCAAGTAGAGGGAATATATTTTGAAGAAACATTTGCACCGGTTGCTAGACTTGAGGCCATTAGAATGTTTCTATCCCTTTTAGCCTATAAGAGATACAAGGTTTATCAAATGGATGTAAAATCTTCTTTCCTAAATGGAAATTTAAAAGAGGAAGTATACATGGAACAACTAGAAGGTTTTATGCTACATGATGATGAAACTTTTGTGTGTCGGTTGAAGAAAGCACTGTATGGTTTGAAGCAGGATCCAAGAGCATGGTACTCAAGGTTAGATAAGTATCTAAAGGAGAAAGGTTTCAGAAAAGGGAGTGCAGATAGTAATTTGTATAGTAAAGCAGATGGAAACCACATGATTATTATGGTTGTATATGTGGATGACATCATTTTTTGAGGGAACAAGGACATCTTGTGCAAAGAGTTTGCTGAGCATATGCAGTCAGAGTTTGAGATGTCAATGCTTGGAGAGCTATCATTTTTTCTTAGTTTGCAGATTTCACAACGAGGCAAGGGAATATTTGTCTCTCAAACCAAGTATGCCAGAGACATGTTGAAGAAATTCCAAATGGAAAACAACAAACCGGTAAGTACCCCCATGGTGACCGGATGCATGTTGAGCAATGATGATGAGTCACCGGTAGTAGATCAGACATTGTATAGATCAATGATTGGTAATCTATTATATCTTAATGCTTCTAGACTAGATATAGTGCAGACAATATGCATGGTGGAAAGATTTCAAGCTACACCCAAACAATCACATGAAAATGCAGTCTGAAGAATCTTTAGGTACATACAAGGAATGATTGATTATGGACTATGGTATCCTAAGCAAGGATATTTCACCTTACAAGCCTATACAAATGTAAGTTGGGCAGGGTGCATTGATGACCAGAAGAGCACAAGTGGTGGTGAATTCTTCCTAGGTAACCGGCTGGTCTCATGGCATAGCAAGAAGCAAGATTCAATCTCCCTATCTACTACTGAAGAATAATATATTGATGCTGCTACATGTTGTTCCCAAGTGTTGTGGATGAATCAAACCCTCAAGGATATTGAGGTAGAAACATTTGACCCTATTTCTATTTGGTGTGATAATTCAAGTGTAATCAATATATTAAACAACTCGATTATGCACTCAATGACAAAGCATATTGCCATCAAATACCATTTTCTCAAGGAGAAGGTTGAAGACTAGGAAGTTAAGGTAGAGTATGTCCCTATAGGTGAACAAGTGGTAGATATATTCACAAAACCTCTATCGGTAAGCACATTTGAGTATCTGAGACACAAGTTAGGATTTGTGTCGCCAACTTCGTGCACTTAATTCAAAGATCTATGGTTTGGGGGGATTTCACTGCCATATCTTTTAATTTTTCAACCATATGCTGGACACAGGGGGAGATTTGACAAAGGGGGAGATTGTACTAGTTGAGTACATGCAGAGTCTTGTGACCTACTCTACCAGAAAAAGGTAGAAATATAGAGGATAGTGGATGGTGGAGAAGGAACTGGTATGATAGTGGATGATGGATATTGTTAGAACCCTTTGTCATTATTATCAAAGGGGGAGAATCGACCAGTTGAAAAAATGCAGTGTGTGTTGACATCAATGCCAAAGGGGGACATTGTTGGCATTGTATTGTCATTGATGTCAATCGGTATGTATTCACTAGTATGAATGGATACTAGTATGCAAGGTGTATGCAAGATGCAAGCAGAAGACGTTACCGGTATGGATGTTCACCGGTGAGTAAGCATAAGAAATCATAGAGATAACTAAAGGTAAGATTGGCTATGTCAACTGGTATAGCATGATTAGCATGTGTGTAGTGTCAACCGGTAAATAGGGCCACCAGTGAGCATGTATGAACAAGTAAAAGACAAACTAATAGAGTGAATGATTTTTGAATCACATAGAGTGTGAACATAGAAATGGGAGCAATCCAAGTTAGCTTTAAGTAACTGACAGAACAGTGAAGAGATGATACAAGGGTTGACCGGTCATTGCATAATCGGTAGGGAAAAAAGACCGGTAGCATATGGCAAAAACTGATAGTGTGTTTACTCAGTGACTAAGTTTAAACTAACATGGTGGACTGAGCTAAGTGGCAAGTGAACAGTGCACCATTGAAGTAGTCTGTGATTAGTAAGACATTTAATGCATCTGCATAAATCACGGGATGATAGAGGTTTGCAACTCGAAGTAGAACAATATAATAAGATTGAGTTTGGTGATGTAAGGATCGATGCAGGATGTCAAGTAGTAGATCATATTTGGTGAAGAAAAACATCCAGAGCATTTATGGTGATTGAAAAAAAGAAGAGTCATGTTTGCCAAATATAGTAAGTGTGTTCTAGAAGGAATGGAAATAGCGGTGAAACTCGATTTGTTGCAGGTTTTCAATGGTGGAGAGGAGATCTGATGTGATATGATACAGTTCATGGTAGGTAGAAGAAACCCTAACCGCAGATAGTTTGAACCTCATTCTGGCTAGAAAACCTGAATATAAATCTGGAGACAACAAATTAGTGATGTTGATGCTAGTTGCTAAAGAGGAGTTCACCTGAGCGAACAGAGTGCAGATCAGACTGAGAAGAGTATTGCAACTAAGTATCTGAAGGAGAACTGGTAGAAAAGGTGTAACCGGTAAGGGGGTTTAGCAGAGGTTTAACTGGTAGATAACAGAGCTGAGGTGAACTGGTAGGAAGGCATCTGAGAGTGATAGAGTGTAGGTTGAGTATCAAAGGAAGTTAGAAAAGACAGAGATTGACCAGTAAGGGATCAAAGAGAGTAAATTGATAACTGGTAGTGAAAGAACCAGTGAAACAGACAAGAGTTGTAATCGGCAGAGAGAAGTTGAATAGGTGTTACAAAACTCATTTGTAACAAGGTGTTTTCATTGTAATAAGTTTTTATTTCATTGTATATCATTGAGTTGGTTCTAGGTGTAGGTGTTGGTGATCCTTTGGGTTGGTGCCCATAAAATTAGGGGTTGGTGTTCCTTGGTTTGGTGCCCTAAATCTTTGTAATATTGTGTTTTATTATGAGGCTGGATTGGAGTAGTAGACTCCAACAACATTTCTCACTGAGGTTTTTCTCACATTGGGTTTTCCTCGTATATCCATTATTGTGAGATGCATTCTTTGTGTGTGTTTGATTACTAGTGTTTTCATTACTTTATCGGTTTCACACACATAGTTGGAATTTGTTTGAAATTACTGATTCTCCCCCCCCTTCTCAGTGACACATTGTGTTCTACAGTTTTTGCATATACCAATTTATATGGAGAAAATCTTGTTGTTGTTTTCCATGTTGTATTGTAAGCCCAAACCACTTCATCCAACCTATCTAACCAATCTAATTTCCTCAATGAAACTATTTTTGTGATTATATTTTCCAATTCTCGATTGGTAACCTCCACCTGACCATTAGCTTGTGGATGATAGGGTGAAGATTTTCTATGTGTCATCTTATATCTATGCAAAAAAGCTTTCATCATAGAAGACATGAACTGTGGTCCCTGATCAGATACTATTTCTCACGGAGCACCAAACCTTTGAATAATCTATTTGTATAGAAAATTAGCAAATTTCTATTCTCTAGCTACCGACAATGCTTTCACTTTAGCCCATTTTGTTACATAATTTGTACAGACCATAATATAATGATACCCTTTTGAAGGGGGATCTATGGTTCCCACAAAATTAATACCCCACTTCTCAAAAGGTTCAAGAATTGTTTGCAGTTGAAATGACATCTCCATTGTTGTTGTTGGTCTCCCTATGTTCTCACATTCATCACAATGATTCACATAAAATGAAACATCCTTAGTCATGGAAGGCCAAAAGTATCCTTCTCCCAAGATTTTATGAACTATTCTGATTGTTGAATAATGTCCACCTTTTAGTTTGTTATGACATGCATAAACAATGTCATAAACATTGATCTCTTGTATACACATGCATAGAATATGGTGAGGACACATTTTGAATAACAATACATCAATCCATTGGAATTTAGAACTCTCACAAATTAATCGTTTCTTTTGCTTAGAGTTAAAATGATTTGGGCACTTCCCTGTTACAAGGTAATTTGCAATATCTGCAAACCATGGTGCTTGTAGTGAGATAGCAAAAAAATGTTCATCTGAAAAGGCATCATTAATTGGTTCATCATTACCCTATAATTCCATTCTAGAGAGAAAATAAACTACAACATTATCTTTCCCTAGTTTATTTACAATATTTATATCAAATTCTTGCAAAAGAAATAACCATCTAATTATTCATCCACCAACCACAACTTTGTTCATTAAATAATGAATAGTTGAATGATTAGTATGAATAAAAGTTTTGTAACTAGTGATATAGTGTTTGAACTTGTTTATAGCATACACACCAACTAAGAATTCCTTCTCAGTTGTTGTATAATTCCTCTTAGCTAGACTCAAATTTTTACTAATGTTGTAAATAGCATGCATTGATCCATTTTCATCTTTCTATCCTAAAATTGCTCCAATGGAAAAATTGGATGCATCAATATGTATATGAAATGCTTCTCCCCATGTAGGTCCCTTAATTATAGGTGAGACAATCAAAGCATGTTTTATAGTTTCAAATGACTTTGATAGTCATTTGTCGAGGAAAATTCTAAATCCTTCTTGAGTAAAGTGAATAATGGTTCAACAATTTTACTGAAACCTTCTATGAATATTCTATAGTATCTAGCATGACCGAGAAAGATTCTAACATCTATTTGAGTTTTAGAAACTTGAATTTGTTGAATGATCTCAACTTTATTTGGATCTACTTTAATACCTTCTTTAGAGATGTGTTGTCCTAACATGATTCCTTTTGTCATCATGAGTGAGCATTTCTCATGGTTAAGTGACAAACTATTGTCTTTGCATCTTTGTAACACTTTGTCTAAACTTCCTAATGCTTCTTCATATGTTTCTTCCATGAACTAAAAAATCATCCATCTAAACTTCTACACATGAAGTAGTTAAGTCAGCAAAAATTGCTAAAAGAGATCTTTGAAAAGTGGTAGGT